>NC_086445.1:347807336-348132614 GCF_028390025.1 Pseudophryne corroboree
TGCCCCCAGTATAGTGCCAGTTACACGTAATGCCCCAGTATAGTGCCAGTTACACATAATGCCCCAGTATAGTGCCAGTTACACAGAATGCCCCAGTATAGTGCCAGTTACACAGAATGCCCCAGTATAGTGCCAGTTAAGTGTAATGTCCCCAGTATAGTGCCAGTCACACATAATGCCCCATTATAGTGCCAGTTACACATAATGCTCCAGTATAGTGCCAGTTACACATAATGCTCCAGTATAGTGCCAGTTACACATAATGCCCCAGTATAGTGCCAGTTACACATAATGCCCCAGTATAGTGCCAGTTACACGTAATGCTTCCTGTAGTGCCAGTTACATGTAATGCTTTCTGTATTTCCAGTTACTTATGCCCCCTGTAGTGCCAGTTACACTTATGCCCCCTGTAGTGCCAGTTACACTTATGCCCCCTGTAGTGCCAGTTACATTTATGCCCCCTGTAGTGCCAGTTACACTTATGCCTCCTGTAGTGCCAGTTACACTTATGCCTCCTGTAGTGCCAGTTACACTTATGCCTCCTGTAGTGCCAGTTACACTTATGCCTCCTGTAGTGCCAGTTACACTTAAAACGCAGGTCATTTATGCACCAAATAAAAGGGAAGAAATTACATACAGTACACATGGGTATTACAGAGACACACAATAACTGCGTGCCAGGGTTCCGATAACCACATGATGATATATAACCATACATTAAGCTGTTCCACCAGTTACAACAAGGGTTATATTGCTCAGAACAAACTACCAATGTTGATGGTGTTGCTGAAGAAACAACTACCATCAAAATATGTTCAATAGTTCAGCAGCCAGAATACGGAGAGCACTTTGAATCATGGCCAGATTATAGGAGGGGCAACAGGGGCGGTCGTCCCGGGACTGCACACATTAGGAGCCCCCACACACTGCCCCCAGACTCCATACTGCTCACATAAAACTAAATCATTTAGCTGTCTCTGGCTGCTGTTAGGGAGCAGCTCAGCCGCCGAGGAGCACAGTGAAGTCGGTCTCCTGGGTGGTGTCAGCGGGGGTCGAGTGAGCACTGACCATGTCTTCCACACTGATGTTCCTCCAGCGGGATCCAGTCAGTATAACGCGTCGCAATCCATGTGCCAACCGCCTCACGGCCGTCTAAAGCCTGAATGCGGGGTACCCGCCACAGTCACTGCATATCCCTGGCCAGCGTCTAGCCGGACATACAACACGGTGGCCTCCCACCGACCTTCAGGTCTTCTGAGCACGTGAGTGCAAGCTCTTCTGCCCAGTCTCTCATTCTATTTCAGCCCTCTCATTCCATGCCTGTCTCTTTCCCCCATGCCTCTCTCCGTGTCCCCAATCTTTCACATGCCCCCATCTGTCTATCCCCATGCCCCCTCTCACTCCCCATGCATGTCTTTTCCTCATGCCTCTCTCTCCCTATGCCCCCCTCTTTCTCCATGCCCCCTCTCTCCCCTCCATGCCTCTGTCTTCGTGTCCCCACCTCTCTCTTGCTCTGTGTGTGTGCAAATATATAAACTTTGATCATTTTATTTAAAGCGGCCCCCCAGTCATTAATCAAGCCCTGAATGGAATCAGTGACGATACCTGCCACTTTCTCCCCTTGCCCCTCTCACCTGCGTCCTGTGTGCAGAGCCGCCGGTGAGGGTGTGCAGCAGGAGGAGGAGAGCGCCGGCCACCGCTGCATAATGCACTTTACTGCCGCTGCCTCCGGGTCCGCGGCCGCCGATTCTGTGCTGCTGCACTTGGCTCTCCAGCCGCCTCCGGGTAAGTGCTTTTCCGCCACTGCCTCCGGGTCCACCGCCGCTACCTCCGGGTCCACCTCCGCCGATTTTACCGCCGCTGCCGCCGCCGATTATCTGATGCTGCTCTTGGTTCTCCGGCCTCCCCGGCGCTGCCAGCTGTATGGTTAACGGGGAGCACCAGGCGCGGCGGCTCCTGTCAGGCTCACAGCACCACCAGCAAGGGAGCAGTCAGGGGGAATTAAGAGAGGGGAGTGCTCGTATCGGTGATTGGACCAGCGGATCGAGCACTGGATCCGCTGTCCAATTACATGTGCCTCACTGACAGGGGCGTGTTTTGATGTGGAAGAAGATACTTATGACACAGAATATGTGCCATAAGTATTTTCTTTTTATTATTGTAATCATTAATGACAGGGGAGGCACTGCCTCCCCTGACTGCACGTCCCTGCTGGATCCTCCCTCTATGCCCCTCCAACCAGACTCAGTTTAGAAAATGTGCCCGGAGGAGCCGGTCCCAGCTAGAGCGTCTTTAGTTTTATTATTTTTCATGGAGTAAAGTTAGGCACAGGGAGGCTGCTGGCAACAGCCTCCCTGCTTCGTGGGACTTAGGAGGGGAGTAGTGTCCGCCCTGAGGGGTTTTGAGCCACTATCTCCGCTGACAGGACACTGAGCTCCTGAGGGTGATGATCGTTCACCGCCCCAGGCGACCGCTCACTCCCGCAGCATGCCGCCACCCCCTAACAGAGCCAAACGAATTCCAGTGGCGAGTGAGTCACCGTCCCCCTCAACAAGCGGGGAGCCGGTGTGAAGATGGCGGCAACAGGGTGGGAGCGCAGTATTAACTGCACCCCGGAGGCTCAGCGATACATAGTGCAGCGCTGTGAGGGGCGCCCTGAGCCAGCGCCGATGCCCTACACTGGACAGCAAGTCTGTCAGGGACCTCGGTTACACTGCCAGCAGAAATCTTCAGGCCAGTAAATAGAATTGAAGAACGGGAAGCAGCGCCATGTTCAGGGGGCGGAGCTTCTCAGAGCGGACCCTGCAGCGTTCAGCGCCGTTTTCCTGCCTGCAGATCCTTTACAGTGATGCTGACAGGGAGAGCTGTCCCTCCAAGCAACTCCAGCTATCCTGTGCAGTACCAGGGGGTTGTAGAAGGGGAGGGGGAGGCTGTGTATGTACTGTGTAGTCTATTAAGGTACACAGTAAGCGCTAGGTAGTTGTATTATATCTATCTCAGTAAGCGCTGTGTGTGGGTTGGCCCCAATCTCTGTATCTCTCTCTGTGGCATACTTGGGGGGAAAACTGTGTCTGACATTTCCCTGTGTGTGTGGGTGTTTGTTGTCTCACATAGCCATGTCTAGGGACTCTTTGTCATATGTTGCAGAGGATGTTTCCTCTCAGGAGGGATCCATTCCATGTACACAGGATTGTAATGTTTTGTCTCAGATCCCAATTAATGAGCCTGAGTGGTGGTCCTCTATTAAGGGGATGATCTCTCAGATCTCTACCAGGGTAGCTCATACTGAGACTGAAACTCAGGTGTTGAAGAATTATGTGGCAGTTTCGTCAGGTTCTGTTCTTATTCCTGCAAAATCCCCTAGTATGTTCCCACAGAAACGTGCACTTGCCTACATTTTGCAAGATGATACAGATACCGACTCTGATACAGCAGACGGTGATGGGGACGTGCTGAGGGTGGCGGCATCATGATTGAGGCCATTAGAGATGTGTTAAACATTAATAACACACCACCTGAGCAGGTTGAGGAGGCTTACTTCACTGACAATAAGAAAGCCTCGCTAACCTTCCCTGCATCAAAAGAATGAAATGCTGTATTTGAAAAATCCTGGGTAAACCCAGAGAAAAAATTCCAGATCCCGAAAAGGGTTCTGGTTGCTTTTCCCTTCCCTGAGGAGGATAGGAAAAAATGGAAACCCACCCGTAGTTGACGCATCTGTCTCCAGACTGTCTAAAAAGGTGGTTCTACCTGTTTCTGGATCTACCACGTTAAAAGAACCGGCTGATCGTAATATTGACACTACGCTCAAATCCATATACACTGCTTCAGGAGTGGCGTTAAGGCCCCCTCTATATTGCCTGTGCATGGATTTCTAAAGCCATAGTAAAGTGGTCAGGCACATTACTAGAGGATTTGGATACAATGGATAGAAGTGACATTGAATTGTTTCTACGTAACATACAGGATTCTGCGGGTTCATGGTGGAATCTATTAAGGACTTGGGGACGCTGACTGTACGGATATCTTCCATGTCGGTCTCAGCTCGCAGGGGACTCTGGCTACGCCAGTGGTCTGCAGACGTGGAATCTAGGAGAAGTGTGGAGAACCTACCCTACACTGGTCAGGCTCTTTTTGGGGAAGCGTTGGATGCGTGGATTTCCACGGCAACCGCGGGCAAGTCCCCTTTCATTCCCTCTGCTACACCTTCTACGAAGAAACCATTTTTTTCAGCTGTGTCGCAGTCCTTTCGGACCGCTAAGGCAAAAAAGTCCAAGACTCCTGCCGCTTTCTTTAGAGGTGGTCGTGCAAAATCCAAAAAGCCTGCACCCGCATGCTCCCAGGACCAGAAACCTGCTTCTGGTTCCTCAATATCCTTAGCATGACGGTGGACCGCACAGCCTGGAGAACGGGCTGGTGGGTGCGAGACTCGGACGTTTCAGACACGTCTGGGTGTTGTCCGGCCTGGATCCCTGGGTACCGGATATTGTGTCCCAGGGGTACAGACTGGAGTTTCAGAATCTCCCGCCTCACTGATTCTTCAAATCAGGCTTGCCAGCTTTGCTGACAGACAAGGCTATCCTACGGGAGGCCATTCTAAAATTGGAAAAGTCACAGGTCATTGTCCCAGTTCCACCTCATATGCAAAACAAGGGTTATTATTCAAACCTTTTAGGGGTACTGAAACTGGATGGTTCGGTCAGACCAATTTTGAACTTGAATTCAAAATGGAGTCTCTCAGAGCAGTGATTTCAGGTCTAGAGGAGAGAGAATTCCTGGTACCCCTGGATATCAAGGATGCGTACCTCCACATTCCGATCTGGCCGCCATACCAGGCTTATCTCAGATTTGCACTGTTAGACAGTCACTATCCATTTCAGGCACTGCCATTCGGCCTCTCCACAGCACCGAGGCTGTTCACAAAGGTGATGGCCGAGATGATGGTTCTCCTCCGCAGACAGGGGGTGAACATAATCCCATATCTGGACGATCTGCTGATAAAGGCATCGTCCCGGGAGACGACGTTGCAGTCCATTGTTCTCACGACCCACCTGCTCAGGGAACACGGTTGGATCCTGAACCTTCCAAAGTCACATTGGAGCCGACAAGGGATGCTCCTCGACACGGAAGTGCAGAGGGTGTTTCTGCCAGAGGAGAAGGCGTTGGTGATTCAAACAAGGGTCCGGGATGTCCTGAAGCCAGCCCGGGTATCTGTTCATCAGTGCATTCGCCTTCTGGGGAAGATGGTTTCCTCCTACGTGGCTCTACAGTACGGAAGGTTTCATGCTTCGTCTTTCTAACTGGATCTCCTAGATAAATGGTCGGGTTCTCACCTACACATGCACCAGAGGATACGTCTGTCGCCGAAAGCCAGGTTTTCACTCTTCTGGTGGCTGCAAATGCCTCACCTTCTGGAGGGCCGCAGGTTCGGGATTCAGGACAGGGTCCTGCTTACCACGGATGCAAGTCTCCGGGGCTGGTGTGCAGTCACTCAGGGGGAAACCTTCCAAGGAAGATGGTCAAGCCTGGAGTCCAGTCTTCAAATAAACGTTCTGGAACTAAGAGCCGCCTACAACTGTCTTCACCAAGCAGCTCATCTTCTGCGAGATCGAGCCATTCAAGTGCGGTCGGACAATGTAACGACGGTGGCCTACCTAAACCGACAGGGCGGAACGAAGAGCAGAGCTGCAATGTCAGAGGTAACAAGAATCATCCTCTGGGCAGAAAAGCACGCAGTGGCGCTGTCTGCTATCTTCATTCCGGGAGTACACATCTGGGAAGCGGACTTCCTCAGCAGACACGATCTCCATCCAGGAGAGTGGGGACTCCATCCGGAGGTGTTCACTGAGGTAACAGATCTTTGGGCTGTACCTCAAATAGACATGATGGCCTCTCGTCTCAAGCTTCGGAGGTATTGTTCCAGGTCGAAGGACCTGCAAGCCGTGGCGGTGGATGCCCTAGTGACTCCGTGGGTGTTCCAGTCGGTGTATGTGTTTCCTCCACTTTCGCTCGTTCCAAGAGTTCTAAAACTCATAAGGAGAACAAGAGTTCAGGCAATCCTCATTGTGCCAGACTGGCCAAGAAGGACTTGGTACGCGGATTTTCTGGATCTACTGATAGAAGAGCTGAGGCCTCTTCCTCTTCGGGAGGACCTGCTGAAGCTACGTTTGACGGCATGGAGGTTGAACGCCAGATATTAACTTGGAAGGGCATTCCGAACAAGGTTATTCCTACCCTGATACAGGCTAGAAAAGGAGTAACGTCTAAACATTACCATCGTATTTGGAAAAAATATGTATCTTGGTGTGAGTCCAAGAAGTTTCCTACGGTGGAGTTTCAACTGGGACGGTTTCTCCTTTTCCTGCAAGCAGGTGTGGATATGGGTCTGAGGTTGGCATCCGTAAAGGTCCAGATTTCGGCCCTATCCATTTTCTTCCAGAAACAATTTGCTTCCCTCCCTGAGCTTCAGACTTTCTTGGAAGGGGTTCTGCACATCCAGCCTCCCTTTGTGCCGCCTACGGCGCCCTGGGATCTTAACGTGGTGTTACTGTTCCTCCAATCAGATTGTTTCGAGCCTCTACCAGAGGTTGAGGTCAAGTTTCTCACGTGGAAGGCTGTCACATTGTTGGCCTTAGCTTCTGCTAGACGTGTGTCGGAGTTGGGGGCTTTGTCTTGTAAAAGCCCCTACTTGGTCTTCTATGAAGATAGAGCTGAGCTCCGGACACGTCAGCAGTTCCTTCCGAAGGTTGTGTCGACATTTCATATCAACCAGCCTATTGTGGTGCCAGTGGCTACTGACTCCTCAATTTCATCAAAGTCCTTGGATGTTGTAAGGGCTTTGAAAATCTATGTGAAGAGGACTGCTCGTCACAGAAATTCGGACTCTGTTTGTCCTGTATGATCCCAAGAAACTTGGGTGTCCTGCAGACTATATCTCGCTGGATCAGGTTCACTATCCAGCATGCGTATTCTACAGCAGGATGCCGTGTCCTACGTCTTTTAAGGTCAACTCTACTCGTAAGGTGGGTTCTTCCTGGGCGGCTGCCCGGGGTGTCTCGGCTTTACAGCTTTGCCGAGCGGCTACTTGGTCTGGGTCGAACACGTTTGCTAAGTTTTACAGGTTCGATACTTTTGCCTCTGAGGACCTGAAGTTTGGTCAATCAGTTCTGCAGGAGCCTCCTCGCTCTCCCTCCTGTTCTGGGAGCTTTGATACATCCCCATGGTACTAACGTAGACCCCAGCATCCTCTAGGACAGGGGTGGGCAATTATTTCAGCTGGGGGGCCACTTAACACTTTCCAGTGAATATTCGAGGGCCACACACTCAGAATAAGCCCCTGTTTATTTATATACTGGCACTTTTATGCTGTTCCTCCAGACTTTAATTACCTACCAGTAAATCCATTTCTCGTAGTCCATAGAGGATGCTGGGCGCCCGTCCAGCGCTTTGTGATCCTGCGGTGGTTACTTTGTTCAGTACTGCTTAGTTCTTGGTTAAGTACTGTTTTGTTACTTGGTTAAGTAATATTGTTCAGCCGTTGCTGATTTTTTCAAGCTGGTTAGCTTGGTTTGCCTTGTATGTGTGAGTTGATGTGAATCTCTCCACTATCTGTGTAATATCCTTCTCTCAAAGTTATCCGTCTCCTCTGGCACAGTTTCTAGACTGAGTCTGCTAGGAGGGGCATAGAGGGAGGAGCCAGCCCACACTCTCAAACTCTTAAAGTGCCAATGGCTCCTAGTGGACCCATCTGTACCCCATGGTACTAATGTGGACCCGAGCATCCTCTACGGACTACGAGAAAAGGATTTACCGGAAGGTAATTAAAATCCTATTTTTCATAGCATAGGAGTTAAATGCCATGTCTAATATTCCATTCCCACAGAGTAGTTCCTCATACCAAATGTCAGACATGTCTGGTTAGTGGTGCATAGTCTCCTACTCTGGAAGATTCACTATTAATATCGGATACCATGCGTCTCTTTCAGAACAAACCCAATAAAGTTTTTTCTTTGGAAATGAGAGTATATACTAGAATGGTGGTAGGCATCCTGTGGAACTACACATCCCAACATACCCTGCCATGGTTTTAGCATGTCCTAACAGCAAATCTATGGCATTGCATGCTGGGGAGGTGTAGTTCCACAGCAGCTGACGTGCCATATGTTGCCTACTACTGTTCTAAGGAATATATCTTCTTAAATGAAAGTATGTTCTTAGAAGCTGCCTGGCTATTTTCATGTCAAGTTCTGGCCTTTCTTTATTTTCCTATCTTTCCACTCCATTGATGTACACCATAGGTCTGCAAACTTGGTCCTCATTACCCCACACAGTGCATGTTTTGCAAGTAACCCAGCAGGTGCACAGGTGTATTAATTACTCAGACACATTTTAAAAGGTCTGCAGGTGGAGTTAATTATTTAACTTGTGATTCTGTGAGGAGATCTGCAAAACATGCACTGTGTGGGGTAACGAGGACAGAGTTTGCAGACCTATGATGTACACCTATTGAAGTTGTTTGTGAGGTCAGTTCAAATTTGCCATATACATGTTTTACTGAAAGCTATCCTTTGTTTCTGCAGGCAGTTCATACACAGTGTAAAAAGTTTGCATGTTTTTCTCAATTGATTGGTAACTATTTCTTCCATTATTATTGGATGGAGTGTTCTATAGATTAAGCAGAGATTCTGTAGTAGAATAAGGATACACAAATGAAGCTTACTGGCCTCACGGAGGCACTGCTGCTAAGTAACAGTAAGCTATTTAGATTGCAAACTGAATATTTTGAAAATAACAATGACTTTCTCAGATTTATACTGCTTTGCGTCATCACATGGACATTATAGGAGCGCCTGCTCTGCTACTGACTTCTCTGGTATGTTCTCACGTGTTGCTATCAGTCGGATACATAATTTAAAAGTCACTACATGGAGTTTCTGGAATCTCTCCATGTTGACGGTTCCATGATTTAACTTGTGAGCTAGAATTAATGTTAGCGAGAAGCAGAACAGTTAGATAAATAACTAAACTTATTTTGGGGGCTGTATTTACTAAAGCTTCTGTAAAGGAAAAGTGGAGGTGTTTCCCATAGCAACCAGATTCTTGCTATCATGTATCTAGTACATTCTAGAAGATAATTGCAAAAATCTGATTGGTTTCTATACGCAACAGCTCCACTTTTCCTGTTTAAAAGCTTTACTAAATCTACCCTTGGTTGTCTTTATTTTTTTATAGCATCAAAAGTAAATCTATTTGCATGGTGGGGTAGACTAAAACTGACCCTAGGTCAATTTCCCTGCTAAATTCCATGTCTATGGCTTTCTTAGGTATTCCGTAAAGACCTCATTAGTGCCATGAAGATTCCAGACTCCCAACATGTCAACATGGATGAATATTACCGTTTCGCAGACACTTGGAAACAGGAATGGGAGAAGGGTGTCCAAGTACCTGCTAACCCAGAATCCATCCCACAACCTTCTCTCAGGTGAAACTAAAGCTATGTGCATTTGCTTCACTCATTCTATGTTTACTAGAGTTTGATAAATTGATTTCTTCTTTAGTTTATAAGACTTCTTTCTTGGTCTTTAGGGTAATTTCAGAAAAAGTAAAGGAGGTGCTTTACTCACGTCCACGAAAGTACATCCACTGCTCGAGCCAGGAGCCAGCAGAGACTGGATACATCAACATACTGGAGTTGGCAGAAAGTATGTGTCGATATGATCTTGATGATATGGACCTACTCTGGCTTCAGCAGTGCAACCTTGAGCTGGCGGACATGGGTAATCATTGTAGACAACATACAAAGTTGCTGCTGGATTTGTTTCAAATGTTGGCATAGAGAAGTCACTAGATAAGTGTGTATGTGTGTGGGGATGGTGAGTGTGGAGTCATTCAGTACACACCATGAATACAATGTAAGAATCCATGGGGCAGATGCATTATCTGGAAAAGGCATAAGAAAGTGATAAACCAGTGATATGTGCAAGGTGATAAAGGCACCAGTAGGGAGGCCAATCCCGGGATCGGGATAGGCGGGATCCCGGGATTTGGGCCCAAAAATGCCAGGATTCACGGGATTAGAGTGCGCACGCGCAGTTTTTGCCGGACAGCGCTGAGCACTATAGCTCAGCGCTGCCCGGCTGTCAGCGAGGTAGTTCCACACACACACTGACCGCGCTGGCGGCATTTCAAATGTAGCGCCGTCCGCCAGCCAATCAGAGCTGGCAGACCGGCAGCCAATCAGGGAAGCGGCCGCGGCTCCTGATTGGCTGCCGGACTGCCAGTTCTGACTGTCTGGTGGCCAGCGCTACATTTGAAATGCGGCCGGCGCGGGCAGTGTGTGTGTGTGTGTGTCCATGGCTGCTGCCCGTGGCCCGCCCAATTAGTAAGTACTATCGCTACCTACAGCCACACTCCCTCACTGCTCCAGACATCCTCCCTCTCTCTCTCTCTCTCTCTCTGCTCCTGACATCCTCCCTGCTCGCTACACCCACCTTCCCTTCCTGCTCCTTACATGCTCCCTACACCCACCCTGCCTTGCTCCCTACATCCACCCTCCCTCCCTGCCCTCCACATATACTCTCTCTGCTCCCTACACTGATCTCTACTGCAATCCCGGGATTGAGCATTTTTCAATCCCGAATCCCGGGATTGAAAAAATGCCCCGGGATTGGCCTCCCTAGGCACCAGCCAATCAGCTCCAATATGTAAATTAACAGTTAGGATCTAATTGGCTGCTGCCTTTATCACCTTGCACATATCACTGGTTTATCACTTCCTTATGCCTTCTCCAGATTAATACATCTGCCCCCATATTACTAATGCACTCTGCAGTACAGCAGAATCATTTTGACAGTGGTAGCCAAAGCTGTTGCATCACCCTTTCTATTTAAAGAGAGAGCACTGCACGGTATTAATTTTAAAAAAAAGATTCATTTATTTAAATTTAGTGAAAACTAGTTTCTTTTTATTTATATTACTATGTTTTTGGTATAAGAACTTTGAAAAACAAAAGTCGATATTTTAAGGTGCAAGAGAAGCAATAACACTGCAGTTAGCTGGTGGCTGCTAGTACAATGTTTTGATGGATTTTAGAATGTCCCTGAAGCAGAAGTCCTTAATAGTTAGTCCTTCATGTACAGGGGCAGTGTGACAACCAGCATTGGGATGTGGCCCTTGGGATTTCAGGGACACTCCAGCATTTTTACATAGTAGCTGTGTGACTAGGCATGGGAAAGTTCTTCCCTGGAGTGGAGGGACACATTTCATCAGCAAAGGCTTGTAAACATGTTGTATTGGTTCCATATACATAAATGATATTGGCAGCAGGGGCAAATAAGTAATGGGCACTATACAATATTTGCTGTTTTTAAATCGTGTATTTTGGGGGACATTTACTAAGCAGTGATAAGAGCGGAGAAGTGAGCCAGTGGAGAAGTGGCCCCATCAACCAATCAGCAGCTCTCTATCATTTTATAGTATGCAAATTACAGATGTTATTTCAGTGCTGATTGGTTGCCATTGGCAACTTCTCCACTGGCTCACTTCTCCGCTCTTATCACTGCTTAGTAAATGTCCCCCTTAGTCAGCTATGGTTTCATAAGAAAGGCCTAAGATTGCAAAGTCTTACGTGCTTAGAATTTCAGAATTAGAGTCTTCTTTTTAGCAAACTTTATCCAGATTTCTTTTCTGCAACAAAAAACCAATCCGTTAACCTGAGCTGCTTCTGGGTTAGAGCTGCTTTCACATGTTGTTTTGACAGTAATAACATCTTCCTTGATGTCGGATGTAAATGGTATCTGTTGAAAATCCCTTTCTCACCAAAGACCCAGGTCTGACCCAGGCCACAGTTCCAAACTGGGTCAGACGCAGGACAGACCTCTTTCACACACTGCATACAGGTGCACTGGAACTCTTCTGCTGGCGCTTTGAGATTACATAATCTCCATAGGCCTAGGATCCAGCTCTCCTGATGCTGTGAATGGAACCCAGTTCGGACCATTCACATTGCCCTATATCTTCCTGGACCTACCTGCATACCTGCATTGGATTCCCGGCTCACAGGACCTGGTTAATTTTTTCAAGAGAATTTTTTACAATGAGCTGCGATTTGGGTTAACGCGGCAATAACGGTCAAAGTGGTGGTGTGAAAGTGGTATAAATAAATCAATCCAGTTGCTTATATCTAAATTATTATGGAAGAAACAATCTAGTTGTGACACAGGGCTCGCCTTTAATTCTCTTGTTTATGGCCTGTCAACCTTTAGCTTTATACTTAAATGCCAATGAAAAGTTTCTAATCAAGTCCAATCAAACTCTTGCATCTCTTTCAAAATGATCCATAGAATGTGCAGGGACCAGGTTAAAACTAGCAGAGACCCAATATTTTTCATGTGCTAAGTTGCCTTTATTTACGGCTCGTGAAAAATTGCAACACAAATGTATCTGTGATCATAGCTTGTAGGCGGTGGCGTGCCAGAAACTACTGATCACATGACTGCAGGTCTACTGAGTCCAAACCTTCAAGATGTTATTCACATTTAAAGTATTACGTTATCGCAATGGATACATATAATATAAAACATAACTAAATAGTGAAAATATGTTTCACAATGTCTTTTATCATTGATTTATAGAGCCCTAATTAATAAAAAAAAAACCTGTTACCCTCCACATCAGGTTTGCCCATATTTAATTTTGACACCTTATCAAAGTCCTGCTAGCATCTCTGTAGCATGATGTTGCCTAGTGTTCTTGGTATGGTGTGTAGGGTTTCGGTCAGAAAGTTCCATCTCTGGACGCAGTCTTGTCTGCATCTTTATGCTTTAAGCCGTATCTGTCTTTCAACCAACTGAGAGAGATTCACTTGCAACGTCTTAAGACAGTGTATTGCCATCACTGTATGTCTTTAGATGCACCATCAGTTGCACCCT
This sequence comes from Pseudophryne corroboree, assembly GCF_028390025.1. NCBI lineage: Eukaryota > Metazoa > Chordata > Amphibia > Anura > Myobatrachidae > Pseudophryne > Pseudophryne corroboree. The sequence continues at coordinate 347,820,266 of NC_086445.1, forward strand.
CCCTAAGGCAGGTGCAGTTTTTCTGTGTGAGCAGCTGTGAGTGTTTGAATGCAGCCCCTTTCATCGACATGCCCGCCTCAGCTTTGACACCCCCCGATACACCCCAGAAACACCCACTATAATTCTTCAATTTTGTGCTGCATCTCTGTGTGCAGACTATTGGGATGTAATTGCACTGTGATTTTGACACATGCACAGAACAAAAAACATTGGTCAACTGCGCACACATCAGCAGTTCATCCACCTCTGAATTAGTCTTTTTGTGAGATATATGAAGCAGTGATAAGAGTGGACAAGTGTGCCATGAAATCCAGTCCGTTTTGACGCAACATTGATCAAGTGAACTCTATAAAATTATACGTAGCAGCTGATTGGTTGCCATGGCACACTTCTCCTTTCTTATCACTGCTTCATACATCTCCCCCTTAGTCTCATCAAACCGTAGAATCTGTAACTAGTCAGTTTTATTTGAAAATAGTTTTCTGTTTGCCACCTGTAGATTTTGTCACCGTTTCACCCATCTCTGCCATGGAAGACTGTTGCACTGTTTGGATGAACACTGTTTTATAGGATAAGGATATTAGTAGGATCAGAAATCCTTTCTAACATATATAATACAAAGCAAACTGACTGCATCAGGGTGTAGCTAAGAAAAAGGATGAATACCTACAGTATGTAAACCATTATTAACTAAAGACAAATCTTTAGGGTCATTTTATTCTGTGTTGATCATTAGTAAGCAGTATTGAATATATTTTGATGATTTAGAAAATTAAGTTCAAGAAATGGTGACTGCTGCTTTTATCCACTATATTAAGAGCTCCCGGTTTCCATCCTAAATATCCGCAATATCGCTGTGCTGGGAAGATAGAGTCCAGCGTTTCTGTATACATAGTCTGTAGTGGTGCTTGGATATAACACCACAGCTTCCTGTGAATGGTAGCACAATATCATTTCATTAATTGTGAGTTTTTGTCAGAAGGGATAGACCTATTTCTGCTGCGGGGTACACTGGGCTCCACAAGTCTAAACAATGGGGTGTAGAGTAGGATCTTGATCCGAGGCACCAACAGGCTCAAAGCTTTGACCTTCTTGCCAAGATGCATAGCGCCGCCTCCTATATCACCCCGCCTCCCAGCACAGGAGCTCAGTTTGTCAGTTGGTGCTGCAGTAAGCAGGCACTTAACAGAGGGGCTGCTCCAAGCAGCCCTGAGAAAAGCTTTTTATGAGGTAAAAAGTGAAGACTTCAAGGGCAGCAGCGGTGGTAAATGTCTTGTGACATTCACTGCTGCCGCTCCAGCTCTCCCCAGCGGCGCTGTACACTCCCGAGCCCTGGTTGCCGGGTACCTAGAGCAGAAGCTCCGGTTTTCTTCATGTTAGACACACACGGCTGGGGCTCTCCAGGATCGCGTGGCCGCGCTTCGGGAGGTGGTAAGTGGGTCCCGCTCGCGGGACTCGATCTTTATCGCGATCCGGCGCGGTCAGTGGGAGGCGGGCCGCGCACGCTGGCGGTTGACACTGGATACAGGCGATCCCACTAGATCACCGGGGCATGGGCGCAGGTCAGGTTTTCTCTTAAAACCGATTTTAATATCGCCCACAGTACCCGGTGGTTTTGCCAGCAAGGGGGATAAGGCTTAGACCTGAAGCCCCTCCCCCAGCCCCAGGGCGCCATTTCCCGCAAGTGTTCCCGCCCTGGAGCTGCATCTCTGTCTTTTCCTCACTCCCTGTCAGTGTCTGCGGCGCCATTACTCCTCAGCTCACTGTTCCTGGGACTGCTTTGGCAAATCCTCCTATGTAAAGCCGCCTGGTTGTCAGCGCTGTGCCTTTACATGACACTTAAGTATTCTAGCTGTGTAAGCTAGTCCAGTCAAGTATTATTGTCTGTAATAACCTCTGCATTGTACAAACTGTGACTATTTGTGTGTGCATTGATTGCTGAGTGGTGTCCATCTCGTGTCTTTCACTCAACTTGCTATCCCTATATTCTATAACCTGAGGGGGCTTGGTGCGTCAGGTGTTATTTAATATAGGAGTTTCACAAAGATATACTGTATTACGTATTTTTCTCTGTGATTTAGTCACCATATCTCTCCTTTATCTCTGCTGGTGCTGACTACACTGCGCAGGGGTTTGGGTTTAGGGATATAGGTGGTCATTCCGAGTTGTTCGCTCGCAAGCTGCTTTTAGCAGCTTTGCACACGCTAAGCCGCCGCCTACTGGGAGTGAATCTTAGCTTATCAAAATTGCGAACGAAAGATTCGCAATATTGCGAAAAGACTTCTCTGTGCAGTTTCTGAGTAGCTCGAGACTTACTCTTCCAGTGCGATGAGTTCAGTGCTTGTCGTTCCTGGTTTGACGTCACAAACACACCCAGCGTTCGCCCAGACATTCCCCCGTTTCTCCAGCCACTCCCGCGTTTTTCCCAGAAACGGTAGCGTTTTTTCACACACTCCCATAAAACGGCCAGTTTCCGCCCAGAAACACCCACTTCCTGTCAATCACACTCCGAACTCCAGAATGAAGAAAAAACCTCGTAATGCCGTGAGTAAAATACCAAACTTCTTAGCAAATTTACTTGGCGCAGTCGCAGTGCGAACATTGCGCATGCGCAATTAGCGGAAAATCGCTTCGATCCAAAGAAAATTACCGAGCGAACCACTCGGAATGAGGGCCATAGTGCTGCCAATAATTGTACTGTGTTACCTCATACTGCAAGTTATATCATGTCTGCTTCTGAGGGTAACTGTTCTGGGCGGAACACACTGCTGGTGTTGCTGAAGCCACAGGCACATGGGAGAATATAGCAGCTGTGGGCTCTGGTTCTGGGGGCTCCATGCCCCCCAGTGGGACTGTGGCAACGGAGGCACATACTGACCCTCCGTGGGCCGCTTTTTCCACGCTTCTGCATACGCTAGTTCAGAAACTAACACCCCCTATGGGACCCCCAATGCCGGTACAACCGTATGTGGTCACTGCAGCTAACCCGCCGTGGGCAGACTATTTATCTGCTCAATTAAAGAAGTTGAACCAGTCCCTGACTACTAAAAAGTCTGACCAACGCTCGCCTAAGTCCAAGAGGTCCTCTAAGCGAGCGCTCGTCTCCTCACAATCCACTGCTGTCACTGACATCTCGTCTGATGAAGACAGCACATACACTGACCCCACAGGTTCTGACTCGGATACGGCTGATGGGGAGGGTAGTTCACATGTGGATGTTCCTGATCTTTTGGAGGCTATTAAATTAATTCTGCAGATTATGGATGATCCCGAGCCATCCGTTCCTCCTAAGAAACCAGATAGGTTCAAGCGTCAGAAGGTGATTAAACAAGTTTTACCTCACTCTGACCACCTAGTGGATATACGTCAGGTACCCTGGCAAAGCCCGGGTACGAAGTTTGTGCCTCAAAAGAAGATGCTGGCTCGCTATCCCCTCGCGCCAGAGCTGTCTAAAAATTGGGAAACGCCTCCTCCAGTAGACTCGCATGTGGCTAGGATGGTGGTTTCCTCAGCTCTACCTGTCACTACCGTCACGTCTCTAAAAGAGCCTACGGATAAACGTGTCAAGGGTTGTCTAAAAGCAATTTACACCCTCACAGGTGCTGCACCAAGGCCCACTATTGCAGCTACATGGGCGGCAGAGGCTATTGAAGCATGGGCCTTGTAGTTAGAAGCTGAAATCTCTCTCTGACCATGCTAGACAATGCTTGTCATATATTGTCACAGCTTCTCGCTATATTAAAGAGGCGGCTTCTGATGCTGGTATCCTAGCAGCCAAGGCCTCTACTAAGTCAGTCCTGGCTCGCAGGATATTGTGGCTGAGATCCTGGTCTGTGGATCTGGACTCTAGAAAAACCCTGGAGGTACTCCCTTTCAAGGGGGATATTCTGTTTGGGGAGGACTTAAATAAAATAGTGGCTGACTTGGCTACTGCCAAAACTGCCTGTCTGCCTAATACAGCTCCTTCTGTGTCGAAGGCCAATGGCACGTCCTTTCGCCCCTTTCGTCCTTCAGGTAAAGCAAAAGGTCAGGCGTACCATAAGCAGGCCCGCACTTCCAAACCTGGTAAGCCGAAGCCCAAAAGAGCCTGGGCTGCCTGTCAGCCAGCAGCCAAGACCGATAAGCCTGCCGCATGACGGGGCGGGCCGCCCCCTGGGGGATCCCAGGGTGGGGGGCCAGCTTCTAGGCTATACCCAGGAATGGTTGAAGACCACTTCAGATGCCTGGGTACGGTAAGTCGTCACTCGAGGTTACGCCATAGCCTTCAAAAACCGACCCCCTCATCGATTTTGCCAGACAGATGTCCCATCGGACCAGACAAAGGCAAACACTCTGCATTCGGTGGTACAGACCCTCCTGGATACAAGAGTCGTAGTACAGGTGCCTCTTGCTCAGAGGAGCCGGGGGTACTATTCTCCGCTGTTTCTAGTCCTGAAACCGAATGGGTCCTCCCGGCCCATTCTCAACCTCAAGGCACTGAACAAGTTTGTGAAGGTTTCCAAGTTCCGTATGGAAACCCTTCGCTCTATAGTTCTGGCCTTGGAACCTGGAGACTACATGGTCTCCCTGGACATACAGGATGCTTACCTGCATATTCCTATAGCAGTGTCACATCAACAATACCTGAGGTTCGCTATTGGCAACCTCCATTACCAGTTTCGGGCGTTACCTTTTGGTTTAACAACAGCTCCGCGAGTCTTCACCAAAGTTATGGCGGTGTTGATGGTGGTACTCCGCTGTCAAGGGGTCAGGATACTGTCGTATCTGGACGACTTGTTAATCCTGGCAAATTCCCCAGATCTTCTCCTGCGTCATCTGGATATGACGATCCAGTTTCTACAAGCCCACGGGTAGCTCATAAGCTGGAAGAAATCCTCCCTGGTCCCTGCTCAGAGCATGGTGCATCTGGGAGCGCTGTTGGACACTCACAACCAGAGGTTGTTCTTGTCTCAGGAGAAAGTCCTGAAACTTCAGGACAGGATTCGTTGCTTCCTTTCTCGTCCGCAAGTGTCGATACATTCGGCAATGCAGGTGCTGGGCCTCATGGTGTCAGCATTCGACATGGTGGAGTATGCTCAATTCCATTCTCGCCCCCTCCAGAAGCTGATTCTAGCCAAGTGAGACGGCCTGCCTCACCGGATCAGGTCTCACATGATCTCTTTGACTCCGGAGGTCCGTCTGTCGCTGCTCTGGTGGCTCCTGGACCGACAACTGTGCAGAGGCCGTCCCTTCTGGATATCCAACTGGGTCCTGTTGACGACAGATGCCAGTCTAAGAGGTTGGGGCGCGGTGCTGGAGCAGCACTCCTTGCAGGGTTGGTGGACCAAGGAGGAATCTCTCCTCTCGATCAACAGTCTACAATGCGTTGAACCTAGCCCAGCATTTGATTCAGAACCGTCCTGCTCAAGTATAGTCTGACAACGCCACCACAGTGGCTTACATAAATCATCAAGGCGGCACTCGAAGCCGTTTGGCAATGAAGGAAGCCTCACGTATTCTACGTTGGGCAGAACGCCATCTACCGGCAATATCGGCAATATTTATTCCGGGAGTCCTGAATTGGGAAGCGGACTCTCTGTCATCAGGACGTGCATGCCGGCGAGTGGGGCCTCCATCCAGAAGTGTTTCAACTCCTCGTGGAAAGGTGGGGTCTTCCAGATGTGGATCTGATAGCGTCTCGACACAATCACAAGGTTCCGGTCTTCGGAGCAAGGACAAGGGATCCTCAAGCAGCATTCGTGGATGCGCTGGCAGTGCCGTGGAGGTTTCGGCTGCCGTACGTGTTCCCTCTGATAAAGCTAAATATTTATCTTATATAATACCCTTTATGAGGTCTAGGAACACTGTACGCTAACTACGTATGAAGTACCGTAAGGGTACGCACGTTGCGTAACAATCGCTTAGCCGTGGTCGAAACGCTCAAGCGTTACGTTCGCTCACGGCCAAGAGATCACTGGCAGGCACGCTATTGGCTGCCGAATACCGTAATGATTCGCTACAGCGATGCGACCGCTCGAGACCACGAGGAGATCACCAGCGGCGCATACGCTCACAATGTAAAACCTTTATATCTAAACCATAAACAGTGTATTATGCAGTAAACCCTTTATGTAGTGATATGGTGTAAATGCAACACAGTATAACCTTACTAGCTTAAAAGCAGTTTGAGCGTCACCGACGCTCTGAGAATACTTAACTCTATAAGAAATACACAGATACCTAGGCTTAGGGTCCAACGCCTAATATATATATATTTTGAATGATATACTTGCAAAAGAATTAATACAAATACAAATCATACACTACAATATAACATAGACTAACTAACCAGGTAACTACACAGTAAATACAATACAATTAAGTTTAAGAGAAAAATGAGAGAAAGAAGAGAGAGAGAGATATGGCCCATAATAACAAGAGAGAAACAGTATGATTACGGAGAAAAACTTACGCACAAAGGAAACGATCGCATGCGCCTCTGGACATCCAGCTCCCGATTTTCAGCAATGATAACCGTTGAAGAGTGAGAGCTGGATGTGATCGGCCTTTCTATTTATGCCCCACACACAATGCAATTCAATGGTCCCTACAATCTCATTGTTCATTGGACACAGGAATTCGGCTTCGCATTATAACAAAAGGTCATAGGTTGATTCATACAGGTGGGCTGTGACTATTTCCAACAGCTCAGGTGGGAGGGAAACTGGGTTTCCCGCCGCATGGGTAATAAAGTGCAAATAAAGTAAATGTTCATAAACTTCTTATGTCCATAACTATTCGCACGAGCGATTGATCTGCTTCAAACCAACACCGGAATATTTCTAATTAAATATTCTTCCGATGGATACTAAACACCACTGTATTACTCCTGTCTGACCCTTCGTATCAAACAAAGAGGGATTTCTCTGTTCATGAACATTCTATATTAACCAAACTTTCAGAATCTATCAAAGGGACCATGATCTAAAAAATACATTATATAGTGAAAATATGTAATGATTGAGTCGCACGCTACGATCACATAAACTCTACCGTAAATATGCATACCGTGCGCCTGCGGGTGCCCGCGACTGTGAGTATGCGCACGTACGGGAGAGCGTACGCATGCGCAGCACGGACCTGTGTGAGGTGCAAATATGGTAGTGTGCATAGAGATATTTTTCTGACTTTGACAGTCCACCCTTTGGCAGTCAACAATAACTGCCACTTCCTGAAAACATTTCAAAAAGAGAAAAATATATGTTAGGGGTTAATACATTTACATGGTTGGGTAAGGGAGGAGAGGAGATGGTAGGAAAAGGGTATGACCTAGTGAGATAGCAGAAGCATGTGTGTATGAATCCGTGCTTGGGGGTCATGTATCATCGTGCCGTACGTGTTTTAAATCAAGCTTCGAGGTATTGCGAAGTATACATTTGAATTCCTTCTTATCCCGTGGTACGGGTCTGTGGATGGGCTGTCAAACTTTACCGAGCTCTTTTCGGCTTTGGTTGTAACAAAATGGGGGAGCACATTTTAGTTGATGATACATGAATGGGGGAGATATGTGATTGCTGATATCTGTGCCTGTATTCCCTATCGACTATGTGTGTCATTACCTGAGGGTTGTAGAAATGAAGAAAAGACATAATTACGGTAAATGCGGTGGTATTCTATGTCAGGTAAATGTACATTCGTCGATTGAGGTCTTGTTTGGTGTCTGTTGAATGCAGTCTTCTTTGTGCTTTTGCCCATAAGGTGCGAGCAAAAGCTGTCAATGTCCATAGATTTACAAAAGTGTTGGGCTAGCGTAATTTTAAAATTTCTAGGGAAACTGGGGATCCATGGCATAGTTCATCAAAAATCTGTGTATCAGGTTGTCAAAACTTCTTCTTTAATCCCTCTGTTGTCTGTATATCGGCTCATCAAATTCCTCGTCCAAGTGGGTCTTTTTACCTTGGAGGAAACGGAAAAACAGGTGAAAGAAACGGACCGTAGAAATCGCATTTTCATCACATCATTGTTTCTACATTTGGGTCATAAATCAAGTCCATTGGAATTACAGTTTCCTCACTCCTCAAACTCATTACCCTTGTACGGTGTTTGCACTTCATTAAAGCCTGACCGCATCTAAATATCAATCCAATCGATATGACAACACCTAAGATACATAGGAGAAACTTCCCAACATCCATTATGACTCCTTGAGCCCAGTCTCCTAAACCAGAAAACCAATTTCGCGGGTTCAACCATGACACCCAACCAGTCAGCTCATTACCTACAGCAGCAAGAGTGAGATTGTGTCTCCTGCGAAATTCCCACTTCAATTGGAGAATATCGTCCATCTTTTGGTCTATGACCTCGACCGGGTCCTCGGTGCTATTCGTAATATATGTGCAACATTTCACGCCGTATTGTGTTGCCAGTGTGACACAATATCCGCCTGTCACTGCTGTGAGGTAATTGAGAACCATTCTATGCTGTACCAGTTCTGTTTTGTAAGCTTGAAGTTCCCTTCCAGTATACCTAAATGTGTCATCATACATTTCAGTGATATTATCTAACAAATTTGCGAGCGCCGATATGTATTTATAATTCAGCACTCCTCTAGCGGTGCGGGTGAAATCTAACGCGATTAAGAATTGAATCCCGGTGGATTCACTTATCAGATCAGAGGCCGGATGCTCTGTCTTCTCTATCAGGTGCCTTTTAACAACGTGCTCGTAATGGGTGTGAGTATAAGGAGCTTGGGCACCACGGTGTATGTCTTTCATTTTGTCATGTGATACAGTCATTACTTCAGGCAATACTTTTCCAATATAACACAATCCTTCAGAGTTTGGGGCAAGCCACTTATACGCCTTTCTCCCGCATATGAAATATGCATCATCGGGGAGAACATATGGGACGGAGTAGGACATAACCATATTACACACCTTCCATGTGAAATCTCCTAACCCTAATTCTTCCATCTGCTTAGTACACGTATCAGGTTGTACGATATGTGCACAGTATCCTGGTGATACCTCTCCAACTCTCGTAATCCTGTTTCCTAAGGTATACCTATACCGGAAAGATTTTCCTCTACTGGCTATGTGGCGTACAAGCTCTGTATCTGTAGGCATTCTATCTGCTCTGTGTGAAAAGGTCATGGTTTGATTACTCCATGACACTTCCCAATTTCCCGGCTTTCGGGGATTGGAGATGTTAAAACATAATAGGGACCTATCCACATGGTATTGGTGGAGTTTCAAACTAGGAGGGCTGGAGATATTAAACCTCCTGTCCACCGGTCTCCCACCACTTAACTCAAGTACCTCCCCTAACGTTAAAGGAAATGGTACTAGCCCTGATTTGCTATGACCTTGAGGTACTTGAGAGCATACCCAACAATCTGTTTGATTTAACACACTACCCACTAAAGAGTGATAGTCACTCAATGGATGCCGGTCCATATGGATATTAAAACTGGATTGGCATTTCTTGATGCACCCATCCTCAATGACATTGTTACAGAGCCGACAGATACAGTTTTCTTCAGCTAACAGTCCTTCACAATTCCTTCTATGGTCAATGCTATCGGATCGTTTTCTGATACTCGCCTTTGCTTGTTGATTATGTTGTTCTTGGAAAACTACGCCTCCATCTCTGTCATCAGAACCCATTCCAGAACCTCTCTCGAACTTCATGGTACTCTCGCCGGAACAGACTGCTCTGGTCAACATCATGGTCAACAGGAAAATCCGGATCACAGTCTCTTGAGGCAAGTCCATTTTAGGAGGAGACGAAGAAGAATGAGAAGGGGGGGAAAATAATTTGAGGGAGAGGGGATGGGAAGTGGAGAAAAACAATAAAAGGGAACAGGGGATCGACAACTGCTTTTGATCTTGTGGTTCTCGATGCTCAGGTGCCGCCTCAATCTTCCTGGAACAGACACTCCAGTGATACAACCTCTACCGTCTGTTCCTTATCACGGGACCTCTCTGGATCAGCAACCTTTTTACAGTGGGACGAATGAACCCAAGTCTCTCTCTCAGCAACCTTCAATGCTGTAGTGCTAGTCAATAAGACCTGGTATGGTCCTTCCCATCTGTCAATAAGGCAACCTGAGCGTAGAAAATTCCGTATCATTACATAATCCCCAGGTTCAATGTCATGACAATTACTATCTGGTAAATCAGGAATCACTAACTTCAGATTATCATTTTGATTCCTTAACTGTTTACTCATGTTAATCAAGTATTTTACAGTCACTTCATTGTTACACTTCAAATCATCCTGAGGGTTAATCATAACATGCGGTTGTCGACCAAACAAGATTTCAAAGGGAGACAGATTAAGAGGGGACCTGGGAGTGGTTCTGATGCTGTACAGTACAATGGGTAAAGCTTCTGGCCATGTCAATCCTGTCTCTGCCATCACTTTACTCAGTTTATTTTTAATAGTGCTGTTCACTCTTTCCACTTTCGCACTCGCCTGTGGACGGTATGGAGTGTGCAGCTTGCTATCAATTCCCATCAATTTACACATTCCTTGAAAGACATCACCTGTAAAATGGGTACCCCTATCACTTTCGATAATTCTAGGGATACCATATCTACATACAAATTCCTGGACAATTTTCTTAGCAGTAAACATAGAGGTATTTGTGGCCGCCGGAAATGCTTCGACCCAATTTGAAAAAACATCTATACAAACAAGTACATATTTCAAATTTCGACAAGGGGGTAATTGAATGAAGTCAATCTGTATTACCTGGAAAGGGCCGCCGGCAGGTGGGATATGGGATGGTTCTGTAGGTATTGCCTTTCCAATATTCTTTCTCAAACAGGTAAGGCATGACATGGCTCTTTTACTCGCATGAGAGGAGAATCCTGGGGCGCACCAATATGCTCTTACCAACTTGCACATCCCTTCCTTGCCTAGATGAGTCAGCCCGTGAGCTGCTTCAGCCAAACATGGAAGATATGCTCTGGGGGCCACTGGTTTACCATGTCCATCCGTCCAGAGTCCTGAGGACTCCTGGCCATATCCCTTTGCCTTCCAGACTGCCTTTTCCTGTGTGGAACACAAATTTTGCATCTCACACAACTTCTGTGTGTTGATGGTATTAAATACCATCAGTTGTGTGGTGTCTGTCTGTCTGGGGGTAGCAGCTGCTAACTTAGCTGCTTCGTCTGCTCGGCTGTTACCAAGCGATACTGGGTCTTGGCTATATGTATGTGCTTTACATTTGATAACAGCCACTCTGTCGGGTTCCTGTATCGCTGTTAGAAGCCTTTTTATGTGAGCTGCATGCGCTACCGGTGTACCAGCTGCCGTCATGAAATTTCTGAGGCGCCATAGGGCTCCGAAATCATGGACTACCCCGAATGCGTATCTAGAATCGGTGTAGATATTGGCTGATTTGCCCTTAGCCAATTCACATGCTCTGGTTAGAGCGACCAGTTCAGCAACCTGGGCTGAGTGAGGTGGGCCTAGCGGTTCCGCTTCTATGGTGCCTTGGTCATCTACGACTGCGTACCCAGTACACAAGTCTCCCGAGTCTGACTGTCTATGACAACTACCGTCCGTGTAGAACGTAAGTTCTGCATCTTCCAGTGGGTTGTCACTGATGTCAGGCCTTGCGGTAAAATTTTGGGTCAAATATTCCATACAATCATGAGTGTCTTCCTTTGTATTAAATCCTCCTTCCCCACCACTCTCATCCTCCACCCTTTGTGCCTGTCCAGGCACACCTGGGAGATATGTTGCAGGATTTAATGCACTGCATCTCCTTATGGTGATGTTTACGGGGGCCATTAGTGCCAATTCCCATCTTGTAAACCGTGCTGATGAGACGTGCCTGGTTTGGGCAGAATTTAACAAGGCTGACACTGCATGTGGTGTATGAATTGTGAGGTTGTGACCTAGCACGACGTCTTCGCTTTTCGTTACTAGCAATGCTATCGCAGCAACGCTTCGCAAGCATGTGGGGAGGGATCGCGCTACCGTATCTAGCTGAGCGCTGTAATATGCTACTGGCCTGCTGGCATCACCGTGCTTTTGGGTTAGTACGCCTGCCGCGCAACCAGCACTTTCTGTTCCGTATAGTTCAAAGGGTTTCCCATAGTCCGGCATACCTAATGCTGGTGCCTGCGTTAGGCACTGTTTAAGTCTCTCAAATGCTGCCTCAGACTCGTCTGTATGCGAAATCCGATCAGGTTTGTTTGAGGAGACCATCTCCTGCAAAGGTAACGCTAAAATGGAAAACCCTGGGATCCAATTACGGCAATACCCACACATTCCTAAAAATGTTCTGATCTGTTGCTGGGTTTGTGGCAGAGTCATGTCTCTAATTGCTTGAATTCTATCAGCGGTCAGGTGTCTCAGTCCTTGTGTTAGACAGTGTCCCAAATATTTTACCTTAGTTTGGCATAATTGCAACTTGTCTTTGGAAACCTTGTGTCCTGTGTCTGAAAGATGAAACAGGAGCTGTTTCGTATCCTTCAGGGATGCTTCCAATGAATCAGAACACAGCAGTAGATCATCCACGTACTGTATTAATACTGATCCACTCACTGGTTGGAAAGACTGTAAACAATCATGCAAAGCCTGAGAAAATATACTTGGGCTATCTATGAATCCTTGTGGTAATCGAGTCCATGTGTATTGGACTCCTCTGTATGTGAATGCAAACAAATATTGACTGTCAGGGTGCAGAGGTACCGAAAAGAAAGCGGAGCAGAGGTCAATAACAGTGAAAAATTTCGCAGTGGGAGGGATTTGCATTAGGATGACAGCTGGATTTGGCACTACGGGGAACTGACTCTCAACTATTTTGTTAATCCCCCTTAGATCCTGCACTAGCCTGTAACCCCTCCCCCCACTCTTTTTCACAGGGAAGATGGGACTATTAGCAGTGCTGGACGTTCTTACCAGAATGCCCTGTTGTAGCAAGCGCTCTATTACGGGATAAACTCCTAACTCCACCTCTGGCTTCAGAGGGTACTGTGGGATTTTTGGAGCTATCCTACCATCTTTTACTTGTACAACTACCGGAGCTACGTTTGCCATTAATCCAGTGTCCTGTCCATCTTTTGTCCAAAGTGACTCTGGTATCTGAGATGTCATTTCTTCTACTTGGGAGGGAGTCCTATTTGTCATAATGGTATGTGACATTAATTTTGACGGGGAGTCTAACATGTCTCGTACTTCCTGAGCGTGATTCTCAGGTATGTCCAAGAATACACCTTCAGGAGTACAATAAATGACGCACCCCATTTTACACAATAAGTCTCTACCCAGGAGATTGGTCGGTGCCGATACAGCCAGCAAAAAGGAATGCTTGGTATGTAACGGCCCTACTGTAATCTCGGCTGGTTTGCTAACAGGGTAGTGCTGGACTACTCCCGTTACCCCTATGGCTGGAATTGTCTTACCAGTGGTTCTCATGCCCACTGTCGAATTTATCACTGATTTGGCCGCCCCTGTGTCTACAAGAAAGTTTAATGATTTACCAGCTACATTGATTGCAATTTCTGGTTCACTTCCAAGGCTTGCAATCAATTTTACTGGCTGCAGATTACAGGTATGGCCACACCCCTATTGGGTATGGTGACCTCCCTGAATCCCGCTGGCAGCAACTACTTGTGAGGGAGTTAGCTGGGAACTACCAGAGGTTTGCCAATCTCTGTTTGGGGGGTATCTTTTTGTTTCCCCTGCATGTGGCTCATAACTCCGTTTCTGCGGACCCTGCTCCCAATGTCGTGTGTCGTGTCGTTGTCTAGGGGGTTGATAAGATTTTTTGTACATTTCTCGATCTACAGTCTCGTGCAAAGTGTCCCTGTTTGTGACAAAAATAACATGTTACCACATTTGACTTACCCACAGGGTTTGGTGATGTTAACACAGGCTGTTTTGTGGTCAGGGCCTGTATACTTACTGCCATTAACTTATCACTTTGTTGTTCCCTGTGTCTGGTGATGTTCCTATCGTGATCAATAGCAGCCTCTCTCAAAGTAGCCACAGACAGACCTCGCCAACATGGTTGTGTGGTCTGTACCCTAGTCTTTAATGATTCTTTTAAACCATCCATCAGTACCGATACTGCTACTTCTCGATGGTTTATGTTTGTTTTAATGTCCTCTATGCCTGTGTATTTTGCCATTTCTGATAATGCTCTGTGAAAATACTCTGCAGCTGTCTCTGACTCCTTCTGTTTAATGGAGAATATCTTGTTCCATCTGACTACCGCTGGGAAATACTCTTTTAACTGTAAGCTTATTCTTTTTACATTATCTTTGTTGTACACATCTGTAAGAGGTACATCCTGATCTAATCCGCAATCAGCTAAAAATTGAGTTGCGTCAACATTGGAGGGTAAACATGCTCTCAGCAATATCTGCCAGTCTTTATTGTTGGGCTCTACAGTGTTACCTAAGTCTCTGATGTATTTTTGACTGGCAACTAAGTCTTTTCTAGGGTCAGGGAATTCAGACACTATGGTCCTTAATTCCATTCTGGAAAATGGGCTATACATGGCAATGTTCCTCACAGGGGTGACTCCTGATGTGTCAGTTTTCCCATTTGGAACAGCTATTACCCTAACAGGATTAACTCTAACAACATCACTCTGTGTGGGTTCTACAGCCTGTGGTGAAATGGCTTCAGCATAGTGTATGGTGCCGTACTTACCTGTAGATACGACCTCACCTATCCCTCCGCTAGGGGCCCTTGTTACTAATCTCGTGGGTGGAGCTGTGCCTACTGTGGTCTCTGCTATGGTGGCTGCTAGAGAGAGCGCTGAAATTGTTGCCGATTCGTCTTCTTGATCACACTCCTGAGGAAAGTTCAAAACAGGGTACAACTTGCACGGGTTAATACTTGCATTGGTTAATTGGTTAACATTATCTTTAACATTTACACAGTTGCTAAGTGTTTGTGTGTTACACCTTAGTGCGTCATTCTCCGCAACCAATTTCTCTCCTGATATGTATGGTGGCGGTGGGGCCGTGGCTATCAGTTTTCTGATTGAGCCAGATCCCGCCGCCTGAGCCAATCCTCTCTGTATGTCACCCTCCTGCTGCCACAACTGCAAATAATCATAATGCTTGATTCATCTCTCTGCTGATTTAATGAGACATATCCTTCTCCTTAAATTCGTTAACACTTCTGTGCTGAAGCTACCTACTCTTGGGAATTTCTCCCCGTCATGTACTGTCATTCTCTCCCATTCATCACATAAAGCTTCTGTGTGACTTCCGTATTTCTCACACATTACATACCTTGCCGACCCAATTGGTCGGTTCACTGAATCAACCCGAACCGAGGTTGATCGCCCCCTACCTGAACAAGTGGCCCCCATAGTTCGAAAGTGTTGCTTTATCCAGCCAACCCTTACGCAAACCAAATGTCCAAAATAGGCTGACGGTGGCGGTTTACCGAGTACCCCACTCACTCGCCCACGCCGACCAATACGACCTGATCACACCGATATGGTGCTGGCGTACTCGACCTAGGGCCCCTGCGACCTGAACCTCTATTTACTGGAACCTGTGAGGGTGATCCGAAGAACACTTACTCTTTCCAGTAACTATTGGTTGCTGGATAGTTCCTGAGTGAGCAGCGAACTTCCCTTAAAATAAAAAAAATTACACAAATCACGTTAGAATGTACAAATAGCGTTTATGACCTTCGTACACAAATAGTACCGGTCAGGTTTACTAATGTACACAATTACGTGCGGTACAATCGTTCAGCACATAAGCAACTAATCTTCTGTACGGAGCGACCAGTGGAATCGAAAATTGCGGCTGCGAATTCCTTCAGCAAGAGCTTGTATGGCCTATATGGGTGTTGCACCAACCCTTTCTTGGTGTTGTGCCTGTGGACTGTATAGCGGACTTCCTTGTCTGCTGTACCTGAACCTGCTGGTCTGCTATGACCTCCTGGTCTGTTACAGTATGACCTCCTGGTCTGCTACACTCTAATGCTCAAATTGTATGTTTTAACCAGGGATGCCTCCCTAGCCACCATGTACGTCACTTACACGCATGTACCTCACGAGAACTCGACTTTTCTTGTGGTTCAACCTTTAAAATTGTAAAAACAAACACTCATTCACCGCATATACACTTTTGTTTCTATTTCTATTTCTGCGCAGAAATTTCTCTTTAGACCAGATGTGTTACAAATTAGGAAAAGGATCTATTAATTTAAATTTCGAATTTAAAAAAAAAAAAAAAGATTTGCGCGATTTATCGCCTGGCGTTATTTACCGCGTGGCGCTACTTATCGCGTTGAGAGGAGAGAGAAAAAAACTTGTGATTTGAGTTACGTGGGCGTACCCGTACGCTCCGTTGCGTAATATACGCTGCGTGCGTCGGCCCTTGGATTGCGTACGCAAGTCTCAGTCTTTTGTTAGAGACACGTGTACGCAAAGCAAAGATCCACCGTAACACAATTTATACGTTTATCAATGTAGATGATCCTTTATCATCTACCACGCACCACACTGACTTCGCCTTGTCTCTCAGGCACAGCTGTGTGTTTGTCTATACTTTAACTATATTACCTTTACTCTAAACTATGAAATAGTGACAAATCTCTCTAAGCACGTTTATCAACTATAGAACTGGCAAACAGGAGAGTGACATACGAAAATACACCAATGAAAAGGAAATGCAGATATATATGTGTGCGTGCGTGTGTACGCAAGACAGAAAAATAAACAGTTTTAAAAAGACACTATTGTTTTGTTCTTACCTCCGGTTCCCGGATTCCTTCAGCACCCTTTACTAAGAGAAGCAGACGCTTATCCAAACAGCACTACGAGGAATATGATCTCCCGCCCTTTGCTGCTGGATAATGTCTGCTGAAATTACCTAGTGCAGATATGTGAAGGACAGGACGAGCCCGCAATTGATAAAGCTAAATATTTATCTTATATAATACCCTTTATGAGGTCTAGGAACACTGTACGCTAACTACGTATGAAGTACCGTAAGGGTACGCACGTTGCGTAACAATCGCTTAGCCGTGGTCGAAACGCTCAAGCGTTACGTTCGCTCACGGCCAAGAGATCACTGGCAGGCACGCTATTGGCTGCCGAATACCGCAATGATTCGCTACAGCGATGCGACCGCTCGAGACCACGAGGAGATCACCAGCGGCGCATACGCTCACAATGTAAAACATTTATATCTAAACCATAAACAGTGTATTATGCAGTAAACCCTTTATGTAGTGATATGGTGTAAATGCAACACAGTATAACCTTACTAGCTTAAAAGCAGTTTGAGCGTCACCGACGCTCTGAGAATACTTAACTCTATAAGAAATACACAGATACCTAGGCTTAGGGTCCAACGCCTAATATATATATATTTTGAATGATATACTTGCAAAAGAATTAATACAAATACAAATCATACACTACAATATAACATAGACTAACTAACCAGGTAACTACACAGTAAATAGAATACAATTAAGTTTAAGAGAAAAATGAGAGAAAGAGAAGAGAGAGAGAGATATGGCCCATAATAACAAGAGAGAAACAGTATGATTACAGAGAAAAACTTACGCACAAAGGAAACGATCGCATGCGCCTCTGGACATCCAGCTCCCGATTTTCAGCAATGATGACCGTTGAAGAGTGAGAGCTGGATGTGATCGGCCTTTCTATTTATGCCCCACACACAATGCAATTCAATGGTCCCTACAATCTCATTGTTCATTGGACACAGGAATTCGGCTTCGCATTATAACAAAAGGTCATAGGTTGATTCATACAGGTGGGCTGTGACTATTTCCAACAACTCAGGTGGGAGGGAAACTGGGTTTCCCGCCGCATGGGTAATAAAGTGCAAATAAAGTAAATGTTCATAAACTTCTTATGTCCATAACTATTCGCACGAGCGATTGATCTGCTTCAAACCAACACCAGAATATTTCTAATTAAATATTCTTCCGATGGATACTAAACACCACTGTATTACTCCTGTCTGACCCTTCGTATCAAACAAAGAGGGATTTCTCTGTTCATGAACATTCTATATTAACCAAACTTTCAGAATCTATCAAAGGGACCATGATCTAAAAAATACATTATATAGTGAAAATATGTAATGATTGAGTCGCACGCTACGATCACATAAACTCTACCGTAAATACGCATGCCGTGCGCCTGCGGGTGCCCGCGACTGTGAGTATGCGCACGTACGGGAGAGCGTACGCATGCGCAGCACGGACCTGTGTGAGGTGCAAATATGGTAGTGTGCATAGAGATATTTTTCTGACTTTGACACCTCCGGTGTCACTCCTGCCCAGGGTAATTCGGGAGTTCAAGCAAGAAAAAGGAAATCTACTTCTCATAGCTCCGGCGTGGCCCAGACGGCACTGGTTCTCAGACCTGCAAGGCCTATCGTCAGAGCGTCCACTTCTACTTCCACAACGCCCAGACCACCTCGTTCAGGGCCCCTGTGTCTACCAGGACCTAGCCCGGCTGTCTTTGACGGCGTGGCTCTTGAAGCTTCCGTCTTAAGAGCTAAGGGTTTTTCTGAAGAGGTCATTAAAAGTATGTTGCGTGTCCGGAAACCGGCCTCTGTTCGGATTTACCATCGGATCTGGCATTCCTACTTTGTTTGGTGCGCATCTAATCATTATGACGCTTCCAAGTTTAGAACAGCCAAACTTTTAGGACCTAGATTTAGGCCTGCGTCTGGCCTCCCTCAATGTTCATATTTCTGCCTTGTCGGTGTGGTTTCAGAGAAAAATTGTGACTTTACCTGATGTTCATACTTTCACTCAGGGTGTGTTGCGTATCCAACCTCCATATGTCCCGCCTGTGGCTCCTTGGGACTTGTCGGTGGTTTTGGAGGCATTGCAGGAGCCTCCATTTGAACCTCTTGGTTCAGCTGACCTTAAGTGGCTTTCCCTTAAGGTGGTGTTCTTGCTGGCTATTGCCTCTGCTAGAAGAGTGTCGGATTTGGGTGCCTTGTCTTGTAGTTCCCCATATCTGATTTTTCACCGTAACCGGGCGGTTCGTAGGACTCGTCCCGGATATTTGCCTAAGGTGGTTTCTTCGTTCCACCTTAATCAGGAGATTGTGGTTCCAGCTTTTGCCTCTCCTGATTTGTCTCTCAAAGAGCGGTCTTTGGATGTGGTACGGGCTCTCCGTATCTATGTGAAGAGAACTGCTTCTATTCGAAAGTCTGATTCTCTGTTTGTTTTGTTTGGATTTCACAAACGTGGCTGGCCGGCTCACAAGCAGACTCTGGCCAGGTGGATCAGAATGGTGATTGCGCATGCTTATGTGAAGGCTGGTCTGTCAGCTCCTGTTCACATTACGGCCCATTCTACTCGGTCTGTTGGACCCTCTTGGGCGGCCCAACGTGGTGCGACCCTTGATCAATTGTGCAAGGCGGCTACGTGGTCCTTCGGGAACACGTTCATAAGGTTCTATGCCTTCGATACTGCCGCTTCCCAGGATGCTTCCATTGGACACAGGGTTCTTGTGCCCGCTACAGTGCATCCCCTCCCATAAGGAACTGCTTTAGGACATCCCCATTGTCCAGACTTGTGGAGCCCAGTGTACCCCGCAGCAGAAAACGAGTTTTATGGTAAGAACTTACCCTTGTTAAAACTCTTTCTGCGAGGTACACTGGGCTCCACAAGGCGCCCACCCTGACGCACTTAGCTTCTTTGGGTTGATATGGCATTAGCCGCTGACATTTCTCTTGTCGTGAGAGTGTGGTGTATGTGGCTACTAACCGTTGTCGTCTCTTTTCCTGCTACTGCATTGGGCTGGTTAACTAAACTGAGCTCCTGTGCTGGGAGGCGGGGTGATCTAGGCGGCGGCGCTATGCATCTTGGGAAGAAGGTCAAAGCTTTGAGCCTATTGGTGCCTCGGATCAAGATCCTACTCTACACCCCATTGTCCAGACTTGTGGAGCCCAGTGTACCTCGCAGAAAGAGTTTTAACAAGGGTAAGTTCTTACCATAAAACTCGTTATTTGTTATCATCTGGATGTTATGCTCTATCACTGTTTTACATATGACTTGAATAGAAACTCTTTCAGTCGGATAACATTGTGGGCTAGTACTCTTTAAATATAACCATATATGGTAACAAATGATTGAGAATCTCATACTGGGATTCATTTACTTTATGGTCAGTAAACTGATTTTTTTTTATACCCAAAGTCCACTGTAGGTAGTAGAAAATGTGTGTTGATTTGTAAGGTTTGGTGATTTATTCAGAAATGTTATAGTGGAGAATAATTTTGTCCATGAGTAGTTAGTTACCTCTGGGCATGAATGCAGAGTGGCCAGTATAGCACTGGAATTACAGCTTTTTTCTTGCTTACAGTTTGGGACACTGTAGAACATGTTGTTATTAATTGGGAATTTAGCATTATGATACATTAAGTTGCCCTGTGTATAACTGCTTACGATATATAAGTAAAAATTTAATATTGTATGTTAGTGCTTCATATTTACGGATTCTGAGATTCCTTCAAATGTTTTTTGTAACATAAACAATATTTTAATCTTTTTTTTTTTTTTACGTAGTTATCTTGCAGAATGTGATTCACAGATTTACATATTCATTTTGTTAACAGCGTGATGTTATATTGAGTTGATTGATGTGAATTGCATTACTGTAATAGCACATTGGGAGTTATTCAATTGTTTTGGGTATCTGTAGCTCCCATCTAAAGTGACCGGGAGCGATTCGATTGGTTTTGGCACCCAGCCCCGAGGCTGCACTTATCGTGGATTCTTACTCGCACCTTCTTGTTTTGCAAGCAGAAATCCGCCTGAAGTAGATCTTTGGGACTGGGTGCGAGTGCTGTGCACGCCTTTATGGCAGTGTGCCTGGCAGCATGGGAGAAGCCACTTTATATGGCTAACCGAATGCATTTCGGGCACAAGAATGCGGCTGTTGCAACCAGCACGGGGCTGCTTGTGCAAACATTTGGATATCTTGCGTCACACTTTAGACCGGAACGCCTGCCACTAATAACTGGCTTGTTGGTTTGGGGCTGAGGAGACTTAAAGTAATATTGGAAGTCTTTGTGTTCCCATAGCTGGAGAGCTGTTTGTAGAAATAAACAGCTATATGTTGCTGTATTTGTGTCGCCTCTGTCATACCCGAAAAGGGCAGCATACGGCATAAAACATATTTCTTGGCTTCTGGTTTTAACTTATGTAGTATGGTTTGTCAAAGTCAGAAAAATATCTCTATGCACACTGCCATATTTGCACCTCACACAGGTCTGCGCTGCGCATGCGTGCGCTCTCCCGTGCGTGCGCATACTCGCTGTTGCGGGCACCCGCGGGCGCGCGGTATGTGCATTTACGGTAGAGTTCATGTGTTCGTAGCGTGCGACTCAATCGTTACATATTTTCACTATATAATGTATTTTGTAGATCATGGTCCCTTTGATAGAATCTGAAAGTTTGGTTAATGTAGAATGTTCATGAACAGAGATATCCCCCTTTGTTTGATACGAAGGGTCAGACAGGAGTAATACAGTGGTGTTTAGTACCCATCGGAAGAGTATTTAATTAGCAATATTCCGGTGTTGGTTTGAAGCGGATTAATCGCTCGTGCGAATAGTTATGGACATAAGAAGTTTATGAACATTTACTGTATTTGCACTTACTTATCCATGCGGCGGGAAACCCAGTTTCCCTCCCACCTGAGCTGTTGGAAATAGTCACAGCCCACATGTATGAATCAACCTATGACCTTTTGTTATAATGCGAGGAGGAATTCCTGTGTCCAATGAACAATGAGATTGTAGGGACCATTGAATTGTATTGTGTGTGGGGCATAAATAGACAAGCCGATCACATCCAGCTCACTCTTCAACGGTTATCATTGCTGAAAATCGGGAGCTGGATGTCCAGAGGCGCATGCGATCGTTTCCTTTGTGCGTAAGTTTTCTCCGCAATCATATTGTCTTTCTTGTTGTTATGGGCCATATCTCTCTCTCTCTCTCTCTTCTCCTCTTTCTCTCGTATTCTCTTAAAACGTAATAGTATTGTATTGTATTTCCTGTGTAGTTATCTGGTTAGGTAGTCTATGTTATATTGTAGTGTATGACTTGTATTGTATTAATTCTTTTGCAAGTATAGCATTCATAATATATATAGTAGGCGTTGGACCCTAAGCACGGTATCTGTGTATTTCTTATAGTGTTAAGTATTCTCAGAGCGTCGGTGACGCTCAAACAGCTTTTAAGTTAATAAGGTTACACTGTGTTGCATCTACACCCTATCTCTACACTAAGGTTTTACACCATATTACATTGTCTATGGTTTAGATATAAAGGTTTAACATTGTGAGCGTCAGCGCCGCTGGTGATCTCCTCGTGGTCCCGAGCGTCCGCTACGCTATAGCGAATCATTACGTTAGTCGGCAGCCAATAGCGTGCCTGCCTGTGATCTCTTGGCCGTGAGCGAACGTGACGCTTGAGCGTCTCGACCACGGCTAAGCGATCGTTACGCAACGAGCGTACCCATACGGTACTCCATACGTAAATAGCGTACAGTGTTCTTAGACCTCACAAAGGGTTTTATATAAGATAAATATTTAGCTTTATCAATTGGCGGCTCGTCCTGTCCTTCACATATCTCTGCTAGGTAATTTCAGCAGACATTATCCATCAGCAAAGGGCGGGAGATCATATTCTTCGCAGTGCTGACGGGATAAGCGTCTGCTTCGCTTAGTAAAGGGTGCTGAAGGAATCCGGAACCGGAGGTAAGAACAACACACTAGTGTCTTTTAAAACTGTTTATTTCTGTCTTGCGTACACACGCACATATCTGCATTTCTTTTTCATTCGTGTATTTTCATATATCACTCTCCTGTTTGCCATTTTATAATTGATAAAACGTGCTAAGAGAGATTTGTCGCTATTCCATAGTTAAAGTATAAAAGTAATGCGTTAAGGGATAAAGTGTAAAAGCACACACGCAGCTCTACCTAAAGGTAAAAGGAGAGATTGGTGTGTTGCGCGGTAGACGATCGAGGATCATCTACATTGATAAACGTGTTAGTTGTGTTACGGTGGACATTGGTTTTGTGTACACGTGTCTCTAACAAAGGGCTGAGACTCGCGTACGCAAGGGCCGACGCACGCAGCGTAAATTACGCAACGGAGCGTCTGGGTACGCCCACGTAACTCAAGTCACACGACAGTGTTGATTTTTAAGTAGCGCAACAGGCCATAAGTAGCGCAACAGGCGATAAATAGCGCAAATCTATTTTAAATCCGAAATTTAGATTAACAGATCCTTCTCCAAATTCACAACACATCTGGTCTAAAGAAAATTTCTGCGCAGAAATAGAAATAGAAGCAAAAGTGTACGTGTGGTGAGTGAGTGTTTTGTATATATAAGTTTATACAATTTTACAGGTTGAACCACAAGAAGTCGAGTTCTCGCAGAGGTACATACATGTAAGTGACGTGCATGGTGGCTAGGGAGGCATCTCTGGTTAAACATAAAATTTGAGCAGTAGAGAATAGTAGACCAGGAGGTCATACTACAGACCGGGAGGTCCAGGTACAGCAGACTAAGAAGTCTGCCATAAAAGAGAAAAGGGCACAACCCAGGGGGTTGGTGCAAAACCCATATAGGCCAATAAAGCTCTGGCTGAAGGAATTCGCAGCCGAAATTTTCGATTCCACTGGTCGCTCAGCACATAAGATTAGTTGCTTATGTGCTGAACGATTGTACCGCACGTAATTGTGTACATTAGTTAATCTGACCAGTACCATTTGTGTACGATCCCGGTCATAAAACTATTTGTACACTCTGATGTGATTTGTGTAATTTTTTATTTTCTGAAGGGAAGTTCGCTGGTCACTCAGGAATTGTCCAACAACCAATAGTTACTGGAAAGAGTAAGTGTTCTGCGGATATCCCTCGCATGTTCCAGTAAATAGAGGTTCATAGGGGCCCTGGGTCGAGTACGCCAGCACTAAGGCAGTGTGTGGGTCGTATTGGTCGGCGTGGGCGAGTGAGTGGGGTACTCGGTAAACCGCCACCGTCAGCCTATCGTGAACATTTTGGTTTTTGTAAGGGTTCGCTGAAGACCCTGAAATAAGGTCAGAGGTGGTGAAAGCAACGCCTGCAAGTTATGGGGGCCAATTGTTCAGGAAGGGGGCGATCAACCTCGGTTCGGGTTGATTCAGTAAACCGACCAGTCGGGTCGGCAAGGTACGTAATGTGTGAAAAATATGGCTCACATACAGAGGTTTTATGTGATGAATGGGAGAGAATGACAGTGCATGACGGGGAGAAATTCCCAAGAGTAGGTAGCTTTAGATCAGAAGTGTTGCAAAATTTAAGGAGGAGGATATGTCTCATTAAATCAACAAAGAGACGAATCCAACATTATGATTATTTGCAGTTATGGCAACAGGAGGGTGAAATACAGAGAGGATTGGCTCTGGCGGCGGGATCTAATCCTATCAAGAAATTGATAGCGACAGCCCCGCCGCCACCATACATATCAGGTGAGAAATTGGTTGCGGAGAATGACGCATTAGGGTGTAACAAACAAACACTTAGCAACTGTGTAAATGTTAATAAGTTAACTAATGCAAGTATTAACCCGTGCAAGTTGTACCCTGTTTTGAACTTTCCCCAGGAGTGTGATCAAGAGGACGAATCGGCAACAATATCGGCGCTCTCTCTAGCAGCCACCATAGCAGAGACAACAGTAGGCACGGCTCCACCCACGAGATTAGTAACAAAAGCCCCTAGCGGAGGGATAGGTGAGGTCGTATCTACAGGTAAGTACGGCACCATACACTACGCTGAAACCATTTCACCACAGGCTGTAGAACCTACACAGAGTGATGTTAGTAGACTTAATCCTGTTAGGGTAATAGCAGTGCCAAATGGGAAAACTGACACGACAGGAATCACTCCTGTTAGGAACATTGCCATGTACAGCCCATTTTCCCGAATGGAATTAAGAACCATAGTGTCTGAGTTCCCTGACCCTAGGAAAGACTTAGTTGCCAGCCAGAAATACATCAGAGACCTAGGGAACACTTTAGAGCCCAATAACAAAGACTGGCAGGTATTGCTGAGGGCATGTTTACCCTCAAATGTCGACGCAACTCAATTTTTGGCTGACTGTGGATTAGATCAGGATGTACCTCTTACAGATGTGTACAACAAAGATAACGTAAAAAGAATAAGTTTACAGTTAAAGGAGTATTTCCCAGCAGTAGTTAAGTGGAACAAGATTTTCTCCATTAGACAGAAAGAGTCAGAAACTGCTGCAGAATATTTTCACAGGGCATTACTAGAAATGGCCAAGTACACAGGTATAGAGGACATTAAAACAAACATAAACCATCGAGAAGTAGCAGTATCTGTACTAATGGATGGGTTAAAAGAGACATTAAAGACAAGAGTACAGACCACGCAACCATGTTGGCGAGGTCTGTCGGTGGCTACTTTGAGAGAGGCTGCTATTGATCACGACCGGAATATCACCCGACACAGGGAGTCCCAAGGTGATAAGTTAATGGCCGTAAGTATAAAGGCCCTGACCACAAGGCAGCCTTTGTATAAATCACCAAACCCTGTGGGTAAGTCAAATGTGGTAACTTGTTTTTCTTGTCATAGACAGGGACACATGGCACGAGACTGTAGAGTGAAAAATTCACAAAACTCATATCAACCCCCTAGACAACGACACGACACACGACATTGGGAGCAGGGTCCGCAGAGACGGAGTTGTGAGCCACATACAGGGGAAACAAAAAGATACCCCCCGAACAGAGACTGGCAAGCCACTGGTAGTTCCCATTTAACCCCTTCACAAGCAGTTGCTGCCAGCGGGATTCAGGGAGGTCACCATACCCAATAGGGGTGTGGCCATACCTGTAATCTGCAGCCAGTAAAATTGATTGCAAGTCTTGGGAGTGAACCTGAAATTGCAATCAATGTAGCTGGTAAATCATTAAACTTTCTTGTAGACACAGGGGCGGCCAAATCAGTGATAAACTCGACAGTGGGCATGAGAACCACTGGTAAGACAATTCCAGCCATAGGAGTAACAGGAGTAGTCCAGCACTACCCTGTTAGCAAACCAGCCGAGATTACAGTAGGGCCGTTACATACCAAGCATTCCTTTTTGCTGGCTGCATCGGCACCGACTAATCTCCTGGGAAGAGACTTATTGTGCAAAATGGGGTGCGTCATTTATTGTACTCCTGAAGGTGTATTCTTGGACATACCTGAGAATCACGCTCAGGAAGTGCGAGACATGTTAGACTCCCCGTCAAAATTAATGTCACATACCATTATGACAAATAGGACTCCATCCCAAGTAGAGGAAATGACATCCCAGATACCAGAGTCACTTTGGACTAAAGATGGACAGGACACTGGATTAATGGCAAACGTAGCTCCGGTAGTTGTACAAGTAAAAGATGGTAGGATAGCTCCAAAAATCCCACAGTACCCTCTGAAGCCAGAGGTGGAGTTAGGAGTGTATCCCGTAATAGAGCGCTTGCTACAACAGGGCATTCTGGTAAGAACGTCCAGCACTGCCAATAGTCCCATCTTCCCTGTGAAAAAGAGTGGGGGGAGGGGTTACCGGCTAGTGCAGGATCTAAGGGGGATTAACAAAATAGTTGAGTCAGTTCCCCGTAGTGCCAAATCCAGCTGTCATCCTTATGCAAATCCCTCCCACTGCGAAATTTTTCACTGTTATTGACCTCTGCTCCGCTTTCTTTTCGGTACCTCTGCACCCTGACAGTCAATATTTGTTTGCATTCACATACAGAGGAGTCCAATACACATGGACTCGATTACCACAAGGTTTCATAGACAGTCCAAGTATCTTTTCCCAGGCTTTGCATGATTGTTTACAGTCTTTCCAACCAGAGAGTGGATCAGTATTAATACAGTACGTGGATGATCTACTACTGTGTTCTGATTCATTGGAAGCATCCCTGAAGGATACGAAACAGCTCCTGTTTCATCTTTCAGACACAGGACACAAGGTTTCCAAAGACAAGTTGCAATTATGCCAAACTAAGGTAAAATATTTGGGACACTGTCTAACACAAGGACTGAGACACCTGACCGCTGATAGAATTCAAGCAATTAGAGACATGACTCTGCCACAAACCCAGCAACAGATCAGAACATTTTTAGGAATGTGTGGGTATTGCCGTAACTGGATCCCAGGATTTTCCATTCTAGCATTACCTTTGCAGGAGATGGTTTCCTCAAACAAACCTGATCGGATTTCGCATACAGACGAGTCCGAGATGGCATTTGAGAGACTTAAACAGTGCCTAACACAGGCACCAGCATTAGGTATGCCAGACTATGGGAAACCCTTTGAGCTGTACGGAACAGAAAGTGCTGGTTGCGCGGCAGGCGTCTTAACCCAAAAGCACGGTGATGCCAGCAGGCCGGTAGCATACTACAGCGCTCAGCTAGACACGGTAGCGCGATCCCTCCCCACATGCTTGCGAAGCGTTGCTGCGATAGCATTGCTAGTAACGAAAAGCGAAGATGTAGTGCTAGGTCACAACCTCACAATTCATACACCACATGCAGTGTCAGCCTTGCTAAATACTGCCCAAACCAGGCACGTCTCATCAGCACGGTTTACAAGATGGGAATTGGCACTAATGGCCCCCGTAAACATCACCATAAGGAGATGCAGTGCATTAAACCCTGCAACATATCTCCCAGGTGTGCCTGGACAGGCACAAAGGGTGGAGGATGAGAGTGGTGGGGAAGGAGAATTTAACACAAAGGAAGACACACATGATTGTATGGAATATTTGACCCAAAATTTTACCGCAAGGCCTGACATCAGTGACAACCCACTGGAAGATGTAGATCTAACTTTCTACACGGACGGTAGTTGTCACAGACAGTCAGACTCGGGAGACTTGTGTACTAGATACGCAGTCGTAGATGACCAAGGCACCATAGAAGCGGAACCGCTAGGCCCACCTCACTCAGCCCAGGTTGCTGAACTGGTCGCCCTAACCAGAGCATGTGAATTGGCTAAGGGCAAATCAGCCAATATTTATACCGACTCTAGATACGCATTCGGGGTAGTCCATGATTTCGGAGCCCTATGGCGCCTCAGAAATTTCATGACGGCAGCTGGTACACCGGTAGCGCATGCAGCTCACATCAAAAGGCTTCTAACAGCGATACAGGAACCCGACAGAGTGGCTGTTATCAAGTGTAAAGCACACACATATAGCCAAGACCCAGTATCACTTGGTAACAGCCGAGCAGACGAAGCAGCTAAGTTAGCAGCTGGTAGCCCCAGACAGACAGACACCACGCAACTGATGGTATTTAATACCATCAACACACAGAAGTTGTGTGAAATGCAAAATTTGTGTTCCACACAGGAAAAGGCAGTCTGGAAGGCAAAAGGATATGGCCAGGAGTCCTCAGGACTCTGGACGGATGGACAAGGTAAACCGGTGGCCCCCAGAGCATATCTTCCATGTTTAGCTGAGGCAGCACATGGGCTGACTCATCTGGGCAAGGAGGGAATGTGCAAGTTGGTAAGAGCATATTGGTGCGCCCCAGGATTTTCATCTCATGCAAGTAAGAGAGCAATGTCATGCCTTACCTGTTTGAGAAAGAACATCGGAAAGGCAATACCAACAGAACCATCTCATATCCCACCTGCAGGCGGCCCTTTCCAGGTAATACAGATTGACTTCATTCAATTACCCCCTTGTCGAAATTTGAAATATGTACTTGTTTGTATAGATGTTTTCTCAAATTGGGTCGAAGCATTTCCTGCGGCCACAAATACCGCTATGTTTACTGCTAAGAAAATTGTGCAGGAATTTGTATGTAGATATGGTATCCCTAGAATAATTGAAAGTGATAGGGGTACCCATTTTACAGGTGATGTCTTTCAAGGAATGTGTAAGTTGATGGGAATTGATAGCAAGCTGCACACTCCATACCGTCCACAGGCGAGTGCGAAGGTAGAAAGAGTGAACAGCACTATTAAAAATAAACTGAGCAAAGTTATGGCAGAGACAGGATTGACATGGCCAGAAGCTCTACCCATTGTACTATACAGCATCAGAACCACTCCCAGGTCCCCTCTTAATCTGTCTCCCTTTGAAATCTTGTTTGGTCGACAACTGCATGTTATGATTAACCCTCAGGATGATTTGAAGTGTAACAATGAAGTGACTGTAAAGTACTTGATTAACATGAGTAAACAGCTAAGGAATCAAAATGATAATTTGAAGTTAGTGATTCCTGATTTACCAGATAGTAATTGTCATGACATTGAACCTGGGGATTATGTAATGATACGGAATTTTCTACGCTCAGGTTGCCTTATTGACAGATGGGAAGGACCATACCAAGTCTTATTGACTAGCACTACAGCATTGAAAGTTACCGAGAGAGAGACTTGGGTTCATTCGTCCCATTGTAAGAAGGTTGCTGATCCAGAGAGGTCCCATGATAAGGAACAGACGGTAGAGGACGTTGTATCACTGGAGTGTCTGTTCCAGGAGGACTGAGGCGGCACCTGAGCATTGAGAATCACAAGATCAAAAGCAGTTGTCGATTCCCTGTTCCCTTTTATTGTTTTTCTCCACTTCCCATCCCCCCTCCCTCAAATTATTTTTCCCCCTTCTCATTCTTCTTCGTTTCCTCCTATAAGATGGACTTGCCCCAAGAGACTGTGATCCGGATTTTCCTGTTGACCATGATGTTGACCAGAGCAGTCTGTTCCGGCGAGAGTACCATGGAGGTCGAGAGAGG
Organism: Pseudophryne corroboree; assembly: GCF_028390025.1. NCBI lineage: Eukaryota > Metazoa > Chordata > Amphibia > Anura > Myobatrachidae > Pseudophryne > Pseudophryne corroboree. Next base: position 347,850,044 of record NC_086445.1, read on the forward strand.
TTCTGGAATGGGTTCTGATGACAGAGATGGAGGCGTAGTTTCCCAAGAACAACATAATCAACAAGCAAAGGCGAGTATCAGAAAACGATCCGATAGCATTGACCATAGAAGGAATTGTGAAGGATTGTTAGCTGAAGAAAACTGTATCTGTAGGCTCTGTGACAACGTAGTTGAGGATGGGTGCATCAAGAAATGCCAATCCAGTTTTAATATCCACATGGACCGGCATCCCTTGAGTGACTATCACTCCTTAGTGGGTAGTGTGTTAAATCAAACAGATTGTTGGGTATGCTCTCAAGTACCTCAAGGTCATAGCAAATCAGGACTAGTACCATTTCCTTTAACAATAGGGGAGGTACTTGCGCTAAGTGGTGGGAGGCCGGTGGACAGGAGGTTTAATATCTCCAGTCCTCCTAGTTTGAAGCTCCACCAATATCATGTGGATAGATCCCTCATATGTTTTAACATTTCCAATCCCCGAAAGCCGGGAAATTGGGAAGTGTCATGGAGTAACCAAACCATGACCTTTTCATATAGAGCAGATAGAATGCCGACAGATACAGAACTTATACGCCACATAGCCAGTAGAGGAAAATCTTTCCGATATAGGTATACCCTAGGAAATAGGATTACGAGAGTTGGAGAGGTATCACCAGGATACTGTGCACATATCGTACAAGCTGATACGTGTACTAGACAGATGGGAGAATTAGGGTTAGGAGATTTCACATGGAAGATGTGTAATATGGTTATGTCCTACTCCGTCCCATATGTTCTCCCCGATGATGCATATTTCATATGCGGGAGGAAGGCGTATAAGTGGCTTGCCCCAAACTCTGAAGGATTGTGTTATATTGGAAAAGTACTGCCTGAAGTAATGACTGTATCACATGCCAAAATGAAAGATATACACCGTGTTGCCCAAGCTCCTTATACTCACACCCATTACGAGCACGTAGTTAAACGGCACCTGATAGAAAGAACAGAGCATCCGGCCTCTGACATGATCCATGAATCCACCGGGATTCAGGTTCTAATCGCGTTAGATTTCACTCGCACCGCCAGAGGAGTGTTGAATTATAAATACATATCTGCGCTCGCAAATTTGTTAGACAATATTACAGAAATGTATGATGACACGTTTAGGTATACTGGAAGAGAACTTCAAGCTTATAAAACAGAACTAGTTCAGCATAGAATGATTCTCAATTATCTCACGGCAGTAACAGGCGGATATTGTGTCACACTGGCAACGCAGTACGGCGTGAAATGTTGCACATATATTACAAATAGTACCGAGGACCCAGTCGAGGTCATAGACCAAAAGATGGACGATATTCTCCAATTGAAGTGGGAATTTCGCAGGAGACACAATCTCACCCTTGCTGCTGTGAGTAATGAGCTGACTGGTTGGGTGTCATGGTTGAACCCGCGAAATTGGTTCTCCGGTTTAGGAGAATGGGCTCAAGGAGTCATAATGGATGTAGGGAAGTTTCTCCTATGTATCTTAGGTGTTATCATAACGATTGGCTTGATATTTAGATGCGGTCAGGCTTTAACGAAGTGTAAACAAAGTACCAGGGTGATGAGTTTAAGGAGTGAGGAAATTGTAATTCCAATGGATTTGATTTATGACCCAAATGTAGAAACAATGATGTGATGAAAATGCGATTTCTACGGTCCGTTTCTTTCACCTGTTTTTCCGTTTTCCTCCAAGGTAAAAAGACCCACTTGGACGAGGAATTTGATGAGCCGATATACAGACAACAGATGGATTAAAGAAGAAGTTTTGACAACCTTATACACAGATTTTTGATGAACTTTGCCATAGATCCCCAGTTTCCCTAGAAATTTTAAAATTACGCTAGCCCAACACTTTTGTAAATCTATGGACATTGACAAAGCTTTTGCTCGCACCTTATGGGCAAAAGCACAAAGAAGACTGCATTCAACAGACACCGAACAAGACTTCAACCGACAAATGTTCATTTACCTGACATAGAATACCACTGCATTTACCGTAATTATGTCTTTTCTTCATCTCTACAACCTTCAGGTAATTACACACATAGTATAGGGAATACAGGCACAAATATCAGCAATCACATATTCCCCCATTCATGTATCATCAACTAAAATGTGCTCCCCATTTTGTTGCAACCAAAATCCGAAAAGAGCTCGGTAAAGTTTGACAGCCCATCCACAGACCCGTACCACGGGATAAGAAGGAATTCAAATGTATACTTCGCAATACCTCGAAGCTTAATTTAAAACACGTACGGCACGATGATACATGACCCCCAAGCACGGATTCATACACACATGCTTCTGCTATCTCACTAGGTCATACCCTTTTCCTACCTTCTCCTCTCCTCCCCTACCCAACCATGTAAATGTATTAACCCCTGACATATATTTTTCTCTTTTTGAAATGTTTTAGGAAGTGGCAGTTATTGTTGACTGCCAAAGGGTGGACTGTCAAAGTCAGAAAAATATCTCTATGCACACTGCCATATTTGCACCTCACACAGGTCTGCGCTGCGCATGCGTGCGCTCTCCCGTGCGTGCGCATACTCGCTGTTGCGGGCACCCGCGGGCGCGCGGTATGTGCATTTACGGTAGAGTTCATGTGTTCGTAGCGTGCGACTCAATCGTTACATATTTTCACTATATAATGTATTTTGTAGATCATGGTCCCTTTGATAGAATCTGAAAGTTTGGTTAATGTAGAATGTTCATGAACAGAGAAATCCCCCTTTGTTTGATACGAAGGGTCAGACAGGAGTAATACAGTGGTGTTTAGTACCCATCGGAAGAGTATTTAATTAGCAATATTCCGGTGTTGGTTTGAAGCGGATTAATCGCTCGTGCGAATAGTTATGGACATAAGAAGTTTATGAACATTTACTGTATTTGCACTTACTTATCCATGCGGCGGGAAACCCAGTTTCCCTCCCACCTGAGCTGTTGGAAATAGTCACAGCCCACCTGTATGAATCAACCTATGACCTTTTGTTATAATGCGAGGAGGAATTCCTGTGTCCAATGAACAATGAGATTGTAGGGACCATTGAATTGTATTGTGTGTGGGGCATAAATAGACAAGCCGATCACATCCAGCTCACTCTTCAACGGTTATCATTGCTGAAAATCGGGAGCTGGATGTCCAGAGGCGCATGCGATCGTTTCCTTTGTGCGTAAGTTTTCTCCGCAATCATATTGTCTTTCTTGTTGTTATGGGCCATATCTCTCTCTCTCTCTCTCTCTCTCTCTTCTCTTTCTCTCGTATTCTCTTAAAACGTAATAGTATTGTATTGTATTTCCTGTGTAGTTATCTGGTTAGGTAGTCTATGTTATATTGTAGTGTATGACTTGTATTGTATTAATTCTTTTGCAAGTATAGCATTCATAATATATATAGTAGGCGTTGGACCCTAAGCACGGTATCTGTGTATTTCTTATAGTGTTAAGTATTCTCAGAGCGTCGGTGACGCTCAAACAGCTTTTAAGTTAATAAGGTTACACTGTGTTGCATCTACACCCTATCTCTACACTAAGGTTTTACACCATATTACATTGTCTATGGTTTAGATATAAAGGTTTAACATTGTGAGCGTCAGCGGCGCTGGTGATCTCCTCGTGGTCCCGAGCGTCCGCTACGCTATAGCGAATCATTACGTTAGTCGGCAGCCAATAGCGTGCCTGCCTGTGATCTCTTGGCCGTGAGCGAACGTGACGCTTGAGCGTCTCGACCACGGCTAAGCGATCGTTACGCAACGAGCGTACCCTTACGGTACTCCATACGTAAATAGCGTACAGTGTTCTTAGACCTCACAAAGGGTTTTATATAAGATAAATATTTAGCTTTATCAGGTTGATACTGCATTGCATTAATTGTTTATTGCTTTTCTCTATCGTCCTAGTGGATGCTGGGGTTCCTGAAAGGACCATGGGGAATAGCGGCTCCGCAGGAGACAGGGCACAAAAAGTAAAGCTTTAGGATCAGGTGGTGTGCACTGGCTCCTCCCCCTATGACCCTCCTCCAAGCCACAGTTAGATTTTTGTGCCCGGCCGAGAAGGGTGCAATCTAGGTGGCTCTCCTAAAGAGCTGCTTAGAAAAGTTTAGCTTAGGTTTTTTATTTTACAGTGAGTCCTGCTGGCAACAGGATCACTGCAACGAGGGACTTAGGGGAGAAGAAGTGAACTCACCTGCGTGCAGGATGGATTGGCTTCTTTGGCTACTGGACATTAGCTCCAGAGGGACGATCACAGGTACAGCCTGGATGGTCACCGGAGCCTCGCCGCCGGCCCCCTTGCAGATGCTGAAACGAGAAGAGGTCCAGAATCGGGGGCAGAAGACTCCTTAGTCTTCTCAAGGTAGCGCACAGCACTGCAGCTGTGCGCCATTTCCTCTCAGCACACTTCACACGGCAGTCACTGAGGGTGCAGGGCGCTGGGAGGGGGGCGCCCTGGGAGGCAAATGAAAACCTTTTTTGGCTAAAAATACCTCACATATAGCCTCCGGGGGCTATATGGAGATATTTAACCCCTGCCAGAATCCATTAAAGAGCGGGAGACTAGCCCGCCGAAAAAGGGGCGGGGCCTATCTCCTCAGCACACAGCGCCATTTTCCCTCACAGAAAGGCTGGAGGGAAGGCTCCCAGGCTCTCCCCTGCACTGCACTACAGAAACAGGGTTAAAACAGAGAGGGGGGGCACTAATTTGGCGTTAGAAATATATAAAAGATGCTATAAGGGAAAACACTTATATAAGGTTGTCCCTATATAATTATAGCGTTTTTTGGTGTGTGCTGGCAAACTCTCCCTCTGTCTCTCCAAAGGGCTAGTGGGTCCTGTCCTCTATCAGAGCATTCCCTGTGTGTGTGCTGTGTGTCGGTACGTGTGTGTCGACATGTATGAGGACGATGTTGGTGAGGAGGCGGAGCAATTGCCTGTAATGGTGATGTCACTCTCTAGGGAGTCGACACCGGAATGGATGGCTTATTTAGGGAATTACGTGATAATGTCAACACGCAAGGTCGGTTGACGACATGAGACGGCCGACAAACAATTAGTACCGGTCCAGACGTCTCAGAAACACCGTCAGGGGTTTTAAAACGCCCGTTTACTTTAGTCGGTCGACACAGACACGGACACTGAATCCAGTGTCGACGGTGAATAAACAAACGTATTCCTTATTAGGGCCACACGTTAAGGGCAATGAAGGAGGTGTTACATATTTCTGATACTACAAGTACCACAAAAGAGGGTATTATGTGGGATGTGAAAAAACTACCGTAGTTTTTCCTGAATCAGATAAATTAAATGAAGTGTGTGATGATGCGTGGGTTCCCCCCGATAGAAAATTATGGGCGGTATACCCTTTCCCGCCAGAAGTTAGGGCGCGTTGGGAAACACCCCTTAGGGTGGATAAGGCGCTCACACGCTTATCAAAACAAGTGGCGGTACCGTCTATAGATAGGGCCGTCCTCAAGGAGCCAGCTGACAGGAGGCTGGAAAATATCATAAAAAGTATATACACACATACTGGTGTTATACTGCGACCAGCGATCGCCTCAGCCTGGATGTGCAGAGCTGGGGTGGCTTGGTCGGATTCCCTGACTAAAAATATTGATACCCTTGACAGGGACAGTATTTTATTGACTATAGAGCATTTAAATGATGCATTTTCTATATATGCGAGATGCACAGAGGGATATTTGCACTCTGGCATCAAGAGTAAGTGCGATGTCCATATCTGCCAGAAGATGTTTATGGACACGACAGTGGTCAGGTGATGCAGATTCCAAACGGCACAAAGGTGTATTGCCGTATAAAGGAAGAGGAGTTATTTGGGGTCGGTCCATCGGACCTGGTGGCCACGGCAACTGCTGGAAAATCCACCGTTTTTACCCTAAGTCACATCTCTGCAGAAAAAGACACCGTCTTTTCAGCCTCAGTCCTTTCGTCCCTATAAGAGTCATATCTGCCCAGGGATAGAGGAAAGGGAAGAAGACTGCAGCAGGCAGCCCATTCCCAGGAACAGAAGCGTTCCACCGCTTCTGCCAAGCTCTCAGCATGACGCTGGGACCGTACAGGACCCCTGGATCCTACATGTAGTATCCCAGGGGTACAGATTGGAATGTCGAGACGTTTCCCCTTCGCAGTCTCCTGAAGTCTGGTTTACCAAGGTCTCCCTCCGACAAGGAGGCAGTATGGGAAACAATTCACAAGCTGTATTCCCAGCAGGTGATAATCAAATTACCCCTCCTACAACAAGAAAAGGGGTATTATTCCACATTATATTGTGGTACTGAAGCCAGAAGGCTAGGTGAGACCTATTCTAAATCTAAAAAAATTTGAACACTTACAAAGGTTCAAATCAAGATGGAGTCACTCAGAGCAGTGATAACGAACCAGGAAGAAGGGGACTATATAGTGTCCCGAGACATCAGGGATGCTTACCTCCATGTCCAAAATTTGCCCTTCTCACTAAGGGTACCTCAGGTTCGTGGTACAGAACTGTCACTATCAGTTTCAGACGCTGCCGTTTGGATTGTCCACGGCACCCCGGGTCTTTACCAAGGTAATGGCCGAAATGATGATTCTTCTTCGAAGAAAAGGCGTCTTAATTATCCCTTACTTGGACGATCTCCTGATAAGGGCAAAGTCCAGGGAACAGTTGGAGGTCGGAGTAGCACTATCTCGGATACTGCTACAACAGCACGGGTGGATTCTAAATATTCCAAAATCGCAGCTGATCCCGACGACAAGTCTGCTGTGCCTAGGGATGATTCTGGACACAGTCCAGAAAAAGGTGTTTCTCCCGAAAGAGAAAGCCAGGGAGTTATCCGAGCTAGTCAGGAACCTCCTAAAATCAGTGCATCATTGCACAAGGGTCCTGGTAAAGATGGTGACTTCCTACGAAGCAATTCCATTCGGCAGATTTCACGCAAGAATTTTTCAGTGGGATCTGCTGGACAAATGGTCCGGATCGCATCTTCAGATGCATCAGCGGATAACCCTATATCCAAGGACAAGGGTGTCTCTCCTGTGGTGGTTACAGAGTGCTCATCTTCTAGAGGGCCGCAGATTCGGCATTCAGGATTGGATGCTGGTGACCACGGAGGCCAGCCCGAGAGGCTGGGGAGCAGTCACACAAGGAAAAAATTTCCAGGGAGTGTGATCAAGTCTGGAGACTTTTCTCCACATAAATATACTGGAGCTAAGGGTAAATTTATAATGCTCTAAGCTTAGCAAGACCTCTGCTTCAAGGTCAGCCGGTATTGATCCAGTGGGAAAAACATCACGGCAGTCGCCCACGTAAATAGACAGGGCGACACAAGAAGCAGGAGGGCAATGGCAAAAACTGCAAGGACTTTTCGCTGGGCGGAAAATCATGTGATAGCACTGTCAGCAGTGTTTCATTCCGGGAATGGAAACTGGGAAGCAGACTTACTCAGCAGGCACGACCTCCACCCGGCAGAGTGGAAACTTCATCGGGAAGTTTTCCACATGATTGTAAACCGTTGGGAAATACCAAAGGTGGACATGATGGCGTCCCGTCTGAACAAAAAACGGGACAGGTATTGCGCCAGGTTAAGAGACCCTCAGGCAATAGCTGTGGACGTTCTGGTAACACCATGGATGTACCAGTCGGTGTATGTGTTCCATCCTCTGCTTCTCATACCTAAGGTACTGAGACTTATAAGACGTAGAGGAGTAAGAACTATACTCATGGCTCCGGATTGGCCAAGAAGGACTTGGTACCCGGAACTTCAAGAGATGCTCACAGAGGACTTATGGCCTCTGCCGCTAAGAAGGGACTTGTTTCAGCAAGTACCATGTCTGTTCCAAGACTTACCGCAGCTGCGTTTGACGGCATGGCGGTGGAACGCCGGATCCTAAGGGAAAAAGGCATTCCGGAAGAGGTCATTCCTACCCTGGTCAAAGCCAGAAAGGAGGTGACCGCACAACATTATCACCACATGTGGCAAAAATATGTTGCGTGGTGTGAGGCCAGAAAGGCCCCACGAAGAAATTTCAACTCGGTCGATTCCTGCATTTCCTGCAAACAGGAGTGTCTATGGGCCTCAAATTGGGGTCCATTAAGGTTCAAATTTCGGCCCTGTCAATTTTCTTCCAGAAAGAAGTGGCTTCAGTTCCTGAAGTCCAGAAGTTTGTCAAGGGAGTATTGCATATACAACCCCCTTTTGTGCCTCCAGTGGCACTGTGGGATCTCAACGTAGTTCTGGGATTCCTCAAATCACATTGGTTTAAAACCAGTCAAATCTGTGGATTTGAAGCATCTCACATGAAAAGTGACCATGCTCTTGGCCCTGGCCTGGACCAGGCGAGTGTCAAATTGGTGGTTTTTTTCTCAAAAAAGCCCATATCTGGTTGTCCATTTGGACAGGGCAGAGCTGCGGACTCGTCCCCAGTTCTCTCCCTAAGGTGGTGTCAGTGTTTCACCTGAACCAGCTTATTTTGGTGCCTTGCGCCTACTAGGGACTTGGAGGACTCCAGGTTGCTAGATGTTGTCAGGGCCCTGTAAATATAGGTTCCAGGACGGCTGGAGTCAGGAAAACTGACTTGCTGTTATCCTGTATGCACCCAACAAACTGGGTGCTCTTGCTTTTAAGCAGACTTTTGCTAGTTGGATGTGTAATACAATTCAGCTTGCACATTCTGTGGCAGGCCTGCCACAGCCAAAATATGTAAATGCCCATTCCACAAGGAAGGTGGGCTTATCTTGGGCGGCTGCCCGAGGGGTCTCGGCTTTACAACTTTGCCGAGCGGCTATTTAGTCAGGGGCAAACACGTTGGTAAAATCCTACAAATTTGATACCCTGGCTAAGGAGGACCTGGAGTTCTCTCATTCGGTGCTGCAGAGTCATCCGCACTCTCCCGCCCGTTTGGGAGCTTTGGTATTATCCCCATGGTCCTTTCAGGAACCCCAGCATCCACTAGGACGATAGAGAAAATAAGAATTTACTTACCGATAATTCTATTTCTCGGAGTCCGTAGTGGATGCTGGGCGCCCATCCCAAGTGCGGATTATCTGCAATACTTGTACATAGTTACAAAAATCGGGTTATTATTGTTGTGAGCCATCTTTTCAGAGGCTCCGCTGTTATCATACTGTTAACTGGGTTCAGATCACAGGTTGTACAGTGTGATTGGTGTGGCTGGTATGAGTCTTACCCGGGATTCAAAATCCTTCCTTATTGTGTACGCTCGTCCGGGCACAGTATCCTAACTGAGGCTTGGAGGAGGGTCATAGGGGGAGGAGCCAGTGCACACCACCTGATCCTAAAGCTTTACTTTTTGTGCCCTGTCTCCTGCGGAGCCGCTATTCCCCATGGTCCTTTCAGGAACCCCAGCATCCACTACGGACTCCGAGAAATAGAATTATCGGTAAGTAAATTCTTATTTTATTAACCAAATATAGCCTGTCTGTTTTATCCTTGTTCGGAGTAATTCTATATCTGTATAATCTATATAATCTAATAACGCAAATTCCAGTTTGTGTTCCCCACCTCCTTTTGTAGTTCTAATAACAATCCACCACATATAAATGGTGATGCTGCCATGGTGATGGCCACAACTGCATAGAAACATACAGTGTCCTGCTAAAGTATTCACCCCCCTTTGCAGACTGAAACAGGTTTTGCTCAAGAATATCCCTGTATTTAGCACCATCCATCTTTCCCTTGACTCAAAACCGTGTCCCAGACCCTGCTATTGTGATGTGTTGGGTTTGCGCCAGACATAGCGTTTTCCTTGGTGGCTGAAAAGTTCAATTTTAGTCTCTTCTGACTTTCTACATATCGTTTATCGTGTACAGTCTATAAATTGATATCACAAATCTCATTGGTTGCTATGGGCAGCTTCTAGAGAACCATGGGTGTTTCTAAGAAGATGTTGCCTTGCAGCTCGTCACTGTGTTCTGTATCAGTCACAGCTGTTGGCTACATTTCTCTGACGTCCTAGTGGATGCTGGGAACTCCGTAAGGACCATGGGGAATAGCGGCTCCGCAGGAGACTGGGCACAAAAGTAAAGCTTTAGGACTACCTGGTGTGCACTGGCTCCTCCCCCTATGACCCTCCTCCAAGCCTCAGTTAGATTTTTGTGCCCGGCCGAGAAGGGTGCACACTAGGGGCTCTCCTGAGCTTCTTAGTGAAAGTTTAGTTTTAGGTTTTTTATTTTCAGTGAGACCTGCTGGCAACAGGCTCACTGCATCGAGGGACTAAGGGGAGAAGAAGCGAACCTGCCTGCTTGCAGCCAGCTTGGGCTTCTTAGGCTACTGGACACCATTAGCTCCAGAGGGACCGAACACAGGCCCAGCCTCGGAGCTCGGTCCCAGAGCCGCGCCGCCGGCCCCCTTACAGAGCCAGAAGCAAGAAGAGGTCCGGAAAAATCGGCGTCAGAAGACATCAGTCTTCAACAAGGTAGCGCACAGCACTGCAGCTGTGCGCCATTGTTACTCAGGCACACTTCACACTTCGGTCATTGAGGGTGCAGGGCGCTAGGGGGGGGCGCCCTGAGCAGCAATGTAAACACCTTGGCTGGCATAAATACACCACATATAACCCCCAGGGCTATATGGATGTATTTTAACCCCTGCCAGAACTCACCAAAAAGCGGGAGAAAAGGCCGCAGAGAAGGGGGCGGAGCCTATCTCCTCAGCACACGGGCGCCATTTTCCATCACAGCTCCGCTGGAAGGACGTCTCCCTGACTCTCCCCTGCAGTCCTGCACTACAGAAAAGGGTAAAAAAGAGAGGGGGGCACTAATTTGGCGCAGTTTTAATACTAACAGCAGCTATAAAGGGAAAAGCACATTTTATAGTGGTATTCCTGTCCATATATAGCGCTCTGGTGTGTGCTGGCATACTCTCCCTCTGTCTCCCCAAAGGGCTAGTGGGGTCCTGTCCTCTATCAGAGCATTCCTTGCGTGTGTGCGGTGTGTCGGTACGATTGTGTCGACATGTTTGAGGAGGAAAATGAGATGGAGGCGGAGCAATTGCCTATTATAGAGTTGTCACCCCCTAGGGAGACGACACCTGAGTGGATGAGCTTATGGAGTCTCAAACGCCATCAGGGGCTTTAAAACGCCCGTTACCTCAAATCACAGACACGGATACTGACTCCAGTGTCGATGACGAGGAGACAAACGTGACTTCCACTAGGGCCACACGTTACATGATTGAAGCAATGAAAAATGTATTGCATATCTCTGATAATACAAGTACCACTAAAAAGGGTATTATGTTTGGTGAGAAAAAACTGCCTGTAGTTTCTCTAACGTCCTAAGTGGATGCTGGGACTCCGTAAGGACCATGGGGAATAGCGGCTCCGCAGGAGACAGGGCACAAAATAAAAGCTTGAGATATCAGGTGGTGTGCACTGGCTCCTCCCCCTATGACCCTCCTCCAAGCCAGTTAGATTTTTGTGCCCGGCCGAGAAGGGTGCAAACTAGGTAGCTCTCCAGAGCTGCTTAGAATAAAAGTTTAGTTAGGTTTTTTTTATTTTCAGTGAGTCCTGCTGGCAACAGGCTCACTGCATCGTGGGACTAAGGGGAGAAGAAGCGAACTCACCTGAGTGCAGAGTGGATTGGGCTTCTTAGGCTACTGGACGTTAGCTCCAGAGGGACGATCACAGGTACAGCCTGGATGGTCACCGGAGCCTCGCCGCCGGCCCCCTTGCAGATGCTGAAACGAGAAGAGGTCCAGAATCGGGGGCAGAAGACTCCTTAGTCTTCTCAAGGTAGCGCACAGCACTGCAGCTGTGCGCCATTTCCTCTCAGCACACTTCACACGGCAGTCACTGAGGGTGCAGGGCGCTGGGAGGGGGGCGCCCTGGGAGGCAAATGAAAACCTTTTTTGGCTAAAAATACCTCACATATAGCCTCCGGGGGCTATATGGAGATATTTAACCCCTGCCAGAATCCATTAAAGAGCGGGAGACTAGCCCGCCGAAAAAGGGGCGGGGCCTATCTCCTCAGCACACAGCGCCATTTTCCCTCACAGAAAGGCTGGAGGGAAGGCTCCCAGGCTCTCCCCTGCACTGCACTACAGAAACAGGGTTAAAACAGAGAGGGGGGGCACTAATTTGGCGTTAGAAATATATAAAAGATGCTATAAGGGAAAACACTTATATAAGGTTGTCCCTATATAATTATAGCGTTTTTTGGTGTGTGCTGGCAAACTCTCCCTCTGTCTCTCCAAAGGGCTAGTGGGTCCTGTCCTCTATCAGAGCATTCCCTGTGTGTGTGCTGTGTGTCGGTACGTGTGTGTCGACATGTATGAGGACGATGTTGGTGAGGAGGCGGAGCAATTGCCTGTAATGGTGATGTCACTCTCTAGGGAGTCGACACCGGAATGGATGGCTTATTTAGGGAATTACGTGATAATGTCAACACGCAAGGTCGGTTGACGACATGAGACGGCCGACAAACAATTAGTACCGGTCCAGACGTCTCAGAAACACCGTCAGGGGTTTTAAAACGCCCGTTTACTTTAGTCGGTCGACACAGACACGGACACTGAATCCAGTGTCGACGGTGAATAAACAAACGTATTCCTTATTAGGGCCACACGTTAAGGGCAATGAAGGAGGTGTTACATATTTCTGATACTACAAGTACCACAAAAGAGGGTATTATGTGGGATGTGAAAAAACTACCGTAGTTTTTCCTGAATCAGATAAATTAAATGAAGTGTGTGATGATGCGTGGGTTCCCCCCGATAGAAAATTATGGGCGGTATACCCTTTCCCGCCAGAAGTTAGGGCGCGTTGGGAAACACCCCTTAGGGTGGATAAGGCGCTCACACGCTTATCAAAACAAGTGGCGGTACCGTCTATAGATAGGGCCGTCCTCAAGGAGCCAGCTGACAGGAGGCTGGAAAATATCATAAAAAGTATATACACACATACTGGTGTTATACTGCGACCAGCGATCGCCTCAGCCTGGATGTGCAGAGCTGGGGTGGCTTGGTCGGATTCCCTGACTAAAAATATTGATACCCTTGACAGGGACAGTATTTTATTGACTATAGAGCATTTAAATGATGCATTTTCTATATATGCGAGATGCACAGAGGGATATTTGCACTCTGGCATCAAGAGTAAGTGCGATGTCCATATCTGCCAGAAGATGTTTATGGACACGACAGTGGTCAGGTGATGCAGATTCCAAACGGCACAAAGGTGTATTGCCGTATAAAGGAAGAGGAGTTATTTGGGGTCGGTCCATCGGACCTGGTGGCCACGGCAACTGCTGGAAAATCCACCGTTTTTACCCTAAGTCACATCTCTGCAGAAAAAGACACCGTCTTTTCAGCCTCAGTCCTTTCGTCCCTATAAGAGTCATATCTGCCCAGGGATAGAGGAAAGGGAAGAAGACTGCAGCAGGCAGCCCATTCCCAGGAACAGAAGCGTTCCACCGCTTCTGCCAAGCTCTCAGCATGACGCTGGGACCGTACAGGACCCCTGGATCCTACATGTAGTATCCCAGGGGTACAGATTGGAATGTCGAGACGTTTCCCCTTCGCAGTCTCCTGAAGTCTGGTTTACCAAGGTCTCCCTCCGACAAGGAGGCAGTATGGGAAACAATTCACAAGCTGTATTCCCAGCAGGTGATAATCAAATTACCCCTCCTACAACAAGAAAAGGGGTATTATTCCACATTATATTGTGGTACTGAAGCCAGAAGGCTAGGTGAGACCTATTCTAAATCTAAAAAAATTTGAACACTTACAAAGGTTCAAATCAAGATGGAGTCACTCAGAGCAGTGATAACGAACCAGGAAGAAGGGGACTATATAGTGTCCCGAGACATCAGGGATGCTTACCTCCATGTCCAAAATTTGCCCTTCTCACTAAGGGTACCTCAGGTTCGTGGTACAGAACTGTCACTATCAGTTTCAGACGCTGCCGTTTGGATTGTCCACGGCACCCCGGGTCTTTACCAAGGTAATGGCCGAAATGATGATTCTTCTTCGAAGAAAAGGCGTCTTAATTATCCCTTACTTGGACGATCTCCTGATAAGGGCAAAGTCCAGGGAACAGTTGGAGGTCGGAGTAGCACTATCTCGGATACTGCTACAACAGCACGGGTGGATTCTAAATATTCCAAAATCGCAGCTGATCCCGACGACAAGTCTGCTGTGCCTAGGGATGATTCTGGACACAGTCCAGAAAAAGGTGTTTCTCCCGAAAGAGAAAGCCAGGGAGTTATCCGAGCTAGTCAGGAACCTCCTAAAATCAGTGCATCATTGCACAAGGGTCCTGGTAAAGATGGTGACTTCCTACGAAGCAATTCCATTCGGCAGATTTCACGCAAGAATTTTTCAGTGGGATCTGCTGGACAAATGGTCCGGATCGCATCTTCAGATGCATCAGCGGATAACCCTATATCCAAGGACAAGGGTGTCTCTCCTGTGGTGGTTACAGAGTGCTCATCTTCTAGAGGGCCGCAGATTCGGCATTCAGGATTGGATGCTGGTGACCACGGAGGCCAGCCCGAGAGGCTGGGGAGCAGTCACACAAGGAAAAAATTTCCAGGGAGTGTGATCAAGTCTGGAGACTTTTCTCCACATAAATATACTGGAGCTAAGGGTAAATTTATAATGCTCTAAGCTTAGCAAGACCTCTGCTTCAAGGTCAGCCGGTATTGATCCAGTGGGAAAAACATCACGGCAGTCGCCCACGTAAATAGACAGGGCGACACAAGAAGCAGGAGGGCAATGGCAAAAACTGCAAGGACTTTTCGCTGGGCGGAAAATCATGTGATAGCACTGTCAGCAGTGTTTCATTCCGGGAATGGAAACTGGGAAGCAGACTTACTCAGCAGGCACGACCTCCACCCGGCAGAGTGGAAACTTCATCGGGAAGTTTTCCACATGATTGTAAACCGTTGGGAAATACCAAAGGTGGACATGATGGCGTCCCGTCTGAACAAAAAACGGGACAGGTATTGCGCCAGGTTAAGAGACCCTCAGGCAATAGCTGTGGACGTTCTGGTAACACCATGGATGTACCAGTCGGTGTATGTGTTCCATCCTCTGCTTCTCATACCTAAGGTACTGAGACTTATAAGACGTAGAGGAGTAAGAACTATACTCATGGCTCCGGATTGGCCAAGAAGGACTTGGTACCCGGAACTTCAAGAGATGCTCACAGAGGACTTATGGCCTCTGCCGCTAAGAAGGGACTTGTTTCAGCAAGTACCATGTCTGTTCCAAGACTTACCGCAGCTGCGTTTGACGGCATGGCGGTGGAACGCCGGATCCTAAGGGAAAAAGGCATTCCGGAAGAGGTCATTCCTACCCTGGTCAAAGCCAGAAAGGAGGTGACCGCACAACATTATCACCACATGTGGCAAAAATATGTTGCGTGGTGTGAGGCCAGAAAGGCCCCACGAAGAAATTTCAACTCGGTCGATTCCTGCATTTCCTGCAAACAGGAGTGTCTATGGGCCTCAAATTGGGGTCCATTAAGGTTCAAATTTCGGCCCTGTCAATTTTCTTCCAGAAAGAAGTGGCTTCAGTTCCTGAAGTCCAGAAGTTTGTCAAGGGAGTATTGCATATACAACCCCCTTTTGTGCCTCCAGTGGCACTGTGGGATCTCAACGTAGTTCTGGGATTCCTCAAATCACATTGGTTTAAAACCAGTCAAATCTGTGGATTTGAAGCATCTCACATGAAAAGTGACCATGCTCTTGGCCCTGGCCTGGACCAGGCGAGTGTCAAATTGGTGGTTTTTTTCTCAAAAAAGCCCATATCTGGTTGTCCATTTGGACAGGGCAGAGCTGCGGACTCGTCCCCAGTTCTCTCCCTAAGGTGGTGTCAGTGTTTCACCTGAACCAGCTTATTTTGGTGCCTTGCGCCTACTAGGGACTTGGAGGACTCCAGGTTGCTAGATGTTGTCAGGGCCCTGTAAATATAGGTTCCAGGACGGCTGGAGTCAGGAAAACTGACTTGCTGTTATCCTGTATGCACCCAACAAACTGGGTGCTCTTGCTTTTAAGCAGACTTTTGCTAGTTGGATGTGTAATACAATTCAGCTTGCACATTCTGTGGCAGGCCTGCCACAGCCAAAATATGTAAATGCCCATTCCACAAGGAAGGTGGGCTTATCTTGGGCGGCTGCCCGAGGGGTCTCGGCTTTACAACTTTGCCGAGCGGCTATTTAGTCAGGGGCAAACACGTTGGTAAAATCCTACAAATTTGATACCCTGGCTAAGGAGGACCTGGAGTTCTCTCATTCGGTGCTGCAGAGTCATCCGCACTCTCCCGCCCGTTTGGGAGCTTTGGTATTATCCCCATGGTCCTTTCAGGAACCCCAGCATCCACTAGGACGATAGAGAAAATAAGAATTTACTTACCGATAATTCTATTTCTCGGAGTCCGTAGTGGATGCTGGGCGCCCATCCCAAGTGCGGATTATCTGCAATACTTGTACATAGTTACAAAAATCGGGTTATTATTGTTGTGAGCCATCTTTTCAGAGGCTCCGCTGTTATCATACTGTTAACTGGGTTCAGATCACAGGTTGTACAGTGTGATTGGTGTGGCTGGTATGAGTCTTACCCGGGATTCAAAATCCTTCCTTATTGTGTACGCTCGTCCGGGCACAGTATCCTAACTGAGGCTTGGAGGAGGGTCATAGGGGGAGGAGCCAGTGCACACCACCTGATCCTAAAGCTTTACTTTTTGTGCCCTGTCTCCTGCGGAGCCGCTATTCCCCATGGTCCTTTCAGGAACCCCAGCATCCACTACGGACTCCGAGAAATAGAATTATCGGTAAGTAAATTCTTATTTTATTAACCAAATATAGCCTGTCTGTTTTATCCTTGTTCGGAGTAATTCTATATCTGTATAATCTATATAATCTAATAACGCAAATTCCAGTTTGTGTTCCCCACCTCCTTTTGTAGTTCTAATAACAATCCACCACATATAAATGGTGATGCTGCCATGGTGATGGCCACAACTGCATAGAAACATACAGTGTCCTGCTAAAGTATTCACCCCCCTTTGCAGACTGAAACAGGTTTTGCTCAAGAATATCCCTGTATTTAGCACCATCCATCTTTCCCTTGACTCAAAACCGTGTCCCAGACCCTGCTATTGTGATGTGTTGGGTTTGCGCCAGACATAGCGTTTTCCTTGGTGGCTGAAAAGTTCAATTTTAGTCTCTTCTGACTTTCTACATATCGTTTATCGTGTACAGTCTATAAATTGATATCACAAATCTCATTGGTTGCTATGGGCAGCTTCTAGAGAACCATGGGTGTTTCTAAGAAGATGTTGCCTTGCAGCTCGTCACTGTGTTCTGTATCAGTCACAGCTGTTGGCTACATTTCTCTGACGTCCTAGTGGATGCTGGGAACTCCGTAAGGACCATGGGGAATAGCGGCTCCGCAGGAGACTGGGCACAAAAGTAAAGCTTTAGGACTACCTGGTGTGCACTGGCTCCTCCCCCTATGACCCTCCTCCAAGCCTCAGTTAGATTTTTGTGCCCGGCCGAGAAGGGTGCACACTAGGGGCTCTCCTGAGCTTCTTAGTGAAAGTTTAGTTTTAGGTTTTTTATTTTCAGTGAGACCTGCTGGCAACAGGCTCACTGCATCGAGGGACTAAGGGGAGAAGAAGCGAACCTGCCTGCTTGCAGCCAGCTTGGGCTTCTTAGGCTACTGGACACCATTAGCTCCAGAGGGACCGAACACAGGCCCAGCCTCGGAGCTCGGTCCCAGAGCCGCGCCGCCGGCCCCCTTACAGAGCCAGAAGCAAGAAGAGGTCCGGAAAAATCGGCGTCAGAAGACATCAGTCTTCAACAAGGTAGCGCACAGCACTGCAGCTGTGCGCCATTGTTACTCAGGCACACTTCGGTCATTGAGGGTGCAGGGCGCTAGGGGGGGGCGCCCTGAGCAGCAATGTAAACACCTTGGCTGGCATAAATACACCACATATAACCCCCAGGGCTATATGGATGTATTTTAACCCCTGCCAGAACTCACCAAAAAGCGGGAGAAAAGGCCGCAGAGAAGGGGGCGGAGCCTATCTCCTCAGCACACGGGCGCCATTTTCCATCACAGCTCCGCTGGAAGGACGTCTCCCTGACTCTCCCCTGCAGTCCTGCACTACAGAAAAGGGTAAAAAAGAGAGGGGGGCACTAATTTGGCGCAGTTTTAATACTAACAGCAGCTATAAAGGGAAAAGCACATTTTATAGTGGTATTCCTGTCCATATATAGCGCTCTGGTGTGTGCTGGCATACTCTCCCTCTGTCTCCCCAAAGGGCTAGTGGGGTCCTGTCCTCTATCAGAGCATTCCTTGTGTGTGTGCGGTGTGTCGGTACGATTGTGTCGACATGTTTGAGGAGGAAAATGAGATGGAGGCGGAGCAATTGCCTATTATAGAGTTGTCACCCCCTAGGGAGACGACACCTGAGTGGATGAGCTTATGGAGTCTCAAACGCCATCAGGGGCTTTAAAACGCCCGTTACCTCAAATCACAGACACGGATACTGACTCCAGTGTCGATGACGAGGAGACAAACGTGACTTCCACTAGGGCCACACGTTACATGATTGAAGCAATGAAAAATGTATTGCATATCTCTGATAATACAAGTACCACTAAAAAGGGTATTATGTTTGGTGAGAAAAAACTGCCTGTAGTTTCTCTAACGTCCTAAGTGGATGCTGGGACTCCGTAAGGACCATGGGGAATAGCGGCTCCGCAGGAGACAGGGCACAAAATAAAAGCTTGAGATATCAGGTGGTGTGCACTGGCTCCTCCCCCTATGACCCTCCTCCAAGCCAGTTAGATTTTTGTGCCCGGCCGAGAAGGGTGCAAACTAGGTAGCTCTCCAGAGCTGCTTAGAATAAAAGTTTAGTTAGGTTTTTTTTATTTTCAGTGAGTCCTGCTGGCAACAGGCTCACTGCATCGTGGGACTAAGGTGAGAAGAAGCGAACTCACCTGAGTGCAGAGTGGATTGGGCTTCTTAGGCTACTGGACGTTGGCTCCAGAGGGACGATCACAGGTTCAGCCTGGATGGGTCACCGGAGCCGCGCCGCCGTCCCCCTTACAGAGCCAGAAGAGACGAAGGTCCGGTGAAAGCGGCGGCAGAAGACATCCTGTCTTCAAGACTAAGGTAGCGCACAGCACCGCAGCTGTGCGCCATTGCTCTCAGCACACTTCACACTCCGGTCACTGAGGGTGCAGGGCGCTGGGGGGGAGCGCCCTGAGACGCAATATAACACACATATACCTTAGCTGGCAAAAGGAATACATCACATATAGCTCCAGGGCTATATGGATGTATTTTTTCCCCTGCCATTTTACACAAAAAAGCGGGAGTTAAGGACGTCGTGAAGGGGCGGGGCCTATCTCCTCAGCACACTGGCGCCATTATTCCCTCACAGCTCCGCTGGAAGGACGGCTCCCTGATTCTCCCCTGCAGTACTGCATCTGATTCAGGGTAAAAAAGAGAAGGGGGGGCATTTTGGCAGCAAATAACTAGATTAACAGCAGCTATAAGGGATTAACACTTATATAAGGTTATCCCTGTATATATATAGCGCTGGGTGTGTGCTGGCAGACTCTCCCTCTGTCTCTCCAAAGGGCTAAGTGGGGTCCTGTCCTCTATCAGAGCATTCCCGGTGTGTGTGCTGTGTGTCGGTACGCGTGTGTCGACATGTATGAGGAGGAAAATGAGGTGGAGGCGGAGCAGTTGCCTGTGTTAGTGATGTCACCCCCTAGGGAGTCGACACCTGACTGGATGATTGTGTTTAAGCAATTAAGTGATAATGTCAGCAATTTACAAAAAACTGTTGACGACATGAGAAAGCCGGCAAATCAATTAGTGCCTGTTCAGGCGTCTCAGACACCCTCAGGGGCCCTAAAACGGCCGCTACCTCAGTGGGTCGACACGGATCCAGATACAGATACTGAATCTAGTGTCGACGGTGACGAGACAAACGTAATGTCCAGTAGGGCCACACGTTACATGATCACGGCAATGAAAGAGGCATTGAACCTTTCTGACACTACAAATACCTCAAAGGCGGGTATTAGGTGGGGTGTGAAAAAACTGCCAATAGTTTTTCCTGAGTCTGAGGAAATAAATGAGGTGTGTGATAAAGCGTGGGTTTCCCCCGATAAAAAACAGCTAATTTCTAATAAGTTATTAGCACTATACCCTTTCCCGCCAGAGGTTAGGGCACGGTGGGAAACACCCCCTAGGGTAGATAAGGCGCTCACACGTTTATCTAAACAAGTAGCGTTACCGTCCCCTGATACGGCCACCCTCAAAGATCCAGCTGATAGGAGGCTGGAAAATATCCTGAAAAGTATATACACACATACTGGTGTTATACTGCGACCAGCAATCGCATCAGCCTGGATGTGCAGTGCTGGAGTCGCATGGGCGGATTCCCTGACTGAGAATATTGATACCCTGCATAGGGACAATATTCTGTTAACTATAGAACATTTAAAGGATGCATTGCTATATATGCGTGATGCGCAGAGGGATATTTGTACCCTGGCATCAAGAGTAAGCGCAATGTCCATCTCTGCCAGAAGAGCATTATGGACCAGACAGTGGTCAGGGGACGCAGATTCCAAACGGCACATGGAAGTATTGCCGTATAAGGGGGAGGAGTTATTTGGGGCTGGTCTAACAGACCTGGTGGCCACGGCAACGGCTGGAAAATCCACCTTTTTACCCCAGGTTACTTCACATCAACAGAAAAAGACACAGTCTTTTCAAACTCAGTCCTTTCGTTCCCATAAGTACAAGCGAGCAAAAGGTCACTCTTTTCTGCCCAAGGGCAGAGGAAGAGGAAAAAGGCAGCACCATGCAGCCGCTTCCCAGGAGCAGAAGCCCTCCCCTGCTTCTGCCAAGTCTTCAGCATGACGCTGGGGCTTTACAAGCAGACTCAGACACGGTGGGGGCCCGTCTCAAGTATTTCAACGCGCAGTGGGCTCACTCGCAAGTGGATACCTGGATTCTACAGGTAGTATCACAGGGGTACAAACTGGAATTCGAGGCGTTTCCTCCTCATCGGTTCCTGAAGTCTGCTTTACCAAAGTCTCCCTCCGACAGGGAGGCAGTTCTGGAAGCCATTCACAAGCTGTACTCCCAGCAGGTGATAATCAAGGTACCCCTCTTACAACAGGGGAAGGGGTATTATTCCACACTATTTGTGGTACCGAAGCCGGACGGCTCGGTGAGACCAATATTAAATCTAAAATCTTTGAACACTTACATAAAAAGGTTCAAATTCAAGATGGAGTCACTCAGAGCGGTGATAGCGAACCTGGAAGAGGGGGACTATATGGTGTCGCTGGACATCAAGGATGCTTATCTCCACGTCCCAATATATCCTTCTCACCAAGGGTACCTCAGGTTTGTAGTACAAAACTGTCATTATCAGTTTCAGACGCTGCCGTTTGGATTGTCCACGGCGCCTCGGGTCTTTACCAAGGTAATGGCCGAAATGATGATTCTTCTACGAAGAAAAGGCATCTTAATTATCCCTTACTTGGACGATCTCCTGATAAGGGCAAGAACCAAGGAACAGTTAGAAGTCGGAGTGGCACTATCTCAGGTAGTGCTAAGTCAGCACGGATGGATTCTAAATATTCCAAAATCGCAGCTGATTGCAACGACACGTCTACTGTTCTTAGGAATGATTCTGGACACAGTCCAGAAGAAGGTGTTTCTCCCGGAGGAGAAGGCCAGGGAGTTATCCGAGCTAGTCAGGAACCTCCTAAAACCAGGACAGGTCTCAGTGCATCAGTGCACAAGGGTCCTGGGAAAAATGGTGGCTTCTTACGAAGCGATTCCATTCGGAAGATTCCATGCAAGAACTTTTCAGTGGGATCTACTGGGAAAATGGTCCGGATCGCATCTTCAGATGCATCAACGGATAACCCTGTCGCCAAGGACAAGGGTGTCTCTCCTGTGGTGGCTTCAGAGGGCTCATCTACTAGAGGGCCGCAGATTTGGCATTCAGGATTGGATCCTGGTAACCACGGATGCCAGCCTGAGAGGCTGGGGAGCAGTCACACAGGGAAGGAATTTCCAGGGCTTGTGGTCAAGCATGGAAACATCTCTTCATATAAAAGAAACTGCAAGGATTCTTCGCTGGGCGGAAAATCATGTGATAGCACTGTCAGCAGTGTTCATTCCGGGAGTGGACAACTGGGAAGCAGACTTCCTCAGCAGACACGACCTTCACCCGGGAGAGTGGGGACTTCACCCAGAAGTCTTCCACCAAATTGTAAACCGTTGGGAAAGACCAAAGGTGGACATGATGGCGTCACGTGTAAACAAAAAACTGGACAGATATTGCGCCAGGTCAAGGGACCCTCAGGCAATAGCAGTGGACGCTCTGGTAACGCCGTGGGTGTACCAGTCAGTGTATGTATTCCCTCCTCTGCCCCTCATACCGAAAGTATTGAGAATCATAAGAAGGAGAGGAGTAAGAACTATACTCGTGGTTCCGGATTGGCCAAGAAGGTCTTGGTACCCGGAACTTCAAGAGATGCTCACGGACGAACCGTGGCCTCTACCTCTAAGACAGGACCTGCTACTGCAGGGGCCTTGTCTGTTCCAAGACTTACCGCGGCTGCGTTTGACGGCATGGCGGTTGAACGCCGGATCCTGAAGGACAAGGGCATTCCAGAAGAAGTCATCCCTACTCTGGTAAAAGCCAGAAAGGAAGTAACCGCAAAACATTATCACCGCATTTGGCGTAAATATGTTGCGTGGTGTGAGGCCAAGAAGGCCCCTACACAGGAATTTCAACTGGGTCGTTTCTTGCATTTCCTGCAAACAGGACTGTCTATGGGCCTAAAATTAGGGTCCATTAAGGTTCAAATTTCGGCCCTGTCGATATTCTTCCAGAAAGAACTGGCTTCAGTACCTGAAGTTCAGACATTTGTGAAAGGGGTGCTGCACATACAGCCTCCTTTTGTGCCTCCAGTGGCACCTTGGGATCTCAATGTTGTGTTGAGATTTCTAAAATCACACTGGTTTGAACCATTGTCTACGGTAGATTTAAAATATCTCACGTGGAAGGTGTCGATGCTGTTGGCCTTGGCTTCAGCTAGGCGTGTGTCAGAATTGGCGGCTTTATCATGTAAAAGCCCTTACCTAAATTTTCATTCTGACAGGGCGGAATTGAGGACTCGTCCTCAATTTCTACCTAAGGTGGTTTCTGCATTTCACATGAACCAACCTATTGTGGTACCTGCGGCTACTAGGGACTTGGAGGACTCTAAGTTGCTGGACGTTGTCAGGGCCTTGAAAATATGTTTCCAGGACGGCTGGAGTCAGGAAAACTGACTCGCTGTTTATCCTGTATGCACCCAACAAGCTGGGTGCTCCTGCTTCAAAGCAGACGATTGCTCGTTGGATTTGTAGTACAATTCAGCTTGCACATTCCGTGGCAGGATTTCCACAGCCAAAATCAGTAAAAGCCCATTCCACAAGGAAAGTGGGCTCATCTTGGGCGGCTGCCCGAGGGGTCTCGGCTTTACAACTTTGCCGAGCAGCTACTTGGTCAGGGGCAAACACGTTTGCTAAATTCTACAAATTTGATACCCTGGCTGAGGAGGACCTGGAGTTCTCTCATTCGGTGCTGCAGAGTCATCCGCACTCTCCCGCCCGTTTGGGAGCTTTGGTATAATCCCCATGGTCCTTACGGAGTCCCAGCATCCACTTAGGACGTTAGAGAAAATAAGATTTTACTTACCGATAAATCTATTTCTCGTAGTCCGTAGTGGATGCTGGGCGCCCATCCCTAGTGCGGATTGTCTGCAATACTTGTATATAGTTATTGTTACAAAAAATTCGGGTTATTATTGTTGAGCCATCCTTTCAGAGGCTCCTTTAAATTTATCATACTGTTAACTGGGTTCAGATCACGAGTTGTACGGTGTGATTGGTGTGGCTGGTATGAGTCTTACCCGGAATTCAATATCCTTCCTTATTATGTACGCTCGTCCGGGCACAGTATCCTAACTGGCTTGGAGGAGGGTCATAGGGGGAGGAGCCAGTGCACACCACCTGATATCTCAAGCTTTTATTTTGTGCCCTGTCTCCTGCGGAGCCGCTATTCCCCATGGTCCTTACGGAGTCCCAGCATCCACTACGGACTACGAGAAATAGATTTATCGGTAAGTAAAATCTTATTTTTTCCTGTATCCGAGGAATTAAATGAAGTGTGTGATGAGGCGTGGGTTTCCCCCGATAAAAAACTGATAATTCCTAAAAGGTTATTGGCATCGTACCCTTTCCCGCCACAGGATAGGGCACGTTGGGAAACACCCCCTAGGGTGGATAAAGCGCTCACACGCTTGTCTAAACAGGTAGCTCTACCCTCTCCTGATACGGCCGCCCTAAAGGAACCTGCCGATAGAAAGCTGGAGAATATCCTAAAATGTATATACACTCACACGGGTGTTATACTGCGACCAGCAATCGCCTCAGCCTGGATGTGCAGTGCGGGCCTGGCGTGGTCGGATTCCCTGACTGAAAATATTGATACCCTAGATAGGGACAGTATATTACTGACTATAGAGCATTTGAAGGATGCATTTCTATATATGCGTGATGCACAGAGGGATATTTGCCGACTGGCATCAAGAGTTAGCGCGCTGTCCATTTCTGCAAGAAGAGGTTTATGGACGCGGCAGTGGTCAGGTGATGCGGATTCTAAAAGGCACATGGAAGTATTGCCTTATAAGGGGGAGGAGTTATTTGGGGTAGGTCTATCAGACCTGGTAGCCACGGCAACTGCTGGAAAATCCACATTTTTACCCCAGGTAGCTTCTCAACCTAAGAAGACGCCGTATTATCAGGCGCAGTCCTTTCGGCCCCATAAGGGCAAGCGGGCAAAAGGCGCCTCATTTCTGCCCCGTGGCAGAGGGAGAGGAAAAAGGCTGCAACAAACAGCCAGTTCCCAGGAACAAAAGCCCTCTCCCGCCTCCGCAAAATCCTCAGCATGACGCTGGGGCTTTACAAGCGGACTCAGGCACGGTGGGGGCCCGTCTCCAGAAGTTCAGTGCGCAGTGGGCCCACTCGCAAGTGGACCCCTGGATCCTTCAGGTGGTATCTCAGGGGTACAAATTGGAATTCGAGACGTCTCCCCCTCGCCGTTTTCTAAAGTCTGCTTTACCGACGTCTCCCTCAGACAGGGAGGCAGTATTGGAAGCCATTCACAAGCTATATTCCCAGCAGGTGATAATCAAGGTACCCCTCCTACAACAGGGAAAGGGGTACTATTCCACACTATATTGTGGTATCGAAGCCGGACGGCTCGGTGAGACCAATTTTAAACCTAAAATCCTTGAACACTTACATACAAAGGTTCAAATTCAAGATGGAGTCACTCAGAGCAGTGATTGCAAACCTGGAAGAAGGGGACTATATGGTGTCTCTGGACATCAAAGATGCTTACCTACATGTCCCAATTTACCCTTCTCACCAAGGGTACCTCAGGTTTGTGGTACAGAACTGTCACTATCCGTTTCAGACGCTGCCGTTTGGATTGTCCACGGCACCCCGGGTCTTTACCAAGGTAATGGCCGAAATGATGATACTCCTTCGAAGGAAGGGAGTTTTAGTTATCCCTTACTTGGACGATCTCCTGATAAGGGCAAGATCCAGGGAACAGTTGGAAGTCGGAGTAGCACTATCTCAGATAGTGCTGCGCCAGCACGGTTGGATTCTCAATATTCCAAAATCGCAGCTGATCCCGACGACACGACTTCTATTCCTAGGGATGATCCTGGACACAGTCCAGAAAAAGGTGTTTCTCCCGGAGGAGAAAGCCAGGGAGTTATCCGAACTAGTCAGAAATCTCCTAAAACCAGGCCAAGTCTCAGTGCATCAATGCACAAAGGTCCTCGGAAAGATGGTTGCTTCTTACGAAGCAATCCCATTCGGCAGATTCCACGCAAGAACCTTCCAGTGGGATCTGCTAGACAAATGGTCCGGGTCGCATCTTCAGATGCATCAGCGGATAATCTTGTCACCAAGGACAAGGGTGTCTCTCCTGTGGTGGTTGCAGAGTGCTCATCTTCTAGAGGGCCGCAGATTCGGCATTCAGGACTGGGTCCTGGTGACCACGGATGCCAGCCTGAGAGGCTGGGGAGCAGTCACACAGGGAAGAAATTTCCAGGGCTTGTGGTCAAGCCTGGAGACATCACTTCACATAAATATCCTGGAGCTAAGGGCCATCTACAATGCTCTAAGCCTAGCAAGACCTCTGCTTCAAGGTCAGCCGGTGCTGATCCAGTCAGACAACATCACGGCAGTCGCCCACGTAAACAGACAGGGCGGCACAAGAAGCAGGAGGGCAATGGCAGAAGTTGCAAGGATTCTTCGCTGGGCGGAAAATCATGTGATAGCACTGTCAGCAGTGTTCATTCCGGGAGTGGACAACTGGGAAGCAGACTTCCTCAGCAGACACGACCTCCACCCGGGAGAGTGGGGACTTCACCCAGAAGTCTTCCACATGATTGTGAACCGTTGGGAAAAACCAAAGGTGGACATGATGGCGTCCCGCCTCAACAAAAAACTAGACAGGTATTGCGCCAGGTCAAGGGACCCTCAGGCAATAGCTGTGGACGCTCTGGTAACACCGTGGGTGTACCAGTCAGTGTATGTGTTCCCTCCTCTGCCTCTCATACCCAAGGTACTGAGAATCATAAGAAGGAGAGGAGTAAGGACTATACTCGTGGCTCCGGATTGGCCAAGAAGGACTTGGTACCCGGAACTTCAAGAGATGCTCACAGAGGACCCGTGGCCTCTACCTCTAAGAAGGGACCTGCTCCAGCAGGGACCCTGTCTGTTCCAAGACTTACCGCGGCTGCGTTTGACGGCATGGCGGTTGAACGCCGGATCCTGAAGGAAAAAGGCATACCGGATGAAGTCATCCCTACCCTGATCAAAGCCAGGAAGGATGTAACCGTACAGCATTATCACCGTATTTGGCGTAAATATGTTGCGTGGTGCGAGGCCAGGAAGGCCCCTACAGAGGAATTTCAACTGGGTCGTTTCCTGCATTTCCTGCAAACAGGACTGTCTATGGGCCTAAAATTAGGGTCCATTAAGGTTCAAATTTCGGCCCTGTCTATTTTCTTCCAGAAAGAACTAGCTTCAGTTCCTGAAGTTCAGACGTTTGTCAAGGGGGTACTGCATATACAGCCTCCTTTTGTGCCTCCAGTGGCACCTTGGGATCTCAATGTAGTTTTGGGGTTCCTAAAATCACATTGGTTTGAACCACTCACCAATGTGGACTTAAAATATCTCACATGGAAAGTGGTAATGCTGTTGGCCCTGGCTTCAGCCAGGCGTGTCTCAGAATTGGCGGCTTTATCCTATAAAAGCCCTTACCTAATTTTTCATACGGACAGGGCAGAATTGAGGACTCGTCCTCAATTTCTCCCTAAGGTGGTTTCAGCGTTTCACTTGAACCAGCCTATTGTGGTACCTGCGGCTACTAGGGACTTGGAGGACTCCAAGTTGCTGGACGTAGTCAGGGCCCTGAAAATATATGTTTCCAGGACGGCTGGAGTCAGAAAATCTGACTCGCTGTTTATCCTGTATGCACCCAACAAGCTGGGTGCTCCTGCTTCTAAGCAGACTATTGCTCGTTGGATTTGTAGTACAATTCAGCTTGCACATTCTGTGGCAGGCCTGCCACAGCCAAAATCTGTAAAAGCCCATTCCACATGGAAGGTGGGCTCATCTTGGGCGGCTGCCCGAGGGGTCTCGGCTTTACAACTTTGCCGAGCAGCTACTTGGTCAGGGGCAAACACGTTTGCTAAATTCTACAAATTTGATACCCTGGCTGAGGAGGACCTGGAGTTCTCTCATTCGGTGCTGCAGAGTCATCCGCACTCTCCCGCCCGTTTGGGAGCTTTGGTATAATCCCCATGGTCCTTACGGAGTTCCCAGCATCCACTAGGACGTCAGAGAAAATAAGAATTTACTTACCGATAATTCTATTTCTCGTAGTCCGTAGTGGATGCTGGGCGCCCATCCCAAGTGCGGATTGTTTGCAATACTTGTACATAGTTATTGTTACAAAAATCGGGTTATTATTGTTGTGAGCCATCTTTTCAGAGGCTCCTCTGTTGTCATGCTGTTAACTGGGTTCAGATCACAGGTTGTACAGTGTGATTGGTGTGGCTGGTATGAGTCTTACCCGGGATTCAAAATCCTTCCTTATTGTGTACGCTCGTCCGGGCACAGTATCCTAACTGAGGCTTGGAGGAGGGTCATAGGGGGAGGGGCCAGTGCACACCAGGTAGTCCTAAAGCTTTACTTTTGTGCCCAGTCTCCTGCGGAGCCGCTATTCCCCATGGTCCTTACGGAGTTCCCAGCATCCACTACGGACTACGAGAAATAGAATTATCGGTAAGTAAATTCTTATTTTCTGCCATATCTACTAATTTAGCGACTGTAACAAAAGGATAACAGAATGTTTAAATGACAAGAGCGGGAATAATGCTGATACAGTACTACATAACATTGTATATTTCTGGCAGAGTGGTATTCCATTTTATGTATATTTATGTTTATTGAAAATCTTGGTGTGTGTATTGGCTGGAAATTAATGTGAAACAGCGCAGCATAGCTTCATATAATCACTTGATCCGAGAGTTCCTAATGTAACCTCTTCATGTCCTGTTCTTATAACAGGATGTTCTCCTGTGGATGAGAGCACTATGGAGAAGACCTTGGAAGTGTTGGAACGCCACTGCCATGAAAACATGAATCATGCCATAGAGACAGAAGAGGGCCTGGGCATAGAATATGATGAAGATGTCATTTGTGATGTTTGTCGCTCCCCTGACAGCGAGGAAGGCAATGATATGGTGTTCTGTGATCGGTGCAACATCTGTGTGCACCAGGTGGGCATCCTGTTTCGCATATATATTGGGAATTCTCTGTTGATACTTCGGTGCAGTATATAGAAACACCACAGTGTTTTCTTTTGGGTCTTTTATATTTCTCTAGCATCCATAAGGGATATTGGGGACAGATTAGTACGATTGGGTATAGACGGGTGCAAAGGAGCCAGTGCACTTCAAATTTCTTCAACTGTTTGTTCTGGCCCCTCCCCCCTATGCCCCTCCCCCACAAGCAGTTTAGAAAAAAAAGTGCCCTCAGGAGAGGATGCACACTTTGCAAGCTCCTCAGTTTTTCTTCAATTTCATTTAAACTTTTACTTATTTCAGTTGCTGTTTGGGCAACAGCATACCTGCACCGTGGGAGTTAGGGGGGGGAGACGGTCACCGGCCTCATGAGGTGCTGAGCCGCTTCTCCGCTGCAGGACCACCGTCCCGAGGGTCTGTTTGTTCAGCGGGGCACTGCGCCTTAGCTGCCGCAGCTTGCCGCACACACCTGACAGAGCCTGAAGATGATCGTCGTGGTGAGCACAAACCGGGGGCCCCGCTAGGGGAGCCCTCCGGTTCATTGTGCGGCAGAAACGTGGGTGAGGCGTACTGGTCCCTCCTGGGATGGACCCGCGGGTGCCCCTGCGTGAGACTGGTGGGAGGTGTGTTGTACCAAACATTTATGTGAGGCTACACAGCCTGTATAAAACTTATTAGTAGCTCCGACGCCATAGCGGGGGGGATGGAGCTACATCAGAGCATGCTCAGTTGCATTTTGGCGCCTTCCTCTGCATAAGCAGCAGCCTCATGCAGCTCCTCCAAACGGTCATTGGTACCGGGTGTAGAGGGTGAGATCCGCTATTAAGTTTACATTCCATTTAAGTTTACATTCCTCTGGGGAATTTTCTGTACAGCGGTATCACTGTTATATATTACTACATAAAACGCGGACAGTCTCACTGGGGCTGTACAGTGTTTGGTGCGCTGGTGTCCTCTCGTTTGTGTCTCCTCTCACATGCAATAGGGCAGGCTTGTATTGTATTCAGTCTGTGTTGTATGTGTATTGTTTCTGTATTTCATTATGGTGAAACAGAAGTCATGCAATGTGTGTAATGCCAGATTCTCCCTTATTTCATCGGGCTCCATATCCTGTGAGCAGTGTAGTCAGTCATCACAAAATGCTGATAACATGGGGGAGAGTCCAGAGCCTTCCTGGCTGGAGGCTATAAAAACTATAATGTCTGATATGTCCTCTCAGCTCACTGCCAATGCCAACAAAACACAAGAACTGCAACAATCAGTAGCTAGCCTAACTGTCAAGGCTGATGCTTCCCATCCCCCGCTGTCTACTACAGGTGCACAAAAACGTGCTTTACCTGCAATTTTATCAGATTCTGATGATGATGTACAGGCAGATGGGGATCCCATTAGTGGGGATTCCACCCCTACACAGAGTATCGAACCCCTCATATTGGCCATACTGGATGTGTTACAGCTCCCCCTGGAAGACGCTACTGATCAGCAGTAATTTTTCCTCCCTCAAGATAAACTGAAAGTCACTTTTCCTGATTTCCAAGGATTTGGATGATTTATTTAAATTGGCCTGGAAAAATCCAGATAAAAAATATCAGGTGTCCAAACGGTTTTTAAATACCTTCCCATTTACCCCTGAAGGCAGGAAATTATGGGAAGTATCCCCAGCAGTAGACGTCTCAGTTTCTCACCTTTCTAAAAAGGCGGTGCTCCCTGCTCCGGGCTCTTTTAAAGGTAAAGGACCCGGAGGATAGGAAAATTGAGACCACTCTGAAATCTCTCTACACTGCTGCAGGTGTAGCTCAAAGACTGGTAATTGCTGGTTGCTGGATGACACATGCCATTCATACATGGGCTACTCAGATTCAGGAGGGTCTTTCAGGTGATATGACCTTGGTTACTACTGTAACTTTCCTAAAACACATTCAGGACACGGCAATAGTCCTCAACTCCCTTAAAGAGATTGGCAATATAAATGCTAGAACCACTGCTATGGCCGTGTCTGCATGCAGAGCCATATGGTTGCGTCAGTGGATGGCAGACGCGGACTCCAAACTTAATGTGGAATCTCTTCCCTTCACAGGTGAATGGCTCTTTGGAGCTGAATTGGACGCATGGATCTCCAAAGCTACTGCTGGTAAATCCACGTTTCTCCCTTCTGGGGCTCCGCCTGCTAGGCGTACCTACCGGGGACCGTCTACTCAGTCCTTTCGGCCCTCCAGATTTCGTTCTATGGCCCGGGGTGCCTCCAGTGCAGCTAGAGGCTCCAGAGGTAAGCCTAAGAAAATCAGCCGTTGCTGGCTCTCAGGAACAGAGCATCAGTTCAGCTTCCACAAAGACTTCGGCATGACTGTGCCTACCCACCCCGAGGGGATCTCGTGGTGGGAGCTCGGTTACGTCACTACAGCCAAGTCTGGGACGGTTCCTGCCAACATTCCTATCAACATTCTGGAACTTCGGGCTATCTACAATGCTCTGATTCAGGCCTCCCCTCTACTCAGGGATCAGGCGATCCAGGTTCAGTCGGACAAAGGCACGGCAGTGGCGTATATCCGTCGACAGGGAGGGACAAACAGCAGGGCCTATATGCGAGAAGTGACAAAAATACTTCTCTGGGCGGAAAGAAATGCAAGAGCGCTGTCCGCAATTTTCATTCCAGGAGTGGATAACTGGGAAGCGGAGTTCCTGAGTCGCCACGATCTCCACCCGGGGGAGTGGGGATTACATCCTCAGGTGTTTCAACAGATTGTCGACAGGTGGGGATACCCACAGTTCGACATGATGGCGTCTCGCCTCAACAAGAAACTTTGCTGCTACTGCTCGCGAATCAGAGACCCTCAGGCGAGTGCAGTGGATGCGCTGACATCGCCTTGACCTTACCGGCTGGTCTACCTATTCCCTCCGATTCCATTGATCCCAAGGGTGCTCCAGTGGATCAGACATCACAGAGTACAAGCAATCCTGATTGCGCCAGATTGGCCCCGAAGGGCGCAGCTCTTCTGGACATGTCCATAGAAGACCCTTGGCCTCTGCTGCTAAGAAAGGATCTTCTTCAGCAAGGGCCGTTCGTCTACCAGGACTTACTGCGGCTTCGTTTGGCGGCATGGAAGTTGGCCGGACCATCCTAGCTCACAAAGGGCTTTCCAAAAAAGTCGTTGCCACTATGGTGCAAGCCAGAAAACCTGTGACATCAAAACACTATCATCATATCTGGATGAGCTATGTCTCTTGGTGCAAGGAACACACGTATCCACCTGCAGAGTTTCACTTGGGACGTTTCCTCCATTTCCTGCAGGCTGGTGTGGATAAGGGCTTACGTCTGGGTTCCGTTAAGGTCCAGATTTCAGCTCTCAATTTTCTTTTAGGAGAAATTGGCTGTGTTGCCAGAAGTTCAGATCTTCTTACAAGTGGTACTCCACATACAACCTCCCTTTGTGCCACCTACGGTACCCTGGGCTTTGGATGTAGTGTTGAAATTTCTACAGTCCTCCTGGTTTGAGCCTCTGATGACAGTAGCAGACAAGTATCTCACATGGAAGACCGTGATGTTATTGGCCCTGGCTTCTGCTAGATGCGTCTAAGAATTGGGGGGCCTTATCGTGTAAAAGTCCCTACTCTCTTTTATGAGGACAGAGCGGAGCTCTGGACTAGACAGCAGTTCCTGCCGAAGGTTGTCTCTGCATTCCACCTGAATCAACCTATTGTGGTTCCGTCCCGTTCTGACGCTTCTGCTCCTCCGGAGTCTTTGGATGTTGTGCGTGCTTTGAAGATCTATGTCGGGCGCACTGCTCGGGTCAGGAAGACTGATTCCTTATTCATGCTTTATGATGCGCAGAAAAAGGGTTGCCCTGCTTCAAAGCAGACCATTGCTCACTGGATTAGGCTTACTATCCAACAGGCCTATGTGACGGCAGCCTTGCCTGTTCCTCTACAAGGTCAGTGGGCTCTTCCTGGGCAGCTGCCCGTGGTGTCTCGGCCGTGCAACTATGCCAAGTGGCTACCTGGTCGGGGAAGAACACTTTTGTGAAATTCTACAAATTTGATACCCTGGCCAAAGAGGTTACCCAGTTTGGGCAGGCGGTGCTGCAGCAGTCTCTGCACGCTCCCGCCCGTTCTAGAAGCTTTGGGATGATGTCCCTATCGTACTAATTTGTCCCCAATATCCCTTATGGATGCTAGAGAAAATAGGATTTTAATTACCTACCGATAAATCCTCGCCTGCAGAGTGTGCATCCTCTCCTGAGGGCACTTTCTAAACTGCCTGTGGGGCAGGGGCATGGAGGGGAGGAGCCAGCACACCCAGTTGAAGAAATTTGAAGTGCACTGGCTCCTTTGGACTCGTCTATACCCAATCGTACTAATCTGTCCCAAATATCCCTTATGGACTACGAGAAAAGGATTTACCGGTAGGTAATTAAAATCCTATTTTTTTGTATACAGACACAAGAACTGTGCAGTATACATGTAGTATACACTGTTAGCATTGTTTCATAAATGGTAGCATTATTTACAACTGCTTTACCACCTAGTAAACGGTGGCAGTACAAGGCCTTTCCTAATCTGTCCAAAAACTGGGTGGTCAATTTAATTAGGGGATGCTTTCAATATGCTATTTGCACATGACACTGCCATCCTAACGTGTCTGTAATTCACCACTACGGGGTATATTCAATTGCTGTCGGGTGCTTTCCGACGGAAAGGACCCAACAGCACTCTATTCAATGTGGCCCGTTCCCAACAGTGTCAGTCCGACAGGTGTATTCCGGATTGTATTCCGGGGTTCCGACCTATTCCAGTCGGAAACTGCCGTCTTTCCGACAAGACGGCAGTTTCCTACTCTTGAATACACCACTATATTGTGTATGTACTTCACAGCGCCCCCTAGGGATGTGTATTAAAATTAACAAATTAAGGCTACAGCAGGTCTAGTTTTTATGCACAATGCACATCGCCAGTACATTGTGCTGAAATTAGTAGTTTTTAGATCACTCCTAAATTAATTGAGCTCATACATGTGCTGTAATGAAATTGCTGAAATACAACCATGGAGGAGAAGGTTACAAAATGCTTTCAGATAACGTTATTTTGACTGTGTAAAAGTTCTTATCTTGGACAGGACGCAGATGGCCTATAAATATCCGCTGTGTCTATGCTGCTGTTCTGCAACTTGGGGGAGGAGTTTTCTTGCATATTTTAATAATTGTCTAAATTAAGCTGAGAAAGGTCAGGAGTTCTATCACTGCACATATTCTTTCAAGAAATGGATAAATGTGTGTATATGTAACCGTTTAGAACTCCTTTGGCCTGGTTTGAGTGCTTGTCACACAATTGATGCTACATTAAATATACATCTGAAAACCCTGTAATTAAGCCCTGAAATGCTAGGTTAGTGCTAATGGTGTATCTGTTTCATACATCAAAGGACAGGAAAGATGTACCAATGTGTGTGCTAATTCAAAGACCAATATTTGATGAAAACCATTAGAAATGTCCAAAAAATGTTTCGCCATAGTTCTACCTTTAGTAATTTCTGTTAATCTTTGTCAAATATTTATCTTGTCTAGAGGTTGAAGGTAAAAATGTTTTTCAAGATTTAAGAGTCTTTTTTGATTAAGCCGGTAGAATAGACCTATAACCACTATGGGGACAATTCAGTTGTTTTCGCTTACGTCCTAGAGGATGCTGGGGACTCCGTAAGGACCATGGGGTATAGACGAGCTCCGCAGGAGATATGGGCACTATAAAGAATTTTAGAATGGGTGTGCACTGGCTCCTCCCTCTATGCCCCTCCTCCAGACCTCAGTTAGATCCTGTGCCCAGAGGAGATTGGGTGCATTACATGGGAGCTCTCCTGAGTTTCTCTGATAAAGAATTTTGTTAGGTTTTTTATTTTCAGGGAACACTGCTGGCAACAGGCTCCCTGCATCGTGGGTCTGAGGAGAGAGAAGCAGACCTACTTAAGTGATAGGCTCTACTTCTTAGGCTACTGGACACCATTAGCTCCAGAGGGAGTCGGAACGCAGGTCTCCCCTTGCTGTTCGTCCCGGAGCCGCGCCGCCGTCCTCCTCGCAGAGCCGGAAGATAGAAGTCGGGTGAGTATAAGAAGAAAAGAAGACTGCAAGGCGGCAGAAGACTTCAGATCTTCACCGAGGTAAGCGCGCAGCGTTACCGCTGCGCGCCATTGCTCCCACACAATACACACACTAGCAGGCACTGATGGGCGCAGGGGGGGCGCCCTGGGCAGCAATAAAACCTCTATATCTGGCATTATTAGGTTGGACACTGCAGAGGCAGTAATTCTTTGAATCCCCGGCCAGTTTTGAGATACTTTGAGCGGTACCGAAGCCCGCCGCTGGAGGGGGCGGAGCTTGTTCCCTCAGCACTAACCAGCGCCATTTTCTCCACAGAGATCTGCAGAGAAGCTGACTCCCTGGTCTCTCCCCTGCTGAACATGGTGACACCGGGCTGAAAAGAGGGGGGGGGGGGCACTTGTAAGGCGCAGTGAGTGTATTAACACAGTAATTAATCTAAAAGCGCTATTATCTGGAAGTTTATTTTCCAGTGTCAGTTGGCGCTGGGTGTGTACTGGCATACTCTCTCTCTGTCTCTCCAAAGGGCCTTATTGGGGAACTGTCTCCTTATAACTATATCCCTGTGTGTGTGGGGGTGTCGGTACGAGTGTGTCGGCATGTCTGATGCGGAATTCTCAGCTAAGGAGGAGGTGGAGCAGATTGTGGTGTCTCCGTCGGCAACGCCGACTCATGATTGGATGGACATGTGGAATGTATTAAATGCAAATGTGACATTATTACATAAGAGATTGGACAAAGCAGAGTCAAGAGAAAAAGCAGGGAGTCAATCCACGGCTTCGGCTGGGTCACCGGGCCCTTCTGGGTCTCAAAAACATCCCCTATCCCAAATAGCAGACACTGATACCGACACGGACTCTGATTCCAGTGTCGACTACGATTAAGCGAGGTTACACCCAAGGGTGGCAAAAAGTATTCATTATATGATTGATGCAATAAAAGATGTTTTGCATATCACAGATGACCCCTCGGTCCCTGACACGAGGGTGCGCATGTATAAGGAAAAGAAACCTGAGGTAACCTTTCCCCCATCCCATGAGCTTAACGAGTTATTTGAAAAAGCTTGGGAAACTACAGATAAAAAACTGCAGATTCCCAATAGGATTCTTATGGCGTATCCTTTCCCTGCACAGGACAGGGTACATTGGGAATCCTCATCCAGGGTGGACAAGGCTTTAACACGCCTGTCAAAGAAAGTGGCGCTACCGTCTCCGGACAAGGCAGCCCTCAAGGATCCTGCTGATCGCAGACAGGAAACTACTTTAAAGTCTATTTCTCTGACGTCCTAGTGGATGCTGGGAACTCCGAAAGGACCATGGGGAATAGCGGCTCCGCAGGAGACTGGGCACAAAAGTAAAAGCTTTAAGACTATCTGGTGTGCACTGGCTCCTCCCCCTATGACCCTCCTCCAAGCCTCAGTTAGATTTTTGTGCCCGAACGAGAAGGGTGCAATCTAGGTGGCTCTCCTGAGCTGCTTAGAGTAAAAGTTTAAATTAGGTTTTTTATTTTCAGTGAGTCCTGCTGGCAACAGGCTCACTGCATCGAGGGACTAAGGGGAGAAGAAGCGAACTCACCTGCGTGCAGAGTGGATTGGGCTTCTTAGGCTACTGGACATTAGCTCCAGAGGGACGATCACAGGCCCAGCCATGGATGGGTCCCAGAGCCGCGCCGCCGTCCCCCTTACAGAGCCAGAAGAGCAGAAGAGGTCCGGAAAATCGGCGGCAGAAGACGTCCTGTCTTCAATAAGGTAGCGCATAGCACCGCAGCTGTGCGCCATTGCTCTCAGCACACTTCACACTCCGGTCACTGAGGGTGCAGGGCGCTGGGGGGGGGGGCGCCCTGAGACGCAATAAAAATACCTTATATGGCAAAAAAAATACATCACATATAGCTCCTGGGCTATATGGATGCATTTAACCCCTGCCAGGATACATAAAAAAACGGGAGATAGGCTCTGCCCCCTTATCGGCGGCCTTATCTCCTCAGCACACTGGCGCCATTTTCCCTCACAGCTCCGTTGGAGGGAAGCTCCCTGGCTCTCCCCTGCAGTCACTACACTACAGAAAGGGTTAAAAAAGAGAGGGGGGCACTAATTAGGCGCAGTATAAACAATACAGCAGCTATAAGGGGAAAAACACTTATATAAGGTTATCCCTGTATATATATAGCGCTCTG
Organism: Pseudophryne corroboree; assembly: GCF_028390025.1. NCBI lineage: Eukaryota > Metazoa > Chordata > Amphibia > Anura > Myobatrachidae > Pseudophryne > Pseudophryne corroboree. Next base: position 347,887,266 of record NC_086445.1, read on the forward strand.
GTGTCTGCTGGCAAACTCTCCCTCTGTCTCCCCAAAGGGCTAGTGGGGTCCTGTCCTCTATCAGAGCATTCCCTGTGTGTGTGCTGTATGTCGGTACGTTTGTGTCGACATGTATGAGGAGACAAATGATGTGGAGACGGAGCAGATTGCCTGTAATAGTGATGTCACCCCCTAGGGGTTGTTGGAAGGAATTACGTGACAGTGTCAGCTCTGTATAAAAGACAGTAGTTGACATGAGACAGCCGGCTACTCAGCTTGTGCCTGTCCAGACGTCTCATAGGCCGTCAGGGGCTCTAAAGCGCCCGTTACCTCAGATGGCAGATATAGACGCCGACACGGATACTGACTCCAGTGTCGACGGTGAAGAGACAAATGTGACTTCCAGTAGGGCCACACGTTACATGATTGAGGCAATGAAAAATGTTTTACACATTTCTGATAATACGAGTACCACCAAAAAGGGGTATTATGTTCGGTGAGGAAAAACTACCTGTAGTTTTCCTGAATCTGAGAAATTAAATGAGGTGTGTGATGATGCGTGGGTTTCCCCCGATAACAACTGATAACTTCTAAAATGTTATTGGCATTATATCCTTTCCCGCCAGAGGTTAGGGTGTGTTGGGAAACACCCCCTAGGGTGGATAAAGCGCTCACACGCTTGTAAGGGCTCTACCCTCTCCTGAGATGGCCGCCCTTAAGGATCCTGCTGATAGAAAGCAGGAGGGTATCCTAAAATGTATTTACACACATACTGGTGTTATACTGCGACCAGCAATCGCCTCAGCCTGGATGTGCAGTGCTGGGTTGGCGTGGTCGGATTCCCTGACTGAAAATATTGATACCCTAGATAGGGACAGTATATTTTTGCCTATAGAGCATTTAAAAGATGCATTTCTATATATGCGTGATGCACAGCGGAATATTTGCTGACTGGCATCAAGTCGAAGTGCGTTGTCCATTTCTACCAGTAGAGGGTTATGGACACGACAGTGGTCAGGTGATGCGGATTTCAAACGGCATTTGGAAGTATTGCCTTATTAAGGAGAGGAGTTATTTGGGGTCGGTCTTTCAGACCTGGTGGCCACGGCAACAGCTGGGAAATCCACGTTTGTACCCCAGGTCGCCCCTCAACATGAGAAGACGCCGTATTATCAGGCGCAGTCTTTTCGTGGACAAGCGGGCAAAAGGTTCCTCATTTCTGCCCCGTGACAGAGGGAGAGGAAAAAGGCTGCAGAAATCAGCCAGTTCCCAGGAACAGAAACCCTCTCCCGCCTCTGCCAAGCCCTCAGTATGACGCTGGGGCTTTACAAATCAGGCACGGTGGGGGGCCCGTCTCAATGAATTTCAGCGCGCAGTGGGCTCACTCGCAAGTAGACCCCTGGATCCTTCAGGTGATATCTCAGGGGTACAAATTGGAATTCGAGACGTCTCCCCCTCGCCGTTTCCTAAAGTCGGCTTTACCGATGTCTCCTTCTGACAGGGAGACCGTTTTGGAAGCCATTCACAAGCTGTATTCCCAGCAGGTGATAATCAAGGTACCCCTCCTGCAACAGGGAACGGGGTATTATTCCACACTGGTGGTACCGAAGCCGGACGGCTCGGTGAGACCGATTCTAAATCTAAAATCTTTGAACACTTACATACAGAGGTTCAAATTCAAGATTGAGTTACTCAGAGCAGTGATTGCGAACCTGGAAGAAGGGGACTACATGATGTCTCCGGACATCAAGGATGCTTACCTTCATGTCCAAATTTACCCTTCTCACCAAGGGTACCTCAGGTTTATGGTACAGAACTGTCACTATCAGTTCAGACGCTGCCGTATGGATGGTCCACGGCACCCCGGGTCTTTACCAAGGTAATGGCCGAAATGATGATATTCCTTCGAAGGAAGGGAATTTTAGTTATCCCTTACTTGGACGATTCCCTGATAAGGGTAAGATCCAGGGAACAGTTGGAAGTCGGTGTAGCACTATCTCAGGTAGTGTTGCGGCAGCACGATTGGATTCTCAATATTCCAAAATCGCAGCTGGTTCCGACGACTCGTCTTCTGTTCCTAGGGATGATCCTGGACACAGTCCAGAAAAAGGTGTTTCTCCCGGAGGAGAGAGCCAGGGAGTTATCCGAGCTAGTCAGGAACCTCCTAAAACCGAGCCAAGTCTCAGTGCATCAATGCACAAGGGTTCTGGGTAAAATGGTGGCTTCCTACGAAGCAATCCCATTCGGCAGATTCCACGCAAGAACCTTCCAGTGGGACCTGCTGGACAAATGGTCCGGGTCGCATCTTCAGATGCATCAGCGTATAACCCTGTCACCAAGAACAAGGGTGTCCCTCCTGTGGTGGTTGCAGAGTGCTCATCTTCTAGAGGGCCGCAGATTCGGCATTCAGGACTGGGTCCTGGTGACCACGGATGCCAGCCTGCGAGGCTGGGGAGCAGTCACACAGGGAAGGAATTTCCAGGGCTTATGGTCAAGCCTGGAGACATCACTTCACATAAATATCCTGAAGCTAAGGGCCATTTACAATGCTCTAAGCTTAGCAAGACCTCTGCTTCAAGGTCAGCCGGTGTTGATCCAGTCGGACAACATCACGGCAGTCACCCACGTAAACAGACAGGGTGGCACAAGAAGCAGGAGGGCAATGGCAGAAGCTGCAAGGATTCTTCGCTGGGCGGAAAATCATGTGATAGCACTGTCAGCAATTCCGGGTGTGGACAACTGAGAAGCAGACTTCCTCAGCAGACACGACCTCCACCCGGGAGAGTGGGGACTTCACCCAGAAATCTTCCACATGATTATAAACCGTTGGGAAAAACTCGACAGGTATTGCGCCAGGTCAAGGGACCCTCAGGCAATAGCTGTAGACGCTCTGGTAACACCGTGGGTGTACCAGTCAGTGTATGTGTTCCCTCATCTGCCTCTCATACCCAAGGTACTGAGATTGATAAGATGGAGGGGAGTAAGCACTATATTCGTGGCTCCGGATTGGCCAAGAAGGACTTGGTAACCGGAACTTCAAAAGATGCTCACGGAGGATCCGTGGCCTCTACCTCTAAGAAGGGACCTGCTTCAGCAAGGACCCTGTCTGTTCCAAGACTTACTGCGACTGCATTTGACGGCATGGCGGTTGAACGCCGGATCCTGAAGGAAAAAAGGCATTCCGGATGAGGTCATCCCTATCCTGATCAAAGCCAGGAAGGATGTAACCGCAAAACATTATCACCGCATTTGGCAAAAATATGTTGCGTGGTGCGAGGCCAGTAAGGCCCGACGGAGGAAATTCAACTGGGTCGATTCCTACATTTCCTGCAAACAGGAGTGTCTATGGGCCTGAAATTGGGGTCCATTAAGGTTCAAATTTCGGCCCTGTCAATTTTCTTCCAAAAAGAACTAGCTTCAGTCCCTGAAGTTCAGACGTTGTAAAAGGGGTACTGCATATACAGCCTCCTTTTGTGCCTCCAGTGGCACCTTGGGATCTCAATGTAGTTTTTGGGTTCCAAAAAGTCACATTGGTTTGAACCACTTAAATCTGTGGAGTTAAAATATCTCACATGGAAAGTGGTCATGCTGTTGGCCCTGGCCTGGGCCAGGCGCGTGTCAGAATTGGCGGCTTTATCTGGTAAAAGCCCTTATCTGATTTTCCATTCGGACAGGGCGGAATTGAGGACTCGTCCTCAGTTTCTCCCTAAGGTGGTTTCAGCGTTTCACCTGAACCAACCTATTGTGGTGCCTGCGGCTACTAGGGACTTGGAGGACTCCAAGTTGCTAGACGTTGTCAGGGCCCTGAAAATATATGTTTCCAGGACGGCTGGAGTCAGAAAATCTGACTCGCTGTTTATCCTGTATGCACCCAACAAGCTGGGTGCTCCTGCTTCTAAGCAGACTATTGCTCGTTGGAATTGTAGTACAATTCAGCTTGCACATTCTGTGGCAGGCCTGCCACAGCCAAAAATCTGTAAATGCCCACTCCACAAGGAAGATGGGCTCATCTTGGGCGGCTGCCCGAGGGGTCTCGGCTTTACAACTTTGCCGAGCAGCTACTTGGTCAGGAGCAAATACGTTTGTAAAATTCTACAAAATTGATACCCTGGCTGAGGAGGACCTGGAGTTCTCTCATTTGGTGCTGCAGAGTCATCCGCACTCTCCCGCCCGTTTGGGAGCTTTGGTATAATCCCCATGGTCCTTTCGGAGTTCCCAGCATCCACTAGGACGTCAGAGAAAATAAGAATTTACTTACCGATAATTCTATTTCTCATAGTCCGTAGTGGATGCTGGGCGCCCATCCCAAGTGCGGATTGTCTGCAATACTTGTACATAGTTACAAAAATCGGGTTATTATTGTTGTGAGCCATCTTTTCAGAGGCTCCTCTGTTATCATGCTGTTAACTGGGTTCAGATCACAGGTTGTACGGTGTGATTGGTGTGGCTGGTATGAGTCTTACCCGGGATTCAAAATCCTTCCTTATTGTGTACGCTCGTCCGGGCACAGTATCCTAACTGAGGCTTGGAGGAGGGTCATAGGGGGAGGAGCCAGTGCACACCAGCTAGTCTTAAAGCTTTTACTTTTGTGCCCAGTCTCCTGCGGAGCCGCTATTCCCCATGGTCCTTTCGGAGTTCCCAGCATCCACTACGGACTATGAGAAATAGAATTATCGGTAAGTAAATTCTTATTTTATGCGCATACAGGTGCTTTGCTCAGACAGGCAATAGCATCGGCATGGGTGTGTAGTGCGGTTGCAGCTTGGACAGATACCTTGTCAGCTGACCTTGATACCCTAGATATGGATACCATTTTATTGACAAAGAAGCATATGGAGGTTTTGCCATACAAAGGTGAAGTTTTATTTGGGGAAGGTTTCGCGGACCTGGTTGCCACAGCTACTGCGGGTAAATCTACCTTTTTGCCTTTTGTTCCCCCGCAGCAAAAGAATACTCCACAATATCAGATGCAGTCCTTTCGGGCGCATAAGTCCAGGAGAGGTCGGGGGTCATCTTTCCTCGCCAGAGGTAAGGGTAGAGGAAAGAGAGCTTCTGCTCCAGCTAGTTCCCATGAGCAGAAGTCCTCCCCGGCTTCTACTAAATCCACCGCATGACGCTGGGGCTCCACTGAGGGAGTCCACACCGGTGGGGGCACGTCTTCGACTCTTCAGCCAGGTCTGGGTTCTGTCAGAAGTGGATCCTTGGGCGATGGATATTGTATCCAAGGCTACAAACTGGAATTCGAAGAGGTGCCCCCTCGACGATTTTTCAAGTCGGCCTTGCCAGCTTCTTCCCAAGAGAGGGAAGTAGTGTTAGCTGCAATTCAAAAGCCGTATCAACAGCAAGTGATTGTCAAGGTTCCTCTAGTTCAACAGGGGAAAGGGTACTATTCGACCCTGTTCGTGGTCCCGAAGCCGGATGGTTCGGTCAGACCCATTTTAAATCTAAAATCCCTAAACCTGTACTTGAAAAAGTTCAAATGCAAGATGGAATCGCTCCGGGCTGTGATCTCCAGTCTGGAAGGGGGGGATTTTATGGTGTCACTCGACATAAAGGATGCATAACTTCATGTCCCCATATATCCTCCTCATCAGGCGTACCTGAGATTCGCTGTACGGGACTGTCATTACCAGTTTCAGACGTTGCCGTTTGGGCTTTCCATGGCCCCGAGGATTTTCACCAAGGTGATGGCGGAGATGATGGTGCTCCTGCGCAGGCAGGGAGTCACAATTATCCCATACTTGGACGATCTCCTGATAAAAGCAAGATCGAGAGATCAATTGCAGAAGAGCGTGTCGCTCTCCCTGAGAGTACTACAACAACACGGTTGGATTCTCAATCTGCCAAAGTCACAATTGATTCCAACGACTCGACTATCATTCCTAGGCATGATTCTGGACACAGAACAGAAGAGGGTTTTTCTCCCGATGGAAAAAGCCCAGGAACTCCAGAACATGGTCAGAGACTTGCTAAAACCAAAAAGAGTGTCTGTTCATCAATGCACTCGAGTTCTGGGGAAAATGGTGGCAGCCTACGAGGCCATCCCCTTCGGCGGGTTTCATGCAAGGACGTTTCAGTGGGACCTCCTGGACAAGTGGTCAAGGTCCCATCTACTAATACATCAGAAGATAAGCCTGTCCCCCCGGGCCAGGGTGTCTCTCCTGTGGTGACTGCAGAGTGCTCACCTTCTAGAGGGTCGCAGGTTCGGCATTCAAGACTGGGTTCTGATGACCACGGACACGAGCCTCCGAGGATGGGGAGCAGTCACACAAGGAAGAAGTTTTCAGGGCCTATGGTCAAGCCAGGAGGCTTGTCTGCACATCAACGTACTTGAGGGCCATATACAACGGCCTACGACAAGCGGAGAATCTTCTTCGCGACCTACCGGTTCTGATTCAATCAGACAACGTCACAGCCGTGGCTCATGTAAACCGCCAAGGCGGGACAAGGAGCAGAGTGGCAATGGCGGAAGCCACCAGGATTCTGCGCTGGGCGGAAAATCACGTAAGCGCTCTGTCAGCGGTCTTCATTCCGGTAGTGGACAACTGGGAAGCAGACTTCCTCAGCAGACACAATCTCTATCCAGGAGAGTGGGGACTTCATCAAGACGTTTTTACAGAGATAACAAGTCTTTGGGGAATTCCTCACATAGACATGATGGCGTCACGCCTCAACAAGAAGCTTCGGAGGTATTATGCCAGGTCAAGGGACCCTCAGGCTGTAGCGGTGGATGCCCTGGTGACACCTTGGGTGTTTCAGTCGGTCTATGTGTTCCCCCCCTCTTCCTCTCATCTCAAAAATATTGAGAATCATAAGACAAAGAGTGAGAACAATCCTCATTGTTCCAGATTGGCCTCGAAGGGCCTGGTATTCAGATCTTCAGGAGATGCTCACAGAAGATCCATGGCCTCTTCCTCTCAGGGAGGACCTGTTACAACAGGGGCCCTGCGTGTTCCAAGACTTACCGCGGTTACGTTTGACGGCATGGCGGTTGAACACCGAATCCTAGCTGGGAAAGGTATTCCGGAGGAGGTCATCCCTACTCTGATAAAGGCTAGGAAGGAGGTGACGGCAAAACATTATCACCGTATCTGGAGGAAATATGTTTCTTGGTGTGAAGCCAAGAATGCTCCTACGGAAGATTTCCATCTGGGCCGTTTTCTCCACTTTCTACAGATGGGAGTGGATATGGGCCTAAAATTAGGCTCCATTAAGGTACAGATTTCGGCCCTGTCTATTTTCTTTCAGAAGGAATTGGCTTCTCTCCCAGAAGTCCAGACTTTTGTAAAGGGAGTGCTGCACATCCAGCCTCCTTTTGTACCCCCAGTGGCACCCTGGGACTTTAACGTGGTGTTACGGTTCCTAAAGTCTCACTGGTTTGAACCTCTTCAAACGGTTGAATTGAAATTTCTCACTTGGAAGGTGGTCATGTTGTTGGCCTTGGCATCTGCGGGTGTCCGAATTGGCGGCTTTGTTTCACAAGAGCCACTATTTGACCTTCCATGTGGATAGAGCAGAGTTGAGGACTCGTCCTCAATTTTTGCCTAAGGTGGTTTCTTCATTTCATATGAACCAACCTATTGTGGTGCCTGTGGCTACGGGTGACTTGGAGGATTCCAAGTCCCTGGATGTAGTCAGGGCCTTAAAAATCTATGTAGCCAGGACGGCTCGAGTTAGGAAAACAGAAGCACTGTTTGTCCTGTATGCGGCCAACAAAGTTGGCGCTCCTGCTTCGAAGCAGACTATTGCTCGCTGGATCTGTAACACGATTCAGCAGGCTCATTCTACGGCGGGATTGCCGTTAAATTCAGTAAAGGCCCATTCCACTAGGAAGGTGGCCTCTTCTTTGGCGGCTGCCCGAGGTGTCTCGGCGTTACAGCTTTGCCGAGCAGCTACTTGGTCAGGTTCAAACACTTTTGCAAAGTTCTATAAATTTGATACCCTGGCTGATGAGGACCTTGCGTTTGCTCAGTCGGTGCTGCAGAGTCGTCCGCACTCTCCCGCCCGGTCTGGAGCTTTGGTATAAACCCCATGGTCCTTACGGAGTCCCCAGTATCCTCTAGGACGTAAGAGAAAATAAGATTTTAAACCTACCAGTAAATCTTTTTATCCTAGTCCGTAGAGGATGCTGGGCGCCCGTCCCAGTGCGGACGAAATCTGCAAGGCTTGTATATAGTTTTTGCTTACATAAGGGTTATGTTACAGTTGAGATCAGTCTTTAGCTGATACTGGTTTTTGTTCATACTGTTAACTGGTTGCGTATATTCCAGGTTATACGGTGTGGATGGTGTGGGCTGGTATGAATCTTGCCCTTAGATTAACAAAAATCCTTTCCTCATACTGTCCGTCTCCTCTGGGCACAGTTTCTCTAAATGAGGTCTGGAGGAGGGGCATAGAGAGAGGAGCCAGTGCACACCCATTCTAAAGTTCTTTATAGTGCCCATATCTCCTGCGGTGCCAGTCTATACCCCATGGTCCTTACGGAGTCCCCAGCATCCTCTATGGACTAGGAGAAAAAGATTTACCGGTAGGTTTAAAATCTTATTTTTGTGGGTGTCTCTCTGAGCTATTCAATTGTTTCTCTAATCAGACTCCCATTAGCTGTGGCAGAAATTTATGTGTATGAAATACTCATTTCATACACATAGACATAAATGTCTGCTCTGTGAAGATACTTATGCAAATTGTCTTATCTATGTACCATGAAGAAATAATTAGCATCATAAATATATTTTAGTTTTTATATTTTTTTTATTGGGAGATATATATCTGTACACATATTGTAGAGACAAAAATATTTTAAATATAAAAATCTTTAACTGAAGACCAGCGCTTTCAGACTTCTTTTTTTCTTTTCAGTGTCAGAATTATACTGAAGTATGATGGTTAGTGTGGCCCTTACAGTATATTCAGCAATTTTTGGTGGTTATGTTATAGCAGATATCCGCTATGAGAAGCATATGTAAGGCATGTGTATCTGTTTTGCAAGGCATGTTATGGCATACTGAAGGTCCCAGAAGGCAGCTGGCTATGTCGAACCTGTGTTCTGGGTGTTCACCCACAGTGTATTTTGTGTCCTAAGAGAGGAGGAGCCATGAAAGCCACAAGAACTGGAACCAAATGGGCCCATGTGAGCTGTGCTCTCTGGATACCGGAGGTACAGTATAAGCTTTTTTTTTCTGATACAGTACTGTTTATTTCCCCCTCCTTGCCTGGAAGCCTTGCATATTGCCTAGGACAGCCTAGGGTGCAGATGACTATTCTAGGGAAGGCCACATTAGAGCCTTTTTCCATAAAAAAAAAAAAATCTGAATCTGAAAAAAACATAATTATGTGGGCAGCCTGAAGCGCCCTAATGGCAGCTTGGCACATCACTCCTCTGCAGCCTACTCTACAAATCTGGGTGGAGGCCCTTTTTATTTGGAGGGATGCCAGGTGCACACAGGAAAAGAACCCCTGGGAGGAGATTACAACATTCAGGGCCTTGTGCAGTGTTAGATGCAAGTTTTACTTACAAATGTAAAATACATTTGCGAAGCAAACGTTATTTCGCTAACTATGCAGAGTTGCCCGGGGGGCATGTTTTCTGCACACCAGGTTTGAATATATAATTTTTTAGCAAGAGCTACAATGGTGATAATCGGCACAGTTCTCTAGCATCGGGGGAGAGCCGGCCTCAACTGATACACCTGCTTAGGGATCTTTCTGAGGCTTTCGCAACTCTATATCGGCTCAAGATGTGTTAACACCCCCCTTAACATACTCGGGCTATGTCAGCCTGCCCCTTCATTCCTGTGTTACACCCAGCTAAGAGTCTAAAAATGTGCTGAACAATATATACCCCTGGTAAAGCAGACTGAAGTTAACCACTAACACAATGCAGTTAAGTTGCCGACGGTCAGGATACCGATGCCAGGATCCCGTCCGCTGACAATGTTGACAGCCAGAATTCCCGGCTAACAGAGGCTATTCCCACTCATAAAGTGGGAATTGAACCTGTGGCGAGTGCAGCAAGCGATCGCCCCCTGCCGGCATACTGATGGCCGGGATGCCCTTGTTTGTATACGGACGGCCGGCAATCCAGCCTCCGGTATATTATACTGAACCCCCAATAACTTAAAGATTTCCAAATCTGGCCCTTAAGGCACCTGAACAGTCCAGGTTTTAAGGATAACCATGTTTGGGCTCAAGTGACTTCATTATTACTTCAGTCAGTTTGATTTAACAACCTGTGTTTATGTATTGATGTCCTTTAAAACCTGGACTGTTAAGTATATGTATTTTCTCTAACGTCCTAAGTGGATGCTGGGACTCCGTAAGGACCATGAGGAATAGCGGCTCCGCAGGAGACAGGGCACAAAATAAAAGCTTGAGATATCAGGTGGTGTGCACTGGCTCCTCCCCCTATGACCCTCCTCCAAGCCAGTTAGATTTTTGTGCCCGGCCGAGAAGGGTGCAGACTAGGTAGCTCTCCAGAGCTGCTTAGAATAAAAGTTTAGTTAGGTTTTTTTATTTTCAGTGAGTCCTGCTGGCAACAGGCTCACTGCATCGTGGGACTAAGGGGAGAAGAAGCGAACTCACCTGAGTGCAGAGTGGATTGGGCTTCTTAGGCTACTGGACGTTAGCTCCAGAGGGACGATCACAGGTTCAGCCTGGATGGGTCACCGGAGCCGCGCCGCCGTCCCCCTTACAGAGCCAGAAGAGACGAAGGTCCGGTGAAAGCGGCGGCAGAAGACATCCTGTCTTCAAGACTAAGGTAGCGCACAGCACCGCAGCTGTGCGCCATTGCTCTCAGCACACTTCACACTCCGGTCACTGAGGGTGCAGGGCGCTGGGGGGGAGCGCCCTGAGACGCAATATAACACACATATACCTTAGCTGGCAAAAGGAATACATCACATATAGCTCCAGGGCTATATGGATGTATTTTTTCCCCTGCCATTTTACACAAAAAAGCGGGAGTTAAGGACGTCGTGAAGGGGCGGGGCCTATCTCCTCAGCACACTGGCGCCATTATTCCCTCACAGCTCCGCTGGAAGGACGGCTCCCTGATTCTCCCCTGCAGTACTGCTTCTGATTCAGGGTAAAAAAGAGAAGGGGGGGCATTTTGGCAGCAAATAACTAGATTAACAGCAGCTATAAGGGATTAACACTTATATAAGGTTATCCCTGTATATATATAGCGCTGGGTGTGTGCTGGCAGACTCTCCCTCTGTCTCTCCAAAGGGCTAAGTGGGGTCCTGTCCTCTATCAGAGCATTCCCGGTGTGTGTGCTGTGTGTCGGTACGCGTGTGTCGACATGTATGAGGAGGAAAATGAGGTGGAGGCGGAGCAGTTGCCTGTGTTAGTGATGTCACCCCCTAGGGAGTCGACACCTGACTGGATGATTGTGTTTAAGCAATTAAGTGATAATGTCAGCAATTTACAAAAAACTGTTGACGACATGAGAAAGCCGGCAAATCAATTAGTGCCTGTTCAGGCGTCTCAGACACCCTCAGGGGCCCTAAAACGGCCGCTACCTCAGTGGGTCGATACAGATACTGAATCTAGTGTCGACGGTGACGAGACAAACGTAATGTCCAGTAGGGCCACACGTTACATGATCACGGCAATGAAAGAGGCATTAAACCTTTCTGACACTACAAATACCTCAAAGGCGGGTATTATGTGGGGTGTGAAAAAACTGCCAATAGTTTTTCCTGAGTCTGAGGAAATAAATGAGGTGTGTGATAAAGCGTGGGTTTCCCCCGATAAAAAACAGCTAATTTCTAATAAGTTATTAGCACTATACCCTTTCCCGCCAGAGGTTAGGGCACGGTGGGAAACACCCCCTAGGGTAGATAAGGCGCTCACACGTTTATCTAAACAAGTAGCGTTACCGTCCCCTGATACGGCCACCCTCAAAGAACCAGCTGATAGGAGGCTGGAAAATATCCTGAAAAGTATATACACACATACTGGTGTTATACTGCGACCAGCAATCGCATCAGCCTGGATGTGCAGTGCTGGAGTCGCATGGGCGGATTCCCTGACTGAGAATATTGATACCCTGGATAGGGACAATATTCTGTTAACTATAGAACATTTAAAGGATGCATTGCTATATATGCGTGATGCGCAGAGGGATATTTGTACCCTGGCATCAAGAGTAAGCGCAATGTCCATCTCTGCCAGAAGAGCATTATGGACCAGACAGTGGTCAGGGGACGCAGATTCCAAACGGCACATGGAAGTATTGCCGTATAAGGGGGAGGAGTTATTTGGGGCTGGTCTAACAGACCTGGTGGCCACGGCAACGGCTGGAAAATCCACCTTTTTACCCCAGGTTACTTCACATCAACAGAAAAAGACAGTCTTTTCAAACTCAGTCCTTTCGTTCCCATAAGTACAAGCGAGCAAAAGGTCACTCTTTTCTGCCCAAGGGCAGAGGAAGAGGAAAAAGGCAGCACCATGCAGCCGCTTCCCAGGAGCAGAAGCCCTCCCCTGCTTCTGCCAAGTCTTCAGCATGACGCTGGGGCTTTACAAGCAGACTCAGACACGGTGGGGGCCCGTCTCAAGTATTTCAACGCGCAGTGGGCTCACTCGCAAGTGGATCCCTGGATTCTACAGGTAGTATCACAGGGGTACAAACTGGAATTCGAGGCGTTTCCTCCTCATCGGTTCCTGAAGTCTGCTTTACCAAAGTCTCCCTCCGACAGGGAGGCAGTTCTGGAAGCCATTCACAAGCTGTACTCCCAGCAGGTGATAATCAAGGTACCCCTCTTACAACAGGGGAAGGGGTATTATTCCACACTATTTGTGGTACCGAAGCCGGATGGCTCGGTGAGACCAATATTAAATCTAAAATCTTTGAACACTTACATAAAAAGGTTCAAATTCAAGATGGAGTCACTCAGAGCGGTGATAGCGAACCTGGAAGAGGGGGACTATATGGTGTCGCTGGACATCAAGGATGCTTATCTCCACGTCCCAATATATCCTTCTCACCAAGGGTACCTCAGGTTTGTAGTACAAAACTGTCATTATCAGTTTCAGACGCTGCCGTTTGGATTGTCCACGGCGCCTCGGGTCTTTACCAAGGTAATGGCCGAAATGATGATTCTTCTACGAAGAAAAGGCATCTTAATTATCCCTTACTTGGACGATCTCCTGATAAGGGCAAGAACCAAGGAACAGTTAGAAGTCGGAGTGGCACTATCTCAGGTAGTGCTAAGTCAGCACGGATGGATTCTAAATATTCCAAAATCGCAGCTGATTCCAACGACACGTCTACTGTTCTTAGGAATGATTCTGGACACAGTCCAGAAGAAGGTGTTTCTCCCGGAGGAGAAGGCCAGGGAGTTATCCGAGCTAGTCAGGAACCTCCTAAAACCAGGACAGGTCTCAGTGCATCAGTGCACAAGGGTCCTGGGAAAAATGGTGGCTTCTTACGAAGCGATTCCATTCGGAAGATTCCATGCAAGAACTTTTCAGTGGGATCTACTGGGAAAATGGTCCGGATCGCATCTTCAGATGCATCAACGGATAACCCTGTCGCCAAGGACAAGGGTGTCTCTCCTGTGGTGGCTTCAGAGGGCTCATCTACTAGAGGGCCGCAGATTTGGCATTCAGGATTGGATCCTGGTAACCACGGATGCCAGCCTGAGAGGCTGGGGAGCAGTCACACAGGGAAGGAATTTCCAGGGCTTGTGGTCAAGCATGGAAACATCTCTTCATATAAACATTCTAGAACTAAGGGCCATTTACAATGCCTTAATTCAAGCAAAACCTCTGCTTCAGGGTCAGGCGGTGTTGATCCAGTCGGACAACATCACGTCAGTCGCCCACATAAACAGACAGGGCGGCACGAGAAGCAGGAGGGCAATGGCAGAAACTGCAAGGATTCTTCGCTGGGCGGAAAATCATGTGATAGCACTGTCAGCAGTGTTCATTCCGGGAGTGGACAACTGGGAAGCAGACTTCCTCAGCAGACACGACCTTCACCCGGGAGAGTGGGGACTTCACCCAGAAGTCTTCCACCAAATTGTAAACCATTGGGAAAGACCAAAGGTGGATATGATGGCGTCACGTCTAAACAAAAAACTGGACAGATATTGCGCCAGGTCAAGGGACCCTCAGGCAATAGCAGTGGACGCTCTGGTAACGCCGTGGGTGTACCAGTCAGTGTATGTATTCCCTCCTCTGCCCCTCATACCGAAAGTATTGAGAATCATAAGAAGGAGAGGAGTAAGAACTATACTCGTGGTTCCGGATTGGCCAAGAAGGTCTTGGTACCCGGAACTTCAAGAGATGCTCACGGACGAACCGTGGCCTCTACCTCTAAGACAGGACCTGCTACTGCAGGGGCCTTGTCTGTTCCAAGACTTACCGCGGCTGCGTTTGACGGCATGGCGGTTGAACGCCGGATCCTGAAGGACAAGGGCATTCCAGAAGAAGTCATCCCTACTCTGGTAAAAGCCAGAAAGGAAGTAACCGCAAAACATTATCACCGCATTTGGCGTAAATATGTTGCGTGGTGTGAGGCCAAGAAGGCCCCTACACAGGAATTTCAACTGGGTCGTTTCTTGCATTTCCTGCAAACAGGACTGTCTATGGGCCTAAAATTAGGGTCCATTAAGGTTCAAATTTCGGCCCTGTCGATATTCTTCCAGAAAGAACTGGCTTCAGTACCTGAAGTTCAGACATTTGTGAAAGGGGTGCTGCACATACAGCCTCCTTTTGTGCCTCCAGTGGCACCTTGGGATCTCAATGTTGTGTTGAGATTTCTAAAATCACACTGGTTTGAACCATTGTCTACGGTAGATTTAAAATATCTCACGTGGAAGGTGTCGATGCTGTTGGCCTTGGCTTCAGCTAGGCGTGTGTCAGAATTGGCGGCTTTATCATGTAAAAGCCCTTACCTAAATTTTCATTCTGACAGGGCGGAATTGAGGACTCGTCCTCAATTTCTACCTAAGGTGGTTTCTGCATTTCACATGAACCAACCTATTGTGGTACCTGCGGCTACTAGGGACTTAGAGGACTCTAAGTTGCTGGACGTTGTCAGGGCCTTGAAAATATATGTTTCCAGGACGGCTGGAGTCAGGAAAACTGACTCGCTGTTTATCCTGTATGCACCCAACAAGCTGGGTGCTCCTGCTTCAAAGCAGACGATTGCTCGTTGGATTTGTAGTACAATTCAGCTTGCACATTCCGTGGCAGGATTGCCACAGCCAAAATCAGTAAAAGCCCATTCCACAAGGAAAGTGGGCTCATCTTGGGCGGCTGCCCGAGGGCTCTCGGCTTTACAACTTTGCCGAGCAGCTACTTGGTCAGGGGCAAACACGTTTGCTAAATTCTACAAATTTGATACCCTGGCTGAGGAGGACCTGGAGTTCTCTCATTCGGTGCTGCAGAGTCATCCGCACTCTCCCGCCCGTTTGGGAGCTTTGGTATAATCCCCATGGTCCTTACGGAGTCCCAGCATCCACTTAGGACGTTAGAGAAAATAAGATTTTACTTACCGATAAATCTATTTCTCGTAGTCCGTAGTGGATGCTGGGCGCCCATCCCTAGTGCGGATTGTCTGCAATACTTGTATATAGTTATTGTTACAAAAAATTCGGGTTATTATTGTTGAGCCATCCTTTCAGAGGCTCCTTTAAATTTATCATACTGTTAACTGGGTTCAGATCACGAGTTGTACGGTGTGATTGGTGTGGCTGGTATGAGTCTTACCCGGGATTCAATATCCTTCCTTATTATGTACGCTCGTCCGGGCACAGTATCCTAACTGGCTTGGAGGAGGGTCATAGGGGGAGGAGCCAGTGCACACCACCTGATATCTCAAGCTTTTATTTTGTGCCCTGTCTCCTGCGGAGCCGCTATTCCCCATGGTCCTTACGGAGTCCCAGCATCCACTACGGACTACGAGAAATAGATTTATCGGTAAGTAAAATCTTATTTTTTTTAGCGCATCCTGCAATATTGAGTGCTTACAACTGTTGTTGAGGCTTTATGAGAAAATGTTCAGTGGAAGTTTATCAGTAATTTCTTAATTTTTGTGCAGGTGAGCATTGCTTGTCCTGAGAGAATGGAACCCATTACAAAGATTTCTCACATCCCTCCCAGTCGGTGGGCATTGGTTTGCAGTCTGTGCAAGCTGAAGACAGGAGCCTGCATACAGGTAGATGCACAGTCTTTATCTGTGAGTGTGCTGATTTGTCCAGGTATTAGTAGCCACCTTTTAGATGGATCTTTTACGCTGGCCATACACTATGCGATCAAACTCTCCATCAGTCACAGGCCTATTGTCTGACATTGGCGTACACGGTCTGTCTGATGGTAAGTATATCCACTGTCCGATCAGGACACCAATTATTGTATCTGTCAGACATGTTGGAAGATAATCTCATGCCTGATAAAGCGATAGTTGCTGCTCAGTCGTGGCCATACACTGCAGTTATCAGCCTGATCAGAAGAGTGATTGCACAACGTTTGGCCAGCTTACTTTTACCTATTTGCCAAGGATCAAATTCATGTAAAATAATTATCAAATAGAAAAATGGCAGTAAATTGTGCTGGAAACATGCACAACATTGTATCAGTCTAATGTTCATTGCATATTAATTTATCGTTTTAATAGTGTGCGTTTAATTGTATTTATAATACAGTTTATTTAAAATAAATTACTGTATTGTTTTCCTCATCTTATTTGTGGTCATGGTCCTTCATTCCACTATTTTATTTGTTTAGTGCTCAGTTAAGAGCTGCATCACAGCCTTTCACGTCACTTGCGCCTTTGAACACAGTTTGGACATGAAGACTATACTAGATGAAGGCGATGAAGTAAAGTTTAAGTCCTATTGCTTAAAGCACAGCAAGAACAAGCATTGCCCTGCAGGCGCACAGGAAGAGCCAGACAAAGCCCCCATTGACAACAGACAGAGTGAGAGTGAAAAGACCAGCCTGCGTGCTCAGAAGCTGAAGGAGCTGGAGGAAGATTTTTACACTATGGTAAATGTAGATGATGTGGCAGCTGAACTGGGGTTGCCCAAACTTACTGTGGACTTCATTTTTTCATTTTGGAAGTTAAAACGGAAAAGTAATTTTAACAAACCGCTGTTGCCTCCGAAAGAGGATGAACAGAATGGTTTGATCCAACCTAAGGAGGACAGCATTCATACCAGGATGAGGATGTTCATGCACCTTAGGCAAGACCTAGAGAGAGTAAGTCAGGCGTTTCTTTTATGTTCATATTGGCTTCTGTCTGGCTTTTTTCATAAGGGATTATGTTCATAATAAGGCTTGATGGAAGCTTTGTCTATTTATTTATCTTACTCTAAACCCCAAAAAATGAAAATATCCCTGTTTGCATTAATTGTTGATTATTTGTACATATTTTGTTATTCATTGTATGTGCAACATTCATCTAGGAAAGTGTGTGTGTAAACAAAAACAAAAAAAAAATATATATATATATATATATATATATATATATATATATATGTGATACATATATATTATATAGGATGCGGTTAATTTGCCCGCGGTCAGGATACAGACGCCTGAATCCCGACCGCTGACAATGCTGACAGCCGGAATCCTGGCTAACATGGGCTATTCCCACTTGTGGGTGTCCACGAATCCCATAGAGTGGGAATAGAACCTGCGGTGAGGCACCGAGCCCGCAAGGGGACTCTTTGCGCTCGTTCCGCTGATGGCTGGCATCCCCACCATTTGTATAATCATACTGATCCCATAAAAAAATATTATATATATATATATATATATATATATATATATTTATGTATTATTACATTTAAACTATACAAAGTCGCAATACATATCTTTCGCCTTTTGTATATTTGAAATGTAAATGTTAAAGTAAGACTGGATATAGATCTTTACCTAGTTTGCATAAGATATATATCTAGTTTACATGATGGAGCTAGTTAGTTTTGCATTATTACATATAGTTCCATTATTTCTCTTCCCAAAAGTCCCATAATTTATTTCCAGTACTGTCAGTTAATTATTTTATAAAAACTAGGGGGCGTAAAGAATCTATATGACCTATTGGTGGTAGTAGATAACATAATTGCAGGCATAGGGGTATATGCAATTGCGGTTGAATTCCGGCTGGAATTCGACCGTTTTTAAATTCGACCCAATTCGACAGCCACATACCCTCCCGCCGGGACCCGAATTCGACATATTCAATAAAAAACGGATTCGACAGTCCCGCTGTCGAAAAAACAGACCAATTGACGGATATGTGCGTCCTGGATTCGACTTTTTGGACGGCACAAAAATGATTAAAAAAAACAGAAAAAAATTGCGTGGGGTCCCCCCTCCTAAGCATAACCAGCCTCGAGCTCTTTGAGCCGGTCCTGGTTGTAAAAATACGGGGGGGAAATTGACAGGGGATCCCCCGTATTTTCACAACCAGCACCGGGCTCTGCGTCCGGACCTGGTGCCAAAATTACGGGGGACAAAAAGCGTAGGGGTCCCCCGTATTTTTAACACCAGCATCGGGCTCCACTAGTCGGAGAGATAATGCCACAGCCGGGGACACTTTTATATCTGTCCCTGCGGCCGTGGCATTAAATCACTAACTAGTCACCCCTGGCCGGGGTACCCTGGAGGAGTGGAGACCCCTTAAATTAAGGGGTCCCCCCTCCATCCACCCAAGGGCCAGGGGTGAAGCCTGAGGCTGTCCCCCCATCCAAGGGCTGCGGATGGGGGGCTGATAGCCTTGTGTCAAATTAAAGAATATTGTTTTCTCTGACGTCCTAGTGGATGCTGGGACTTCCGTAAGGACCATGGGGAATAGCGGCTCCGCAGGAGACTGGGCACAAAGTAAAAGCTTTAGGACTAGCTGGTGTGCACTGGCTCCTCCCCCTATGACCCTCCTCCAAGCCTCAGTTAAGATTTTGTGCCCGGCCGAGAAGGGGGCAATCTAGGTGGCTCTCCTGAGCTGCTTAGAAGTAAAAGTATACTTAGGTTTTTTATTTTCAGTGAGTCCTGCTGGCAACAGGCTCACTGCAGCGCGGGACTAAGGGGAGAAGAAGCGAACTCACCTGCGTGCAGAGTGGATTGGGCTTCTTGGCTACTGGACATTAGCTCCAGAGGGACGATCACAGGTTCAGCCTGGATGGGTCCCGGAGCCGCACCGCCGGCCCCCTTACAGAGCCAGAAGAGCGAAGAGGTCCGGAGAAAGCGGCGGCAGAAGACGTTCCTGTCTTCAGATAAGGTAGCGCACAGCACTGCAGCTGTGCGCCATTGCTCTCAGCACACTTCACACTCCGGTCACTGAGGGTGCAGGGCGCTGGGGGGGAGCGCCCTGAGACGCAATAAAACTTGATAAAAACCTTATGTGGCTAAAGAAATGCATCACATATAGCTCCTGGGCTATATGGTTGCATTTAACCCCTGCCAGTTTTCCAGAAAAAAAGCGGGAGAAAAGGCCGCCGTGAAGGGGGCGGAGCCTATCTCCTCAGCACACAAGCGCCATTTTCTTTCACAGCTCCGGTGGAAGGACGGCTCCCTGACTCTCCCCTGCAGACTACACTACAGAAACAGGGTAAAACAAGAGAGGGGGGCACTATTGGCAGCTAATATATAATACAGCAGCTATAAAGGGAGTAACACTTATATAAGGTTATCCCTGAATATATATAGCGCTCTGGTGTGTGCTGGCAAACTCTCCCTCTGTCTCCCCAAAGGGCTAGTGGGGTCCTATCCTCTGTCAGAGCATTCCATGTGTGTGTGCTGGGTGTCGGTACGATTGTGTCGACATGTATGAGGAGGAAAATGATGTGGAAGCAGAGCAATTGCCTGTGTTAGTGATGTCACCCCCTAGGGAGTCGACACCTGACTGGATGGTTGTATTTAAAGAATTACGTGACAATGTCAGCACTTTGCAAAAAACTGTTGACGACATGAGACAGCCGGCAAATCAGTTAGTGCCTATTCAGGCGTCTCAGACACCGTCAGGGGCGCTAAAACGCCCGTTACCTCAGATGGTCGACACAGACCCAGACACGGATACTGAATCCAGTGTCGACGGTGAGGAGACGAACGTAATGTCCAGTAGGGCCACACGTTACATGATCACGGCGATGAAGGAGGCATTGAACATTTCTGACACTACAAGTACCACAAAAAAGGGTATTATGTGGGGTGTGAAAAAACTACCAGTAGTTTTTCCTGAATCAGATGAATTAAATGATGTGTGTGATAAGGCGTGGGTTTCCCCCGATAAAAAACTGCTGATTTCTAACAAATTATTGGCACTTTACCCTTTCCCGCCAGAGGTTAGGGCACGTTGGAAAACACCCCCTAGGGTAGATAAGGCGCTCACACGCTTATCAAAACAAGTGGCGTTACCGTCTCCTGATACGGCCGCCCTCAAGGAACCAGCTGATAGAAGGCTGGAAAATATCCTAAAAGGTATATACACACATACTGGTGTTATACTGCGACCAGCAATCGCCTCAGCCTGGATGTGCAGCGCTGGAGTGGCTTGGTCGGATTCCCTGACTGAAAATATTGATACCCTGGATAGGGACAGTATATTATTAACTATAGAGCATTTAAAGGATGCATTACTATATATGCGTGATGCACAGAGGGATATTTGCACCCTGGCATCAAGAGTGAGTGCGATGTCCATTTCTGCCAGAAGGGCGTTATGGACGCGACAGTGGTCAGGTGATGCAGATTCCAAACGACATATGGAAGTATTGCCGTATAAAGGGGAGGAGTTATTTGGGGTCGGTCTATCAGACCTGGTGGCCACGGCAACGGCTGGAAAGTCCACCTTTTTACCCCAGGTCACCTCTCAGCAGAAAAAGACACCGTCTTTTCAAACTCAGTCCTTTCGTTCCCATAAGAACAAGCGGGCAAAAGGCCACTCATTTCTGCCCCGGGGCAGAGGAAGAGGAAAAAGACTGCACCAGGCAGCCTCTTCCCAGGAGCAGAAGCCCTCCCCCGCTTCTGCCAAGTCTTCAGCATGACGCTGGGGCTTTACAAGCGGACTCAGGCACGGTGGGGGCCCGTCTCAAAAATGTCAACGCGCAGTGGGCTCACTCGCAAGTGGACCCCTGGATCCTGCAGGTAGTATCACAGGGGTACAAATTGGAATTCGAGACGTCTCCCCCTCGAAGATTCCTGAAGTCTGCTCTACCAACGTCTCCCTCCGACAGGGAGGCAGTATTGGAAGCTATTCACAAGCTGTATCCCCAGCAGGTGATAATCAAGGTACCCCTCCTACAACAGGGAAAGGGGTATTATTCCACGCTGTTTGTGGTACCGAAGCCGGACGGCTCGGTGAGACCAATTTTAAATCTAAAATCCTTGAACACTTACATAAAAAGGTTCAAGTTCAAGATGGAATCACTCAGAGCAGTGATAGCGAATCTGGAAGAAGGGGACTATATGGTATCTCTGGACATCAAAGATGCTTATCTCCATGTCCCAATCTTCCCTTCTCACCAAGGGTACCTCAGGTTTGTGGTACAAGACTGTCATTATCAGTTTCAGACGCTGCCGTTTGGATTGTCCACGGCACCCCGGGTCTTTACCAAGGTAATGGCCGAAATGATGATTCTTCTTCGAAGAAAAGGCGTCTTAATTATCCCTTACTTGGACGATCTCCTGATAAGGGCAAGGTCCAGGGAACAGTTAGAGTTCGGAGTAGCACTGTCTCAGGTAGTGTTACGTCAGCACGGGTGGATTCTAAATATCCCAAAATCACAGCTGATTCCAACAACAAATGGTCCGGATCGCATCTTCAGATGCATCAGCGGATTACCCTATCTCCAAGGACAAGGGTGTCTCTCTTGTGGTGGTTACAGAGGGCTCATCTTCTAGAGGGCCGCAGATTCGGCGTTCAAGATTGGATGCTGGTGACCACGGATGCCAGCCTGAGAGGCTGGGGAGCAGTCACACAGGGAAGAAATTTCCAGGGCTTGTGGTCAAGCATGGAAACGTCTCTTCACATAAATATCCTGGAACTAAGGGCCATTTACAATGCCCTAAGTCAAGCAAGGCCTCTGCTTCAGGGTCAGTCGGTATTGATCCAATCGGACAACATCACGGCAGTCGCCCACGTCAACAGACAGGGCGGCACAAGAAGCAGGAGGACAATGGCAGAAGCTGCAAGGATTCTCCGCTGGGCGGAAAATCATGTGGTAGCACTGTCAGCAGTGTTCATTCCCGGGAGTGGACAACTGGGAAGCAGACTTCCTCAGCAGACACGACCTCCACCCGGGGGAGTGGGGACTTCACCCAGAAGTCTTCCAACTGATTGTAAACCGTTGGGAAAAACCAAAGGTGGACATGATGGCGTCCCGTCTCAACAAAAAACTGGACAGATATTGCGCAAGGTCAAGGGACCCTCAGGCAATAGCGGTGGATGCTCTGGTAACACCGTGGGTGTACCAGTCGGTGTATGTGTTCCCTCCTCTGCCGCTCATACCAAAAGTACTGAGAATCATAAGAAAGAGAGGAGTAAGAACTATACTCGTGGCTCCGGATTGGCCAAGAAGAACTTGGTACCCGGAACTGCAAGAGATGCTCACGGAGGATCCGTGGCCTCTACCTCTAAGAAAGGACCTGCTCCAGCAGGGACCTTGTCTGTTCCAAGACTTACCGCGGCTGCGTTTGACGGCATGGCGGTTGAACGCCGGATCCTGATGGAAAAAGGCATTCCAGATGAAGTCATCCCTACCCTGATCAAAGCCAGGAAGGATGTAACCGCGAAACATTATCACCGCATTTGGCGAAAATATGTTGCGTGGTGTGAGGCCAAGAAGGCCCCCACAGAGGAATTTCAACTGGGTCGTTTCTTACATTTCCTGCAAGCAGGACTGTCTATGGGCCTAAAATTAGGATCCATTAAGGTTCAAATTTCGGCCCTGTCGATCTTCTTCCAGAAAGAACTGGCTTCAGTGCCTGAAGTTCAGACGTTTGTCAAGGGGGTACTGCATATACAGCCTCCTTTTGTGCCACCAGTGGCACCTTGGGATCTCAATGTAGTTTTAGGGTTCCTAAAATCACTTTGGTTTGAACCACTCACCACTGTGGACTTGAAATATCTCACATGGAAAGTGGTAATGCTGTTAGCCCTGGCTTCAGCCAGGCGTGTCTCAGAATTGGCGGCTTTATCATATAAAAGCCCTTACCTAATTTTTCATTCAGACAGGGCAGAATTGAGGACTCTTCCTCAATTTCTCCCTAAGGTGGTTTCAGCGTTTCACATGAACCAACCTATTGTGGTACCTGCGGCTACTAGGGACTTGGAGGACTCCAAGTTACTGGACGTAGTCAGGGCCCTGAAAATATGTTTCCAGGACGGCTGGAGTCAGAAAATCTGACTCGCTGTTTATCCTGTATGCACCCAACAAGCTGGGTGCTCCTGCTTCTAAGCAGACGATTGCTCGTTGGATTTGTAGTACAATTCAGCTTGCACATTCTGTGGCAGGACTGCCACAGCCAAAATCTGTTAAAGCCCATTCCACAAGGAAAGTAGGCTCATGCTTTACAACTTTGCCGAGCAGCTACTTGGTCAGGGGCAAACACGTTTGCAAAATTTTACAAATTCGATACCCTGGCTGAGGAGGACCTGGAGTTCTCTCATTCGGTGCTGCAGAGTCATCCGCACTCTCCCGCCCGTTTGGGAGCTTTGGTATAATCCCCATGGTCCTTACGGAAGTCCCAGCATCCACTAGGACGTCAGAGAAAATAAGAATTTACTTACCGATAATTCTATTTCTCGTAGTCCGTAGTGGATGCTGGGCGCCCATCCCAAGTGCGGATTGTCTGCAATACTTGTATATAGTTATTGTTACAAAAAATCGGGTTGTTTATTGTTGTGAGCCATCTTTTTAGAGGCTCCTAAGTTTTATCATACTGTTAACTGGGTTCAGATCACAGGTTGTACGGTGTGATTGGTGTGGCTGGTATGAGTCTTACCCGGGATTCAAAATCCTTCCTTATTGTGTACGCTCGTCCGGGCACAGTATCCTAACTGAGGCTTGGAGGAGGGTCATAGGGGGAGGAGCCAGTGCACACCAGCTAGTCCTAAAGCTTTTACTTTGTGCCCAGTCTCCTGCGGAGCCGCTATTCCCCATGGTCCTTACGGAAGTCCCAGCATCCACTACAGACTACGAGAAATAGAATTATCGGCAAGTAAATTCTTATTTTTTGCAGCAGAACTACAAGTCCCAGCAAGCCTCCCCCGCAAGCTGGTACTTGGAGAACCACAAGTACCAGCATGCGGGGGGAAACGGGCCCGCTGGTACCTGTAGCTCTACTACTAAAAAAAAATACCCAAATAAAAACAGTACACAGACACCGTGAAAGTAAAACTTTATTACATACATGCCGACGCACACATACTTATGTTGACACGAGGTTCGGTCCACTTCTCCAAGTAGAATCCACGGTGTACCTGAAAATAAAATTATACTCGCCAAAATCCAGTGTAGCTGTGTCCTGTTCTTTTTTGTAATCCACGTACTTGGCAAAAAAATTAAACTCATTTCCCGGACCACGGACTTAAAGGGGTCCCATGTTTACACATGGGACCCCTTTCCCCGAATGCCGGGACCCCCTGTGACCTCACTGCTGACCGCAAAGTTCCCACCATTGAAGATAATGGAGCAGCTGTGCGATGTGCCATCTGACAGCTCAGACGCGCACAGCCAATCAGGAGAGTGCCACGACGTGGCGCTCCCTGATTGGCTGAAGGGACCCTCTGTGACAGGAGTCACGGGGGGTCTCAGCATTCGGGGAAAGGGGTCCCATGTGTAAACATGGGACCCCTTTAAGACCGTGGTCCGGGTAATGCGTTTTCTTTTTTTGCCAAGTACGTGGATTACAAAAAAGAACAGGACACAGCTACACTGGATTTTGGTGAGTATAATTTTATTTTTAGGTACACCGTGGATTCTACTTGGAGAAGTGGACAGAGGTCGGCGTGTGAACATAGGTAAGTATGTGTGTGTCGGCATGTATGTAATAAAGTTTTACTATCACGGTGTGCGTGTACTGTTTTTATTTGGATATTTTTGTGTAGTAGAACTACAGGTACCAGCGGGCCCGTTTTTCCCCCCGCATGCTGGTACTTATGGTTCTCCAAGTACCAGCTTGCGGGGAGGCTTGCTGGGACTTGTAGTTCTGCTGCAAAAAAACAATATTCTTTTATTTGACACAAGGCTATCAGCCCCCCATCCGCAGCCCTTGGATGGGGGGGGACAGCCTTGGGCTTCACCCCCTGGCCCTTGGGTGGCTGGAGGGGGGGACCCCTTGATTTAAGGGGTCCCCACTCCTCCAGGGTATCCCGGCCAGGGGTGACTAGTTGGGGATTTAATGCCACGGCCGCAGGGACAGATATAAAAGTGTCCCCCGGCTGTGGCATTATCTTTCCAG
The DNA here is from genome assembly GCF_028390025.1 of Pseudophryne corroboree. Lineage (NCBI taxonomy): Eukaryota > Metazoa > Chordata > Amphibia > Anura > Myobatrachidae > Pseudophryne > Pseudophryne corroboree. The sequence goes on from NC_086445.1 coordinate 347,912,661, forward strand.
CTAGTGGAGCCCGGTGCTGGTGTTAAAAATACGGGGGACCCCTACGTCTTTTGTCCCCCGTATTTTTGGCACCAGGACCGGACGCAGAGCCCGGTGCTGGTTCTAAAAATACGGGGGATCCCCTGTCAATTTTTTCCCGTATTTTTACAACCAGGACCGGCGCAAAGAGCCCGAGGCTGGTTATGCTTAGGAGGGGGGACCCCACACATTTTTTTTCTTGATTTTAACCCATTCCCACCCCTTCCCACTGAAAACCATGCTCTCTCTATTTTAGTCAGTTAAAAAAAAAAAAATATTTAAAAAAATATATAAATAATACTTGTGTCTCCTAATAGACAAACCAAGTACATAATCCCTTCTAATATAGATAGATATGCTATTATCAATAAAAAAAAACATGTTTTTAAAATTTTTTAATAGATTCCGCTTGCAAAGTGAGGCGGAATGAAATTGACGAAATAACTGTCGAAAAGCACTGTTGTCGAATCGACATTCTTCAATTGAATATACTTTTGTCGAAAAGCCGCATTTTTTACCATTGCAGACATGTCGAATTTGACAACCGTCGAATTTTAAAAGTCGAATCTGAAACGTCCGTTTTTTTTTGGCGAAAAGTACTGTATTGCATTGTCGAATTTTTTTTTTTTGTGTCGAAAATGCCCCGTTTTTGGACATTTGCAGCAATTCGACCACAATTGCATATACCCCATAGCCTGGTCACAAAAAAGTAAACCTGTGAGAAAGTGGACTAAGCAGTATCAGACACAGTTCCCAAAATTACTACCCTCCTCAAAGCATAAAATGATGTTTAGCATATATATTACCCTTTATTAAGCACATTTTATCAAGAAACCTTTTGAGGCCAGTGTCCATCCCTTTTTAAGAGATAAGTAATTAATAAAGGTCTGTGTACAAATTGATTTTATGTCTCATACATTAACAGGTAAGAAACCTTTGCTACATGGTGAATAGAAGAGAGAAACTCAAATTGTCCCACAGCAAGGTACATGAGCAAATCTTCAATCTGCAAGTACAGCTTGTCAATCAGGAGATGGCAGCAGGTGAGACTTTTCAGAAGGTCCTTGACAAGGCAAAGTGCATAGAAATAATTTGTGTAAGGATTTGAAGCTGCTGTTACAACAGTTCAGCATAGACTTCTAGAACTGCAAGAAGACCAGTGTAAAAAGCATTTCCTTGTAACTAAAATGAGGAAAAGTCATATTAAACTACTTATTGCAGCTGAGGGTGGTCATGTTAATTTACTAATATGTAAATAATGATATGTAATTTGTTTGCAGCAGGTTTTGTCTCCATTAATAAGTGCACAAGAGAAGTCATTACGGGAATCCATCTACCTCATGCCCCCTGTTTAAATCACCTTTCCTTAATGTCTCCCATGTGCCTATATCTCTGTTTTGTCTTGTTTGTATACTTACATTTATACCAATATGGGCTGTCTTGCAGTGCTGCACTATTTTTATTCTATTCTTCTATGGTGACTTCTCTAATCCACCTGGAACTGCCTTGCCTGAAAGGGGCTTGATCTATCTGAGGTCCTGCTGGAATCATGACAGTCCTGTATTCCTTATACCTTCATGATCTGCATACCTACAGTATATAGCTATTCCTTTCATTAAATCCACGAAATTCATTTATTCATTATTTCATCTGCTGACTGTGGGTAAAAAGATTAATATGAAATGTAGATAAGTTTGGCAAGATAGTTGGATTAGCTTTTAGAACCATTTTATCCTCATAGATATGTAAAAAGGTTTAGTTGTATCTTAATGCCAGTAATTGTCCAATCCTTCTAGCAAAAGTAACTATCACCATTGAAATTACATTCAATTATGTCATCCATCACAGAAAATCTTCCTGCATTGGTTCAAAAGTGACTTACAGCAAAGTCTTGAGCACTAGAATGAGCTCCCCATGTAGCCACATGATGTATGTGTGGAACTATTGCTTCTTTTAGGTTTATTGTAGACTTGCATGATTTAATAAGAGCCATCCTTGTCTGCAAGTCTGTTAGTTACTTTGTTACTCTCTCTCTAATTAGCCCCAGTTCAATTGCCAATGCTTTAACTTAACTGTTGTACATTTTGGTGAAAGAGTGGACCCTTGGGCAATAAATCTGGGCAAACAGGCAGAAACCATGGTTCCTCCTGAAGTATTTCAAAGGCTTCCACTAACTCTGGACACCGTTGCTAAAGTAGGAGTACTATTGCTGCGTCTTGCTCTCTTTTAATAGATCTTCATTTGCGAGATATGAGCGGAAATTAAGGCAAGATGTAGGATAATTCCTTTGGATTTACAGTACACCCATTGCTTCTGTCACTGTAATTTTGTAGCAAGACAAGAATCTTGGTATTTTGGCATTCCGTTTTGTTGCCATAATGCCCACTTGATGAAGACCAAGGGGCAGATATACTTAGCCTTGGAGAGGGAGCGAAAGTAGGAGATAAAGTAACAGCCAATCAATTCCTACCTGACAATTTATGGAGTCTACACACTGCTCTGCTGCCTGAGAAGACTGCCTTCCACTTTGCGCTAATATCCATTTTTATTTTTTATTTTATTCTGTGACTTAAGTCCTTTGAACCATCTTTGTGAGTAGGTGAGTGCTCCAACTTGTAGCTCTGGAAGCTGGTGTTAATGCAAGCCCTTAGAAGAGTGACACTCCCTGTGTCTTTAATCTTGGGCTTTGCCATCAGGTCAGAGACACTTTGGTAGTCCTTGATAATTGGATATTGTGCTCCAGGGAGGTCTGTTAGTAACATAGAAGGCTAGTAATTCTAGTTGAAGACTGAGTGTATGGGATCTTGGCCATGGAACCACTTCTGTTGTGCCATTTTTTGGGTTCAAACATCAGATTAGCCAGATACAAAAACACAAACAATGTATAGTGATACAAAAATAAATTATATTTCTTGACAACGAAGTAGTTGTAGCCGTATAATGTTTGTATCCTATATCACATATAACAAATAATGATTGGTGTTGGTGTGTACCCCTTTAATTCCTGTATGGAAAATAACAATTATGTAGTTAGTGTTATTGCAGTCTGTAAACAAGAGAGAATGTTCCATAGAGTGGAAAAGACTGCCCAATGAGAGTCCCTCGGAATTGGACATAGATAGGTGAAGAATTGAGTATTCCCAAAATTCAGATCAACCTTCTAAATAGAAGTAAATAAGTAAATAATATTGTGTTCTATCTGCTTTATAAAGATATATTATAAACAGCTTTGTGTCAATAAATGTCTCAAATGAGACTATGCTGTGCAAGGTAGTGCCTATGTAAATCAATGACCATAGGGGTAATTCAGACCTGATCGTAGCAGCAAATTTGTTAGCAGTTGGGCAAAACCATGTGCACTGCAGGGGGGCAGATATAACATGTGCAGAGAGAGTTAGATTTGGGTGGGGTGTGTTCAAACTGAAATCTAAATTGCAGTGTAGAAATAAAGCAGCCAGTATTTACCCTGCACAGAAACAAAATAACCCACCAAAATCTAAGTCTCTGCAAATGTTATATCTGCCCCCCCTGCAGTGCACATGGTTTTGCCCAACTTCTAACAAATTTGCTGCTACGATCAGTTCTGGATTACCCCCTATGTCGGTACATAGGAATTATTCAATAAGCAGAGTTTGTTACATCACAGTTAAATAGTAAGTTTTGCTATACAAATAGATTGATATTCTCTGGGGTAGTATAATTATAGCTGCAAAAAAGATGAAGAAAACAGCACATGCAAAAAGCATAAAACGGGATTTTGGTACTTACCGGTAAATCATTTTCTCTGATTCCACAGGGGACACTGGATCTTACGCTGGGTTTACAGGCTTGGTTGCTGGGAGCTAGGCACATGATAAATTAGAAAAGTGTGTAGCTCCTCCCCCTCTAGTACCCATCATCCCCCAGTTAGAAAATGTAGACAGAAAGGAGATGGAACAGAGTAGGAATGAACCAGGAGAACACACACGCAGAACACATAAACAGGTCAAAGCACAAAAACTAACTGCAAGAAGCAGGTGAGAGAGCTGTGGAGGGCGTCCAGTATCCCCTGTGGAATCAGAGAGAAGGATTTACCGGTAGGTATCTAAATACCTGTGTGTTCCAACCTTATTATCAACAGAATTTTGTCTAAATATGGTCATCACTTGATTCCCTGTTTTAGAATTAGGTGACTCTGGCATTGACAAATTTATTGAGTCTTGTCAGGTCTAGAATAGTGTGCAAAGCTCCTGAAGAATTTTTGACAAAGGATAACCCTGGAGGAAACATTTGTCTTTCTGATCTAATGGTACTACAGCAATTGCTTTGGCTGGCTTAGTTAGGTTTTTAAAAAGTCTTACTGTGCTACCACTTTTGCGGATGGGAATCTGGACTATACAAAGACACTTAGTTTCAAACAATGATGAAACTGTATTTTGTAGCAATTTCCTATAATTTGTAAAACATACTAATCCAGTGGGTCTCAAACTGTGTGCCGTGGCACCCTGGGGTGCCGCAAAACTCTTGCCTGAAGAAGGAACCAGTCAAATGAGACACTAGCCTTGCTATTTTTAGCCTGGGCCTCTTGTGCCCAGGGGCATAAATGCAGGGCTTCCTTAGCCAATACTACTACTGTTGTTGTTGTCCTTTATATGGCACCACAAGGGGTCCACAGTGCCCTTCAAAGTACATAAACAAATCAAGGAGGGAAAAAAGTAACTTACAGTACGGAACACTGCAGGACATGTACAAGGTGTGTGTAAACATTTCTGCGTTAGCAGTCATAATACCCAAATAAGCAGCCTGAGGCGGCATTCAGTGTGAAAGGAGATGAGGTCAGTGATATAAATACCAGAGGACTGGGTGAGGGCTTTGTAAGTGAGAGTGAGAAGCTTCATATGGGTACTGAAGGGGATCCAGTGTAGGGCTTGTAGGAGAGGGGAGGCAGATGTACATTTGTAGAGCAAAATGAGCCGGGCAGCACCATGGGGGACAGATTGTAGTGGAGATAGATGGGAGACGGAGGCCACATAAGGGGAGGTTTACAGTAGTCCAGTCTGGAGATGACCAGTGAGTGCATGAGGGTTTTAGTTGCCTCAAGGTCTGATTCTGGAGATAGTTTTGAGACATAAATGGCAGGATTGTGAGAGGTACTAAATGTGTGGTTTAATGGAGAGGGAGAAGTAAAAAAAAGAAACTCTGCAATGCACTTGTGAGCTAGATGAGATGGTGGTGCTGTCAATGGATAAAGACATTATGAGAGGTGAAGTTGTTGAAGGGGAGGGGGGAGATTATCAGCTCAGTCTTAGTTCTTAGTTTAAGAAAGCATTGGGACATCCGGGAGCAAATAGACAGCTAGAGATCCAAGTGAGGGTAAAGGGCGAAAGGTCAGGGGAGGTCAAAAGAGCTGATGAGCTCACCTAAAGAGGATGTATAAGGGGAGAATAAGGGAGATCCAAGAACAGAACCTTGGGAAACACCTAGTGTTAGAGCAGGGGTGGGGAACCTCAGGCCCAAGGGCCGTATAAGGCCCTCAAAGCCACTTGATCCGGCCCGGCCAGGCTCACCTAAACGAGAGGAGATGCCGAGCGCCCGCTGAGATTTTACCACCAGCGGGCACCCGGCTCCTCAGCAGCAGCCAGAGGCAGGAGCTCACTCCTGAGCTCCATCTTCTGGCTCAGGCAGTGTACATGTGTGGCTGTGCGGCGCTATGGGAGAGATGTCATGACATCTCTCCCATAGTTTCGAGGAGAGGGAGGGCAGCGGTCCGGAAGCAGGAGCAGAGCTGGTGAGCATTGTGGGTTTTTTTTCTTTCTTTTAATGTGTGTGTGTGTGTAAGCGGCACTACTAGGGGGCATATTTAATGGGGCATAACTACAGGGGGCATATCTAATGGGCCAAAACAACTGACAGTGGGCATATCTAATGGGGCATAACATCTGACTGGGGGCAAATCTAATCGGGCATAACAAGTGACTGGGGGCAGGCTGATTTTTACGTTTATAATTTTTGTATGGCCCCTGAAGGATTTTATAAATATCCAAATGGCCCTTGGTAGAAAAAAGGTTCCCCACCCCTGTGTTAGAGGAAGTGGACAGAGGAGGAATGGTCAGAGAGGGAGGAGGACAGCCAGGGTGGGTAGTATCATGTAGACTAAGGGATTGTAAGATTTGCAGCAGGAGAGGCTGATTGGCAGTATCAAAAGCAGCAGAGACGTTAAGGAGAATGAGCAGAGTAGTGGCCCCTGGATTTGGTAGCAAGAACACCATTGATGACTTTAGTTCCTTGAGCCCTATTGGAGAAAGAACGCTATATAAATAAATGTTTATTCCCAGTCAGACACTAACATTTATATAAGCAAAACATATTGCTCTCTGCATGTATTTCATGAAGACATTTATGTTGGTAAAATTTGTGAAGTGAATCATGGGAATATGTTCTGTAAGAGATGGAGTACAGGAGAAGTCTCTGTACATATGCATAATCTCTCCTTCTATGGGGTCATTGTTTCTGGTTATAATCAGTACTAGAAGTCGACTGATATTCTGTGCTGAGCTAGCCTGGGCCAGGTGCTCTAATTAGGTAGCAGCAGCCATGTAATTTGGCAACCACATAGAGGCCACTCTGTGACAGCACATGCTCTGGCTGCAGTGGGAATACATGAAACCAATTCATATTCTTAACACAAGTGTTGCTTTGGATTGTTTGGATTATCTCCAATTCCATTTCCGCCTGCGGGCCCTAAACACAGGAGCATTGAAAAACAACACCTGCTGAAAAAAGGAGGAGATGGCACTAGTTATGGAGAGTTAATGCTACTGACTGCTTTAGTCCATGTTGAACACCTGGCAAAACCTAGTAAAATCAGAAAATTGTGCTTGTGTGCTGTCCTTTCCATTATATGGTGTTGAATACAGTTGTCACTTCTGATCAGCAGCTACCAGCACTGGCTTTGTTTATTACACTGAGCAGAAGAGGGGAGAAGGTGTAGTGGAAGTCTACAGTGGGCTATGGGAGAAAAAGGAGGAGCAGCAGATGGTGTGGTGGTACAGTGGGAGACAGGATACACAATGTAGGGATCAGATAGGCCCACATGGTAAGACAGAGATGAGGTAACAGAAAATTGGAGAGTAATGCAATGGGGTTGACATAGACAGACACACAGAAAATGGGAAAACATGAGGGGGAGGACAAGATGGAGTCAGAGTAGGAAATACTGCTTACGTTGTATTCTGCCTACTGCCGCATACTACCTCAGTAAGGCCCACTCTACAAAGTTATTGGTCTAAATTTCATTTGGTGCCAGATCATTCCCGCGGTGCCCCTGTGCATCCCCTGCAGCACATAGTTTGTGAACCATTTGTCTACCTTATTTTTTGGCAATCCAAATTAAAGTATGATTAGCCAAATATTTTGCTAGTCTGACTATACGGTCACTTGCTTATAACTTTAATCTTTCCTGTTATTTTGCTGCCATTGTACCACCACCCCAGTACTCTGAGCAATTACTTTGATGCTTTTACAGTTCTGTCTTGTTATAGTTAACTAAATATATTTTGTCACAATTTCAATCTGAAGTACAGTATGTGTTATAGGATGTGTGTTACTCTAGTTTATATGTTTATTACTACACACAGTTTACCTGCTCATGTTTTATCCTTCTTTCTTTCTTTCATGTGTTTAGGACAACCTTTATCAAGTGCTCTTGAAAATACATTATTCTATCCTCCTCCAAGAATCACTTTGAAGTTGAAAATGCCAAAATTCGCACCAGTAGACTGTAAGAAAAACTCTGTGAAAACCGCAAACAGATCTGGCCTTGCTGATTGCAATAGTTCACATCATGTTGGTAGCAGAGAGCCCCAAAAGGTGTCTTCTGAACTCCACACTAAGCACTACTCTAGATATGCCTCTGAACAACGAAGCAATGGATTGCTAGAAACGAATAATCCTCGGACAGAGATCCCGGAGCCAGGGTCCCAGCAAGCGTCACGTTTTAGGAGCTCAGGAAAACCTTTGTCTCTGCAAGCTGTAATCCATGGACATTCTTCAAATGGAAGTGGAAAAGTGCAGAATGAACATATGAGATCAACAAAATCTAATGGAGTGTTACGTTCTTCTGGGGATAAAATTCAGAGAGACAGTTCCAGTCAGATATCACATGAGCAGGAGTCTTTAATCACAACTCATTTTTCTAGCCACAGCAACCTTAGAAAATGTAACCTGGAACAGTTTAGCAGGTCCTTCAAAGAGACCACAAATAGCCTAGTTAGGACCACAGAAGATCTTAGGAGCTGTGAAAAGCCTCAAAGGAGGCAATCTGCAAAAGAACGCTTGTGGAAAAAACAGCCTCTTGATTGCCAGTCATCCGGAACCCCTTACCAGGACAGTGATGGCTATTGTCCTGACCTAGAATTAAGTGACTCCGAAGCTGAAAGTGATGAGAATAAGGACCATGTGCGACTAAGGAGAGTCAGCTCAAGTCAAGAAAGCCCTAACAGAGACTCGACTAGAAACAGTCGTAGTAGAAGCAAAAAGAACATGATTCCACACAGTTCAGGGCAGAGGTGATAAGGTGTTTGTTTGAACCCCATATGTATCTGTTGTGCTAGTGCTTATCTAAATGCAAAAAATAGGGCCTGTAACCGACACTGAAGTACAGTGATATCGTAAAATTTATTTTATGTTTTATCTAAAACTTTAGGTTTAGCATAGGATGCTTTTCCAAGGATGTGTATGAATTGTCAACATTATGGAGCAGAGAAACCGCAAATACGCCTGTATTTCAACAGAAAAAAAACAATATGCACAATTACATTTTTATATTATTTGTATCATCAAAATGTTCTTAAAGAATTGGATCAGAATATATACATGTTGCTTAATTTATGAGACAACAAAACCCTCTACCATGATTTACTATGCTTTTAAATATCTTGGCCAGCGGGTGAAGCGATGACTTTTGTTTCTGTAAATACCCAGTTTTCACCGGCTGGCTAATGATGGCAATGTACAGAAATTGCTAATTGTGCAATGAATTTGTAAATACATTAACCATTCAAGTACCAGATGCCAATGTGTGAATATTGTTTACAAAGATGTACGTTTACTTATCATCAAATTCCAGTCACATTGTCACCCATGAACTTAGTATGTGACAGAAGTATGTAGGATCATCCACATGATCTGCACTTCATCTGGAAAATGGCACTGAAAATGTACACAACAGTATGCTTTACACTTTACTTCTGCCCTGAGTATGCACCTCTTGTACTTCAACAAATGTCTTCCCAAACAATTTGCAATACTTTAGGTATTGGAATTACATTCTACAAATTAGGTTTTTTCTTATTACATTTTTTGCCACTTTTGGGACGATTTATTAAGTACAGATGAGAAGGCTGTGTTATCACAGCCATAGAAAACCTCCAGGCGCCATCATTTAATAATATTTAAAAGAAATTGTCTGAACAGCTCAGTGATACTTTGCTGTCTGACGATACTGGCCAGGATTGCAAAGTGTTTGACCAGACAAGTCTCCAGGGGTATGCGCATGTGTGACCCAGCAAACATGCTCACACTTGGGCTTTCAGTTCCATTTCTATAAAAAAAAACAATCTATATATAGAAAATATTTAACAAAATAACTTGCAATAATTCACATGTGAGAAAATTATAAAGCATGTATTCATGGGATATCTTTTGTTGTTACCATTATGATAACAAACGAAGGATAGCTGATGAGATTTTTTTTTTTTTTCTGACGGAGGTCACCTGGCTTTTCTCTATTTAATAACAAGGCTCATTGGTCTGAGTTGATTTTATGTGAGGTTTTTTTTTTGCGATAGTCAAGATAGCCAGTTCAGTGTTAGCAAGGTTATAATTTTTCTATCGGTGGATCAGTTAGTAGGCATATATTTTCTTCAGATTAATTTATTTAAGAAGACAGTACTTGGCTGTCCTCTACGTAACATGGGAATACTTTATTGCTAATTCCAATAGTCTAGAGCTGGCCATCTAACAGTTGGCATGTCCCACAAAATATTAAATGGACACATGAAACGCAGCATATGGCCTTACAGTCTGTTACAGGTGTACACACTCTCCCCCATATCTCACATTGTGAGGTGGTAGTCAAATTATTTCTAATACTCTTGTCAGCGGTAATTCATTAGGAGTACATGAAGAGAAGAACGCTAGAGCTTAGATGCTACCCATCGGGTTGTATCACAATACGTGGATTTCATGACTGTATCTCTAAAAGAAGACAGCCCCTGTCCGGTTTCTACCGTTTATATAACAAAGTATGCTTAGTGAATTGCGCAATTGTTACTTCGTTTATGTGCATACAGTTTCACAATGCTGGGTGTTTGGCTCAGGGAGATCATACAAGACTGTAAAGAGTAGCTGAGACCCCGTGACCAGTGGGAAGTGAGGGCAGCTTTCATTTGTTAATAACTGATGTATGCAGTGTGGAACCCCCCCCCCCCCGCCCCCCACCCCCCCCCCCCACCTACCACCTTGGATTGCTGCAAAAACTGAAAGCATTTAGATATTAATAAGGTTCTGTATGGCCCAACATAGAGGCTATGATTCCATCAAACATTGATGAAACAAAATAGAATACATACACACTATTATTATTATTATTGGTAAAACTGATGCACTTTAAAAGTAAAAAAAATCAACCTCGCATCTCTTTATTTACCTAATACTATTTCCCCATCTCACAAACAACCTGTAATACAGGCAACACTAAGGAAAGTTTCACTCAACGTCAGACCACTTATCTTTTTTTCATTTCAATGTGAGGGGGGATATATATATATATATATATATATATATATATATATATATATATATAATATAAAATGAGTGAAGTCAACTATTTACTAGAAAATGCACTTCCCCACCTTTTTTTTTTTTTTTTAAGTTTTCAAATTGTGCATTAGTTTGCTTGTTGAATAGCAGCACTTGCCTTTTCATAAATACTGAGTCTAGTATAAATCACTGGCAACTAATGGGTAAACTTGCTCAGTAATGAAGTCCTATCTGTGAAATCCTATTATTTAGCTTGTCTGTCTAACTTTTAATATATCGGTCAACCAATGGTGCATCCACTGTACCGGCTCTGCCTTTCATTACCATCCGCTGATTTCCTCAGCAGTATTATATGGGTGCTAAGCTGTCTCAGTGATTGGTGGCTCTGACTGGCAGGTAGTAAGGATGGTAGTGATTCTTTGGCACAATTAATTTGTGTAGCTTGCTTACTTGCAGTTAATGAAGGAGCCTCCTAAAAATAAAAAATAAAAATCTACATCTACAAATCTGTTTATCCCCAGTCCATCTGATTATTTAAAGTCACTTTCTATTTTTAAACATTGTTTTTTTTGTATTTGTCTTTGTGTTGTTGTTTTTTACATATATAAATATGTATATATTCAATTTTAAAAGACGGACTGATCCTTTTCTGATGTCCCTGTTTTGCAAGTACTTTTTCATTAAATTATGTATTTGGCAACCTGATATTGAGTTTGACCTCTTTGAGCCTTTACTAACCACATTTCTTTCAGCTTAAGGTATATTTATCATATGACCTGATAGGATGTAATCACAGAATGGGTAAGGCTTGTTAATGAATAAATAGAAAAAATTTGGGTTTTTGAAAATATCTAATCAAATGCAAGTTTCATTACCATCTGAACAGTCTTTGAATGTAATGATTATGGGGCCTATTTATCACTGTATATTTGCAGCTTAATCACCGAAAATACATGTTTTCGGGGGCTGAAACCAAATATTAAGTATCCTCTGAATGTATGACAGAGGGACCACAGTAGATATCTCCGATACCTGCTGCGATACCTCCATTCCCGACAGCAGCCGCATTCCCCATAGGTTTCTATGTGTGTCCCCCGTAGATTTCTATGGGGGAAGTGATGTTGCCCGATTTACCAATTTCCAGAATGCAAAGGATTCCAGGGATAGGCTACAATGGATGGTGGTAGCCAATGGGCTACACATCCCAGATGTGTTCCAGAAGGGTTTTTCCAGAACCCTCAGCCTGTTAGCACAGTGGGACTGCCCATATGCAGAAGTCCTGACAACAGTTACTGCACAACACAGGGATGGGCTGCTTTTGGAGCGCATGTCCATGTAGGTGCATTTTAATACATTCATCTGAAGTATTCACATATTGCAATGAGAAACTTAATGGTGAGACAGAAATCCCACAAACATGATTGGACAAACACATGACTGTGCATCATTTCCCAATGACTGAACACCTTCTAGTGTGTATTTGCTTCACCCTACCCTCCTCTCCGTGTAGAACTATTTCTTCACAAAGGGGGCCATTTTATAAGATAGTTATACACTTTTGGATGTGCAGTCACGCTTTTGTGTAAGCACAACTGGGGTGGTTGAACACACACTGTCTTCAGCTTTGTGCAGCACAGTGCACACAAAGGTGTGCGTACAGTATATCCAAACACGTCCACACACCCAAGAGTGGTATGTAGTCAGCGGGCGTATTGGTAGTTTGCAGGTATCCATTCTTGATCATATTGGAGACCTGGACTAGTCAGTAGCTCCCACGTTTTCTGAAGTGTTGTCTTGGATACAGAAGTAGTCCATCCTTCAGGAATTTGGGTGAGATTTATTATATGCTCTGATTATATTTCAGTGAAATAATTTTACATTGCTCATTTGATTTACCCTAACAAGTATTACCTCAGCTTGAGATTCAAGTGGAACTCTAATTATGACACTATGAGCCCCTTTCTGATTTGTTTGTTTTTGTGTGTGTGTGTATATATATATATATATATATGTATATGTGTGTGTCTATATATGTGTAACCGGCACTCTCACTTCCATTATCTCATGCCGCGGTGCTCATTGTGTATGTGTACAGCCAATCCGGTGTATGCCACTCAGCGGTCTTGTGTAGAAATAATTCACAGCTCCAGCAAAGCTTGTAGCAGCAACGTCTATAACCCCGCCTCCATGCACAGGAGCTTAGTTTGTAAGTTGGTGCCATGCAGTAAGCAGGCACTTAACAGGAGGGCTACCTTTGGCAGCCTATTCATAGCTTTTTTGAAGAAAAGACAGATGATTCTTCTACCAAGACTTCAGGGATGCAGCGTGTAAATTCTCATAGACTTTTCTGACTGAAGCTCCATCACCCCCAGCGGCGCTGTATACTCCTGCGTCCTGGTTGCCGGGTCACTGCAGCGGAGGCTCCGGTTCCTTCCAGCGTCAGTCACACACACACCGCTGTCCTCCCGGATTGTGGGGCCGCAGGAAAGGTGGAGGTAAGGGGTCTCTTTGGCCACACTTTACCGTGATCCAGTGCGGCCGTGGTAGGCGGACCGCGCTGGCGTGGACACTGTTATTGGGCAGCCGCTTCACTAGCCACCAGGGACAATAACAGGGCACAGGTATGGTTTTTTTTTTTTAACTATAAATAACCCCGTTTTTCAAGGCCTGCAGCGCACGGTGGGGATGCCAGCAGGGGGAGCAGGTCTAACCTGTGGCCCCAGCCCCAGGGTGCCATTTCTGCAAATATTCCCACCCTGGAGCTGCATTTCTCTCCCTCACTCCCTGTCAGCAGCCATCACAGACAGAGCAGAGCTGTTCCTGGGAATGCTGGGGCAAATCCTCCTCTGTAAAGCCGCTTGATCGCTAGCGCTGTGCTTCTTACAGGACACTTAAGTATTCTACCTGTCACTGATAGTGTTAGTTAAGAAAGAGTGCATACATTCAGGTTGTGTGGTACACACACCCTGTGAAATACTGTGCTTTGTTATATCTATTGTTGACACATATAGCCATACTGAGTATTACTTTATATTGCTAGTCCAGTGCAGTTTTATGGTACATAACTTCTGCATGGTACGCTTGTGACTATATATGTGTGTGTGCATGTAGCTGCTGTGTGGCTGCCTTATTGGGCTATTGCATTCAGCGTGCTACTCCTATATTAGTGTACCTGAGGGGGCTAAGTGTATCAGGTTTTTCTGTATATTATAGGATTTGTTTCACAAGGTATACTTACTGTATATTTTTACTTGTGATCTATAGTCACTCTATATATCTCTAGAACTCCCGGTTTGTGCTGTCATAGCCTTCACTGGGTGTTCTTGCTAGGTATATCGCTGCTAAGACTTGTACCAGGTTGCCCGATATTGTGCACATTAGTATGTCAGCTACATGTGGCAACGGAGCTGGGGCTTCTTCCACATTGCGTGGTGGTGATGCCGCAGACGCGTTGGAGGAAAATATGGCAGCTGAGAGTTCAAGTTCAGGGGGTTCCTTACCGCCCAGTGGGTCTGTAGCACCGGGGGCATCACAAGACCCACCTTAGGCTACCTTTTCCACACTGTTAAACACGCTTGTAACTAAATTGGTGCCCCCTGCTGGACCACCTGTGCCACTGCAGCAGTTTATGGTACCTGCTATTAATCTGCCATGGGCAGATCAAATCTCCACTCAGTTACATCATTTGAACCGGTCATTGATTAAATCTAAGTGTCACTCTTGCCCACCTAAGACTAAGGGGTATATGCAATTCCGGGCGAATTGCGGCAATTTTTCGCCCGTTTTTAAATTCGACCGTCGAATTCCGGCCGGCGGGTGCCGGAATTTGACATATTCAATAAAAAACGGATTCGACAGTCCCGCTGTCGAAAAACGGACCAATTGACGGATTTTTAATCGACTTTTCAGATGGTACAAAAAACGGTAAAAAACCCGGGGAAAAATTGCGTGGGGTCCCCCCTCCTAAGCATAACCAGCCTCGGGCTCTTTGAGCCGGTCCTGGTTGCAAAAATACGGGGGGGGGGAATGACAGGGGATTCCCCCGTATTTTAACAACCAGCACCGGGCTCTGCGCCTGGTCCTGGTGCAAAACATACGGGGGACAAAAAGAGTAGGGGTCCCCCGTAGTTTTTGTACCAGCACCGGGCTCCACTAGCTGGACAGATAATGCCACAGCCGGGGGACACTTTTATACCGCTCCCTGCGGCCGTGGCATTAAAAACCAAACTAGTCACCCCTGGCCGGGGTACCCTGGAGGAGTGGAGACCCCTTCAATCAAGGGGTCCCCAGCCACCCAAGGGCCAGGGGTGAAGCCCGTGGCTTCCCCCCCCCCCCCCCCCCTCCAAGGGCTGCGGACGGGGGCTGATAGCCATGTGTAAAAATGAACGAATATTGTTTTTTGCAGAAGAACTACAAGTCCCAGCAAGCCTCCCCCGCAAGCTGGTACTTGGAGAACCACAAGTACCAGCATGCGGGGGGAACGGACCCGCTGGTACCTGTAGTTCTTCTGCAAAAAAAATACCCAAATAAAAATGGGACACGCACACCGTGAAAATACAACTTTATTTCACACATGCCGACACATACATACCTATGTTGACACGCCGACTGCCACCTCCTCCAAGGTCGAAGAATCCGGGGTACCTGAAAATAAAATTATATACTCACCTAAATCCAGTGTCCTGTGATATTTGTAATCCACGTACTTGGCAAAACAAAAAACCGCATACCCGATCCACACGGACTGAAAGGGGTCCCATGTTTACACATGGGACCCCTTTCCCTGAATGCAGAGACCCCCCCGTGACTGCTGTCACAGAAGGTCCCTTCAGGCAATCAGGGAGCGCCACGTCGTGGCACTCTCCTGATTGGCTGTATGCGCATCTGAGCTGTCAGACGCGCATCGCACAGCCCCCTCCATTATCTTCAATGGTGGGAACTTTGCGGTCAGCGGTGAGGTCACCCGTGGTCAGCGGCTGACCGCGGGTAACTCCACCGCTGACCGCAAAGTTCCCACCATTGAAACTAATGGAGGTGCTGTGCGATGCGCTATCAGGAGAGTGCCAGGACATGGCGCTCCCTGATTGCCTGAAGGGACCCTCTGTGACAGGAGTCACAGGGGGTCTCAGCATTCGGCGAAAGGGGTCCCATGTGTAAACATGGGACCCCTTTCAGTCCGTGTGGATCGGGTAAATGCGTTTTTTTTGTTTTGCCAAGTACGTGGATTACAAATATCACTCGATTTAGGTGAGTATAATTTTATTTTCAGGTACGCCCCGTGGATTCTACTTGGACAAGTGGACCGAACGTCGTGTCAGCATATGTATGTGTGTGTGTGTCGACATGTATGTAATAAAGTTGTACTTTCAAGGTGTGCGTGTCCTGTTTTTATTTGGGTATTTTTTTGCAGTAGAACTACAGGTACCAGCGGGCCCGTTTCCCCCCCCCCCCCCCGCGCATGCTGGTACTTGTGGTTTCTCCAAGTACCAGCTTGCGGGGGAGGCTTGCTGGGACTTGTAGTTCTTCTGCAAAAAAAACTATTCTTTAATTTTACTCAAGGCTATCAGTCCCCCATCCGCAGCCCTTGGATGGGGGGGACAGCCTCGGGCTTCACCCCTGGCCCTTAGGTGGCTGGGGGGGAACCCCTTGATTGAAGGGGTCCCCACTCCTCCAGGGTAACCCGGCCAGGGGTGACTAGCTGGGTATTTAATGCCACGGCCGCAGGGAGCGGTATAAAAGTGTCCCCCGGCTGTGGCATCTGTCCAGTTAGTGGAGCCCGGTGCTGGTACAAAAAATACGGGGGACCCCTACTCTTTTTGTCCCCCGTATTTTTTGCACCAGGACCAGGCACAGAGCCCGGTGCTTGTTAAAATACGGGGGATCCCCTGTCATTTTTCCCCCCGTATTTTTGCAACCAGGACCGGCTCAAAGAGCCCGAGGCTGGTTATGCTTGGGAGGGGGGACCCCATGCAATTTTTTTTCGGGTTTTTAACCCATTCCATTAAAAAATAATATATATATTTTAAAAAATATATAAATAATACTTGTGCCTCCTAAATAGACAAACCAAGTACCCTAATCCCTTCTAATATAAATAGATATGCTATTAGCAATAAAAAACACCACAAAAAAAAAACATGTTTTTAAAAAATGTTATTACATTCCGCCAGCAAAGTGAGGCGGATTGAAAATGACGAATTTACTGTCAAAAAGCACTGTTGTCGAATTTACATTCTTCAATTGAATATATTTTTGTCTAAAAGCCGCATTTGTACCATTGCAGAAATGTCGAATTTGTCAAATGTCGAATTTCAAAAAGTCGAATTTGAAAAGTCAGTTTTTTTGACGAAAAGTACTGTATTGCATTGTCAAATTTATTTATTTTTTGGCGAAAAAGTCCAGTTTTTCTACATTTTCGGGAATTCGACCGCAATTGCATATACCTCTAAAAGGGCCATTACCACCTCCCAATCCACTGCTATCCCAGACACATCCTCTGAGGAGGATGGTGCATATACTGGTCCCACAGACATTGACACAGATGTTTCTGATGGGGAAGGGAAATCATTGGTGGATGTCCCGGATTTGATTGAAGCAATTAGGCTCATTCTTCAGGTGTCTGATGATCCTGAGCTGAGGCTGTCTCTAAGAAACCAGATAGGTTTAAAAGTAAGAAGGTGGTTAAACAAGTTTTTACCTCCTTCTGAACACCTGGTTGACATACGTCAGGAATCCTGGGAAAATCCGGGGACAAAATTCACACCAAATAAGAGACTGTTGGCTCTCTATCCTCTCTCTGCGGAGATGTGTAAGAATTGGGAAACTCCTCCGCCCGTAGATTCTCATGTGGCGCGCATGGTAGTTTTCCTCTGCCAGTAACTACCGTCACTTCTCTGAAGGAACCGATGGATAGACGTGTGGAGGGTTGTTTGAAAGCGATTTACACCCTAATGGGTGCTCTGCATAGGCCAACCATTGCAGCGACATGGGCTGCTGAAGCGGTTGAGGCATGGGCTCAGGAGCTTGAAGCGGAAATGCCTTCCAACGCATCTCGGCATACTCGACAATGTCTCTCGTATATTACCACGGCTTCTCTGTACCTTGAGGAGGCGGCCTCCGATGCCGGGGTGCTAGCGGCCAAGGCTGCTACTACGTCCGTCTTGGCCAGACGTATCCTTTGGTTGAGATCCTGGTCGGTGGATATGGATTCCAAGAATACCCTGGAGGTGCTTCCTTTCAAGGGAGACATTCTCTTTGGAGAAGACCTCGATAAGATTGTGGCTGATCTGGCTACTGCTAAAACAGCTTGCCTACCTAGTACGGCTCCTTCCGCACAGAAGGTTAAAAGTACTTTCCCTCTGCCCTTTCATCCTCCAGGAAAAGCAAAAAGTCAGGCGTACCCAAAGCAAGCTCGTGCTTCCAGACCTGCCAAGCCCAGACCGAAGCGTGCCTGGGCCGCCTGTCAGCCCGCTTCCAAGACTGACAAGCCTGCCGCATGACGGGGCAGGCCTCCCTCTGGGGGGATCCCAGGGTGGGGGGCCGACTTCTAGGTTTTGCCCAGGAATGGTTGAAGACCACTTCAGATACCTGGGTGAGAGAAGTCGTTGCTCGAGGTTACGCCATACCCTTCAAGAATCGTCCGCCTCATCGATTTTGCCTGACAGCTGTGCCTCTGGATCCAGCAAAAGCAAACACTTTGCACTCAGTGGTACATTCCCTCCTGACCACAGGAGTGGTAGTACAGGTGCCTCTGGCTCAGAGAGGCAAGGGATACTATTCACCGCTGTTCCTAGTCCCATAACCGAACGGGTCCTCGCGGCCCATTCTCAATCTGAAGTCCTTGAACAAGCATGTGTGGGTCTCCAGGTTTCGTATGGAAACTCTGCGCTCTATTGTTCTGGCCTTGGAGCCTGGGGACTATATGGTCTCCCTGGACATACAGGATGCCTACCTACATATTCCTATTGCGGTGTTTCCTATCTCGTCCACAAGTGTCGATACATTCGGCAATGCAAGTGCTAAGTCTCATGGTGACGGCTTTCGACGTGGCGGAGTATGCTCCATTCCACTCTCGCCCTCTGCAGAAGTTAAGTCTGACCAAGTGGGATGGCCTGCCTCACCGGATCAGATCTCGCATGATCTCCCTGTCACTGAGCTGGTGGCTCCAGTCCCAACGATTGAGCAGGGGCCGTCCTTTCTGGATATCCAACTGGGTCCTTCTGACGACGGATGCCAGTCTGAGAGGTTGGGGTGCGATTTTGGAACAACACACTCTCTCTTCGGGGCCGGTGGACCAAGGAGGAGTCTGTACTCCCGATAAATATTCTGGAACTGCGGGCAGTGTTCAGTGCGTTGACAATGGCCCAGCATCTAATACAAAACAGACCTGTTCAAGTACAATCGGACAATGCCACCACGGGGTACGTACATAAATCATCAAGGCGGCACTCGAAGCCGCATGGCAATGAGGGAAGTATCACTGATTCTTCAGTGGGCAGAGCGCCATCTGCCGGCCATATCCGCAGTGTTCATTCCAGGCGTCCTGAACTGGGAAGTGGACTCGTACAGTTAGTTAAAAAAAACATGATGCTTATCTGTAGTTTCTCATAGGTAGAGCGGAGAGCCGGTAAGTGCCCAGTAAATGCCCAACGCGTTTCGTCCCTTTGCTCAGTAGTGGGACTTCCTCAGGGGTCAATATTGGCCTACAGATAAGCATTATGTTTTTTAACTAACTGTACGAGTCCATCTATATGTTTTTACTTGTCATTTTGTATTAAAAACTTTTTTTAATGATACTACACTATCAGAGATTTTTCTTCCCATATGGGAGCCCTGTTGTTGACTTTTAAGGTATTTTACCACTGCTTATAGAACAAGGGCACCTTTCAACAGAGTGCAACACAAATGTGAGTGCGATATATAAATATTTCATTAATTTTGCTCACTTAAAGTTGGTGTTGCACCCCTATTACTTGGTAAATAAGCACATTACCTATATTGGGTCAGCACAGTTCCAGTAGCTCAAGTAGCCTAATTAATTATCATATAAGCACTCCAGCACTTCTTGTTGCACATAGTCACTTTGTGACATTGCACGTATTAAGCACTTTATCACTTTTATATATATATATATATATATATATATATATATTATATACATAAGTCTGAATAAGTTTTTAGAAGTCTTCTACCTCTTTTTACAAGCATTAATCATTAGGTCTGTGGCCATGCTTGTGTAATTCACTTTAAGCCGTACAACTTTTACATAAGGTATGAAGAGGATAAAAATGTCTTAAAACATCAGTTTCCCAACCCTGGTTATACTTTAAAATATAGATGTCTACAGTGCGACTATCCACGTATAATACACAAATGTAAGACTTGCGGACCTACGCATTTTGACATCCACCAAAGTTAGATATTCATGTTTAGTACACTTCTATGTTTGACCTTTGATTACTAGCACTCTAAAATATCAATTAGCTGTGTCCTCTCTAATACATAAAGTACAATAATACAATTGCTTACTTAACTATAGGGCAATTTCACTGGTAACTGAATCCCCTTTTTACAGCGATCAACTCACTTCATTATACAACTGCCACCACTAATATGAACAAATCATTATAACCGAACAGCCCACAATAAATCCCATATAAATACTTGCTATCTTGTACAAGTTATCCTTGGTAAATCAGCCTACTATCAAAATCAGTAACTGAACCATAGACATATGTTACTGTGTATGTGCACACAAAATTGATAAATTCGACTTCCAGAATTAACTGTAGATTTTCACAATTGTATTGCAAGACGGGGACATCCTGGGGATACATCTACATACATTTGGTAAAAGTATGGCAATTTGTGTAACCTGGGCACATTTTATAATAAAGTAATGTAATCACCATGCTGTGCTTTGGCGTGCTGTTGCGTCGCATTATAACGAAGATGCATTTTGGGGTAAAAAGATGCGTGGTGGAGCAGAGTTGCATGGGACTTGGCGGCTCACTCACGCCAGGTGTCATATGGTGTATTGAGGTCAGTTGTATGACGACGTATCTGTAATGTGATTTCGTTCCCTCAAATTACAGCCTGGAAACAATGTTAGGATCGTCTTTTGAAATTGAGCTTGTATTAAGAAACTTTATTTTTTATGTAATTATGTTTATTAGCATTCACATATAGGCATGAGTATTAAAAACATCCATACAAACAAATTGTTAATGCAATTACAACATTTCAAACAGCAGGTAACAAAATAGGAAGTCGGGCAGAGAGTCTAAAGCAGGACTAAAGAGAAGGAGGAAAGAAAACGAAAAAGATCAGCATAGATCAGTAGAAGATGGGAAGGATAGTGTAAGATGGTCGTATGTGAACAAAGCCAGTACTGGCCTAGAATCTGTATCAATGGACCACAGGAAAGTCCAGAAACAGTATTTCTCTTACGTCCTAGAGAATACTGGGGTTCCATTTAGTACCATGGGGTATAGACTGGTCCACTAGGAGCCATGGGCACTTTAAGAATTTGATAGTGTGGGCTGGCTCCTCCCTCTATGCCCCTCCTACCAGACTCAGTTTAGAAAATAATAAAAAGGGAAAAGGTTAAAGCAATTCTCATTGTTCCGGACTGGCCAAGAAGGGCCTGGTACGCGGACCTCCTGGAGATGCTCCTCGAAGATCCGTGGCCTCTACCTCTTCGTGAGGATCTTCTGCAACAGGGCCCGTTTGTCTATCAAGACTTACCATGGCTATGTTTGACGGCATGGAAGTTTTGAACAGCTGATTCTTGCCAGGAGAGACATCCCTGAAACACTCATCCCGTCTATGATTCAAGCCAGGAAGGGGGTAACGCCTAAACATTACCACCGTATTTGGAAGAAATACGTCTCTTGGTATGAGAGCAGAAAATATTCTGCGGTAGAATTTCATCTGGGAAGTTTCCTGCTTTTTCTGCAGTCAGGTGTGGATGTGGGCCTACGTCTGGGCTCAATAAAGGTCCAGATTTTGGCCTTTTCCATTTTCTTTCAGAAACAATTGGCTTCTCTTCCTGAGGTCCAGATGTTCTTGAAAGGAGTTCTGCACATCCAACCTCCCTTTGTGCCTCCTACGGCACCTTGGGATCTCAATCTGGTGCTGCAGTTCCTCCAATCGGACTGGTTTGAACCGTTACAGGAGGTAGAGGTTAAGTATCTTACATGGAAGACAGTCACTGTTGGCCTTGGCTTCAGCGAGATGCGTTTCGGAGCTAGGGGCGTTGTCTCACAAGAGCCCTTAATTTTCCATGAGGACAGCGCTGAACTCAGAACTCGTCAGCAATTCCTTCCTAAGGTGGTGTCCGCGTTTCACATCAACCAACCTATTGTGGTTCCAGCTGTTAAGGACACCTCTGCTACTCCAAAGTCTTTGGATGTTGTGAGGGCTTTGAAGGTGTATGTAAAGAGGACAGCTTGTCACAGGAAATCTGACTTGCTGTTCGTTCTCTATGATCCCAATAAGATTGGGTGTCCTGCTTCAAAGCAGTTCATTGCACGCTGGATCTGGTTCACTATCCAGCATGCTTATTCCACAGCAGGCTTGTCGGTTCCGAAATCTGTTCAGGCCCACTCGACTAGATCGGTGGCTTCTTCTTGAGCGGCTGCCCGGGGTGTCTCGGCTTTAGCTCTGCCGAGCAACTACTTGGTCAGGTTCGAACACGTTTGCAAAGTTTTACAAGTTCGATACTTTGGCCTCTGAGGACCTTCAGTTTGGTCAATCAGTTCTGCAGGAACCTCAGCACTCAACCACCCGGTTTGGGAGCTTTGGTGCTTCCCCATGGTACTAAATGGAACCTCAGTATCCTCTAGGACGTAAGAGAAAATAGTATTTTAATTACCTTCCGGTAAATCCTTTTCTCGTAGTCCATAGAGGATACTGGGCGCCCGCTGTTGCTGTTCCTGTTTCAAGTTTGGTTAGCATGGCTTCTCTTGTTTGTGTGTGCTGGTTCGGAAGCTCACCACTATCCTTATCTATCCTTCTCTCAAAGTATGTCCGTCTCCTCTGGCACAGTTTTCTAGACTGAGTCTGGTAGGAGGGGCATACAGGGAGGAGCCAGCCCGCACTATCAAATTCTTAAAGTGCCCATGGCTCCTCGTGGACCGGTCTATACCCCATGGTACTAAATGAAACCCCAGTATCCTCTACGGACTATGAGAAAAGGATTTATCGGTAGGTAATTAAAATCCTATTATCCGGACTGCCCAGAGTCCCCCTGTCTCACCAGCTGGAGCCAGCCAACTAAACCAGGTCAATGGGAGATGATGTCATCTTCAAACACCGATAAAATCCGATACACTGCACCCATGTGCAGTGTAAATGGCGCAGACCCGGGTAAACCTGGGTCAAAGCGCAGTGTAAACAGGGTCTGACCAGGGTTGGAACAGTATTCAAAAACCAGGGTCAGACCCAGGATTTAGATGCAAAAAGTATATGATTTGTTTTGCATTGCGTTTTTGATGTGGTTGTCGAGGAAGGTTTCCTTCTGAACGTACTTTGGGCCTAAATCAGATCCTGAAGGTTCTGTGTCCTGATGTGCAAACGGGTTCTATAACACAATACATTATGGCATCAGACTCATCAATGGCCAGTCTGATGCAGTATGGGCTCTGTTTGAGAAAACGGAGGTGTGTCGCCACCGCTTAGGGGGAAGGAGGAGGCCAGGATCTCCTTTGTTGGACGGAGATCTCCAGGCTTTTTACAAGGATCTGTGATTTTCGGCATACGTGATCCCATGGTGGCTGCAAGCCGCCAACACTAAAGGGCATACTTACCTAAAAGGTGTCATGACCCTGACCATAGGGATTCCGCTATCAGTCTCCTGACCGCCAGCATCCCAAACGTTGGGATCCCGATACCATCTTGTTTCCAGCGGGCAGATTTTCTCTTTTAAACTCAGCACCCATTATTGCTGCATTAAAATGTACACAAGGCCAAGCTTGGCACCTTGTGTTATTGTGTTAATGTTAGCAGTTTCATTTAAAAAAAATAAATATATATATATATATATATATATAACCAACAGCGGGTGCGGCACTCCGTGCGACGAGATCAACGGGACACTTACTTCAGAGGTGGTGACAACGTTTCAATGCGATTTATTAGTGCATTTTCATCAGGTCAGATAACAAGAGAAAAGAAAAGTGCTTACCTAAATAGTGTGTGTGCTGGACGCCATACCCGCACTTCCGGATCCCAGACACGAGTCTGGTCCGTCGGCGCTCACCAGTGACGTCACTACCCACTGCCGGTAGTCATGGAAACATCAACAAAGCCTGTTCGTATACACATGGTGAATGCACTCAAAGACACAAAAATGCAGATGGAAACTATACATAGGTATCCTCAATACAGGTCTAGGGCTATAATAAACAATCTAATATAATGTACAAGCAACCTTCATATCACATATCTACAATGGATGTCAACTAAAGTGCATACTGTCATAAAGGCATACATAATGATCACCAGGGCTAGTGATATGGTCTCTAAATATATGGTCATAGACTGACCAGAGTTAAGGGCATGTATAATCTCCCACCAAAATATACATAGAAACACAGACCAATAAATAGAGAAACGCTGCATTTATAAGAGTGCATTTAAACCAAGGTGCTCGTTCAGCCCTCTGGGGTGTAATGTCCCAAGACGGTGGATCCATCTAGTTTCAAGCTGAAGGAGTTTCATGCCCCTATCACCACCCCGGGTCAGGGGGGGAACATGGTCTACCATGCGGTAACGTAGAGATACCAAAGGATGTCGGGCTACGGCAAAATGCCTGGCAACTGGTTGGTCACTAGAACCTTTAACAATGGCTGATTTAATGGCCGAGCGGTGAGCTGCCATCCTTTCTTTGAACATTCTGACAGTTTTGCCTATGTAAGACATACCGCATGGGCACAATAGCTGGTAAATTACAAATTTGGATGAACAAGTCAAGGTATAGTTAATGGTCAACATTTTGCCAGTGAGTGGATGAGGGAAATTTTTACCACTCATCATAAATTGACATGTAACACAAGTACATCTGATACAACCCTTGGAGTTAGCCTGCATAGCCACATTGGGGTTAGGCGAAATATCAGCTTTGACAAGCATATCCCTAATGTTCCGTCGTCTAGTATAGCATGGCATGAGTCTAGTCTGTCCTAGATTCAGTTCTTTGTCGGACTGAACAATATTCCACAGTTTCTTGGAAATTTGGTTAATGCCACTACTAGCAGGGCTAAAATGCCCCACCCAGGGCAAGATGTTAGTGGATACAGTGTTTAATGGTTTTACTTGTAGTAGACTTGGCCTATCTGCTGCCAACGCCTTGGCTTTGGCCTGTTCGAGTAGCAATCTTGGGTATCCCCTGGCTAAAAATTTGTTAATCATGTTGTTCATTTGAATCTCAGCTAGTGCAGGGTCAGAGGTGATGCGTCGGACTCTGAGTAGCTGGGAAAAAGGCAAACCTTGCTTAAGGGGTGTGGGATGGAAACTAGAGTAGTGCAATAGATTGTTCCTATCTGTCGGTTTCGTGAATACTGAAGTATGGATTTCACCATCTCTAATAGAGATCTCCACATCCAAGTAATTGACGGAGTCAGTGCTTAGGTTATATGTAAATTTGACTGGATGGTTACGGCTGTTATGTGTCTCTATTACCTGTACTAGTCTGGACTGTGAGCCCTTCCACAGAATTAGTAAGTCGTCAATGTAGCGACAATACATGACAATATCAGATGTTACTCCAGGGTCCTCAAAAAATATCTCCTGTTCTACTTTGAACATGTATATATTAGAGTACGATGGGGCCACTGGGGACCCCATCGCACAGCCTGTCTGTTGTAAGTAGATCTTGCGATCAAACATAAAGAAATTCCTGGTAAGGGTCAGGTGAAGAAGGTCCAGACACAACTGTAGGTCTGGTCCTTTAAATTCAGGGTGACCCTGTAAAAATTCACGGGCTGACTCAATACCCGCCTCGTGAGGAATTATAGTATATAAGCTCTGTACGTCAATACTACAAAGGACAATTTCGTGATCAAATTTGTTCAACGTTTGTAATTTACGGAGCAAGCTACTAGTATCAAGAAGGTATCTTGGATGTGACTGAATACAAGGTTGGAAAATGGCATCCAAAAATAAGGCTACAGGCTGAAACAAAGATTTATTAGCCGATATAATGGGCCTGCCCGGGGGTTTAACCAGACTTTTAGTCAAAAGTCTGGTTAAACCCCCGGGCAGGCCCATTATATCGGCTAATAAATCTTTGTTTCAGCCTGTAGCCTTATTTTTGGATGCCATTTTCCAACCTTGTATTCAGTCACATCCAAGATACCTTCTTGATACTAGTAGCTTGCTCCGTAAATTACAAACGTTGAACAAATTTGATCACGAAATTGTCCTTTGTAGTATTGACGTACAGAGCTTATATACTATAATTCCTCACGAGGCGGGTATTGAGTCAGCCCGTGAATTTTTACAGGGTCACCCTGAATTTAAAGGACCAGACCTACAGTTGTGTCTGGACCTTCTTCACCTGACCCTTACCAGGAATTTCTTTATGTTTGATCGCAAGATCTACTTACAACAGACAGGCTGTGCGATGGGGTCCCCAGTGGCCCCATCGTACTCTAATATATACATGTTCAAAGTAGAACAGGAGATATTTTTTGAGGACCCTGGAGTAACATCTGATATTGTCATGTATTGTCGCTACATTGACGACTTACTAATTCTGTGGAAGGGCTCACAGTCCAGACTAGTACAGGTAATAGAGACACATAACAGCCGTAACCATCCAGTCAAATTTACATAT
The DNA here is from genome assembly GCF_028390025.1 of Pseudophryne corroboree. Classification (NCBI taxonomy): domain Eukaryota; kingdom Metazoa; phylum Chordata; class Amphibia; order Anura; family Myobatrachidae; genus Pseudophryne; species Pseudophryne corroboree. The sequence continues at coordinate 347,939,317 of NC_086445.1, forward strand.
AACCTAAGCACTGACTCCGTCAATTACTTGGATGTGGAGATCTCTATTAGAGATGGTGAAATCCATACTTCAGTATTCACGAAACCGACAGATAGGAACAATCTATTGCACTACTCTAGTTTCCATCCCACACCCCTGAAGCAAGGTTTGCCTTTTTCCCAGCTACTCAGAGTCCGACGCATCACCTCTGACCCTGCACTAGCTGAGATTCAAATGAACAACATGATTAACAAATTTTTAGCCAGGGGATACCCAAGATTGCTACTCGAACAGGCCAAAGCCAAGGCGTTGGCAGCAGATAGGCCAAGTCTACTACAAGTAAAACCATTAAACACTGTATCCACTAACATCTTGCCCTGGGTGGGGCATTTTAGCCCTGCTAGTAGTGGCATTAACCAAATTGCCAAGAAACTGTGGAATATTGTTCAGTCCGACAAAGAACTGAATCTAGGACAGACTAGACTCATGTCATGCTATACTAGACGACGGAACATTAGGGATATGCTTGTCAAAGCTGATATTTCGCCTAACCCCAATGTGGCTATGCAGGCTAACTCCAAGGGTTGTATCAGATGTACTTGTGTTACATGTCAATTTATGATGAGTGGTAAAAATTTCCCTCATCCACTCACTGGCAAAATGTTGACCATTAACTATACCTTGACTTGTTCATCCAAATTTGTAATTTACCAGCTATTGTGCCCATGCGGTATGTCTTACATAGGCAAAACTGTCAGAATGTTCAAAGAAAGGATGGCAGCTCACCGCTCGGCCATTAAATCAGCCATTGTTAAAGGTTCTAGTGACCAACCAGTTGCCAGGCATTTTGCCGTAGCCCGACATCCTTTGGTATCTCTACGTTACCGCATGGTAGACCATGTTCCCCCCCTGACCCGGGGTGGTGATAGGGGCATGAAACTCCTTCAGCTTGAAACTAGATGGATCCACCGTCTGGGGACATTACACCCCAGAGGGCTGAACGAGCACCTTGGTTTAAATGCACTCTTATAAATGCAGCGTTTCTCTATTTATTGGTCTGTGTTTCTATGTATATTTTGGTGGGAGATTATACATGCCCTTAACTCTGGTCAGTCTATGACCATATATTTAGAGACCATATCACTAGCCCTGGTGATCATTATGTATGCCTTTATGACAGTATGCACTTTAGTTGACATCCATTGTAGATATGTGATATGAAGGTTGCTTGTACATTATATTAGTTTGTTTATTATAGCCCTAGACCTGTATTGAGGATACCTATGTATAGTTTCCATCTGCATTTTTGTGTCTTTGAGTGCATTCACCATGTGTATACGAACAGGCTTTGTTGATGTTTCCATGACTACCGGCAGTGGGTAGTGACGTCACTGGTGAGCGCCGACGGACCAGACTCGTGTCTGGGATCCGGAAGTGCGGGTATGGCGTCCAGCACACACACTATTTAGGTAAGCACTTTTCTTTTCTCTTGTTATCTGACCTGATGAAAATGCACTAATAAATCGCATTGAAACGTTGTCACCACCTCTGAAGTAAGTGTCCCGTTGATCTCGTCGCACGGAGTGCCGCACCCGCTGTTGGTTGTATTTGAATTTCTGTGGAGGCACCCAGCGCTTTTATTTCCTCTATTGGGAGAGCCGGACCCGTCTGTTTATATATATATATATATATATATATATATATATATATATATATATATATATATATATACTAAAAAAGAGTGAAGGCGCACTCAATGAGCAGGTATAACAGGTAATTTAATACAATGATAAAAGCTCACATACATCTCAGTTTAAAACAGCCGGCTCACGAACAAATCCATAGTGCCTCCGGATAGCAACTGGTGAATCGTTCTCTGCCGCTCAATCAGCAAATGGTCTCCTCAGCGTGTATGCTCATGGACTCCGCAACAAACTCCGATCGCTCAGAGCTGTCCTTCCCGGCCACGCCCAACGCGTTTCGTCACTGCCGGACTTCGTCAGGGGGTGTGGTCTAAATCACTCTGACTCTCATTTTTATATCACATATACCAATCAATTAATTATCAAAAAATTATAAATTTTCACTATTTCGTGCCATACGCACTTCTGCAATATATCTAAAGATTAATTTACACAAATATACACTTTATTAATCAATCAGCTAAGAGAATAAAACCTTCTTATTCAGCATAAAAAATCTGCTAATCATTTTTAACAATATTGCTCCTTAATAGAGAATCAATCAATTACCTTAATTAAAAAACACACACAGATGTCACAAAAGAAACGATTCCATGACGATCACCATAAAAATCATCATTTAACATTTTCAATATTAAGAGATTTGATTGTATCGGCTTCATTAGGCTTTCACAATAATTCATACAGAAAAAGAACTCAGCATTGTATATAATCTGTAACTACGAGAAACTGACATGAGCAGACCCAGTCTCTGACGTAACACCAGCTGAAAACAAATCTTCTCGCGATACAAGTACAGCTGCCGGAAGCCGCACCGATATCCCGATCCGATAATTGAGCTCAGCGGAGCCACGCCAGACACCGGTTACATTAAAAATGCACTCAATCCATCCACATCAGACCCGTATTCCAATATTGCGGACAATTGTACCTATGAACTAACATTTGATACTTAAAAAAGAGAGAGAGACATAATAAAGAAAAAACGGGCATAATAAAGAAAAGAAAAGACACTATCATATACGGACCCCACATTCTAATGCAATCACTCCATAACCTCTATAAAGCTCAATATTATACACATTGATGCAAATCCTAGTGGTTAGAGAAATTACTTCATTAATCATGTAGAAACGGTACTATATCATAAGTCTCATTTAAACCATATGGTGAAAGGGTATTTAATCTATGGATCCAAAATGTTTCTCTCTTGCTTAATTGTTTCAGGACATCTCCACCCCTTTCTGTCAGTACAACATGTTCTAATGCTTTAAACGTAAATTTATCTAAAGAAGAATTACAACATTTAATAAAGTGTCTGGGAACACTATGATTAGTTAATTTGTTGACAATACTACGTACATGCTCTAATATTCTTAGTTTCAGCTGACGTTTAGTTTTTCCTATATATCTAATCCCACAGCCACATTGTAGCATATAAATAACACACGTTGTCTGACAATTAATAAACCCCTTTATGTCCCATGATTCTATGTTGTCTGTACTGAAAATCTTTTTTCTATCTTTACTTACATATTTACATACTTTGCACTTATTGCAAGGGAAACATCCGTTTATATTATCCAGCCATGAATTCTCTTTCACCGTTTTTAGTTTCGTTGGTGCCAACTTATTCTTTAACGTAGTTGCTCGTCTAGAAGCCGTTCATTATTATCTGGAGAGAGATGAAACCCTCAGTTGTGAACTAAGAAAATTTATTCTTGATTGTATTATGTTTGTTTTGAAAAATAATTATTTTTTATTTAATAATCAGTTTTATATCCAGCAACACGGGACAGCGATGGGGACGCCATATGCCCCTAGTTTCGCTAATTTATACCTTGGTAAATGGGAGGAGGAAGTTATAGAAACTAATACTATGTTTAAAGATAATATTAAATTGTATAAACGGTACATAGATGATGTGCTAATAGTGTGGCAAGGGGACAAAGAATCGTTTGAGATCTTTATAGATAATTTAAACTGTAATACATATAATCTAAGGTTCACGTCTAATTTCCAGAAAGAAAAAATAGAGTATTTAGATTTGGTGTTGGATACAAGCGAATGGGTATGTGGAGATAAAATTGAAACATACACCCATATTAAGGAAGTGGACAGTAATAATTATATACACTACGGAAGCTGTCATTTAAGAAATTGGGTGGATAATATCCCGCTGTCACAGTTCATTAGAATTAGACGCAACTGTACAAATATAGCCAAATTTGATGAACAGGCTTTAAAATATAAAGAAAGATTTCTGGAAAAACAATATCCTGATAAACTCATTTCTAAATGTAAGGATAAGGTTAGAAGTATGAATAGATGTGATTTATTAAGGTATAAAGAAAAGAAACCAAAAGATAATACTTTTATTCCTTTTATTACAGGTTTTAATTCTAAGAATCGAGAGATAAGGGATATCATCGGTAAACACTGGGATGTGTTAAAATTAGACCCCGTTTTGAATAAAATACTCCCTCAAAAACCACAGCTAGTTTTTAGACGAGCAACTACGTTAAAGAATAAGTTGGCACCAACGAAACTAAAAACGGTGAAAGAGAATTCATGGCTGGATAATATAAACGGATGTTTCCCTTGCAATAAGTGCAAAGTATGTAAATATGTAAGTAAAGATAGAAAAAAGATTTTCAGTACAGACAACATAGAATCATGGGACATAAAGGGGTTTATTAATTGTCAGACAACGTGTGTTATTTATATGCTACAATGTGGCTGTGGGATTAGATATATAGGAAAAACTAAACGTCAGCTGAAACTAAGAATATTAGAGCATGTACGTAGTATTGTCAACAAATTAACTAATCATAGTGTTCCCAGACACTTTATTAAATGTTGTAATTCTTCTTTAGATAAATTTACGTTTAAAGCATTAGAACATGTTGTACTGACAGAAAGGGGTGGAGATGTCCTGAAACAATTAAGCAAGAGAGAAACATTTTGGATCCATAGATTAAATACCCTTTCACCATATGGTTTAAATGAGACTTATGATATAGTACCGTTTCTACATGATTAATGAAGTAATTTCTCTAACCACTAGGATTTGCATCAATGTGTATAATATTGAGCTTTATAGAGGTTATGGAGTGATTGCATTAGAATGTGGGGTCCGTATATGATAGTGTCTTTTCTTTTCTTTATTATGCCCGTTTTTTCTTTATTATGTCTCTCTCTCTTTTTTAAGTATCAAATGTTAGTTCATAGGTACAATTGTCCGCAATAGTGGAATACGGGTCTGATGTGGATGGATTGAGTGCATTTTTACTGTAACCGGTGTCTGGCGTGGCTCCGCTGAGCTCAATTATCGGATCGGGATATCGGTGCGGCTTCCGGCAGCTGTACTTGTATCGCGAGAAGATTTGTTTTCAGCTGGTGTTACGTCAGAGACTGGGTCTGCTCATGTCAGTTTCTCGTAGTTACAGATTATATACAATGCTGAGTTCTTTTTCTGTATGAATTATTGTGAAAGCCTAATGAAGCCGATACAATCAAATCTCTTAATATTGAAAATGTTAAATGATGATTTTTATGGTGATCGTCATGGAATCGTTCCTTTTGTGACATCTGTGTGTGTTTTTTAATTAAGGTAATTGATTGATTCTCTATTAAGGAGCAATATTGTTAAAAATGATTAGCAGATTTTTTATGCTGAATAAGAAGGTTTTATTCTCTTAGCTGATTGATTAATAAAGTGTATATTTGTGTAAATTAATCTTTAGATATATTGCAGAAGTGCGTATGGCACGAAATAGTGAAAATTTATAATTTTTTGATAATTAATTGATTGGTATATGTGATATAAAAATGAGAGTCAGAGTGATTTAGACCACACCCCCTGACAAAGTCCGGCAGTGACGAAACGCGTTGGGCGTGGCCGGGAAGGACAGCTCTGAGCGATCGGAGTTTGTTGCGGAGTCCATGAGCATACACGCTGAGGAGACCATTTGCTGATTGAGCGGCAGAGAACGATTCACCAGTTGCTATCCGGAGGCACTATGGATTTGTTCGTGAGCCGGCTGTTTTAAACTGAGATGTATGTGAGCTTTTATCATTGTATTAAATTACCTGTTATACCTGCTCATTGAGTGCGCCTTCACTCTTTTTTAGTGCACATTGGAACAGTACAGCTGTGGTTACGCTGTTTATTGAAGTGCCAGCACTTGCATCGATTGAATTGTGGACTAAAAATCAGGAGATTTAAGGACATTGATTGCACAACCATTCCTGCATTTATATATATATATATATATATATATATATATATATATATATATATATATATATTATATTATGCGTTACTAGGTACCAAACTGATTATGTTCGGTGTGTGACATGCTGTGTCTGCCACTTTTAAACCAAGGACCACATATACTTGGAGGCTCCGATATGGCAGAAGTTGCAGTCAGGTAAGCGCTGGATACTTCAATTAATAGCACGTTTAGTGGAGGGTTTTATAGACAATAGGGGCTAGGCTAGAGACACAGAGCCAACTGCTGGATCTATAATCCTATAATCACCTGGGTGGCCTGTGTCTATAATTAAATTGACAACACACATTAGTAAATATAACCGGTCTTCAACGTTTATTCATACATTAGCACGGGCCGTCTCTAATTTTAAATCCAGTGGTTTGTTGTTTTTTCAAACAGAGTAACTGTTGGGCATTGAACATGACAACAATGGGTGTTTTATTTATTCTGTTAGGGTATAAGATATAGATAAATCTATAGACTTACACGCAGAATACTATATTTGATTTGCAAATGATGAATATATATGAAAAATTGGACGCCTTGTATAAAATGTAGGAATGTTTTAAGCCACTGCCTTTTAACAGTTCCTCTGCACCGCATTAAAACCTTCTTATGTGTTCTAGGGTTAAAAAAAAACGAGATCCAAACTCCTAAACCTGTTTTTGCATAATTTGCTGCAGTGATCAGGGTAATATTAAGTAACTGGTTATAGATTTGTGCTAGTCTAGTAAAAACAGTTACTACACATTGCCTTATTACAGGTCCCACTGTAACGAGAAAGTGCTGAAGTAAGGTTTCTGCATGATTAGCCAGGAATAATTTGTTAATCATACTAGTCTGACATGTCTGAAAGGTGCATTAACCTCTGGAGTTAAATATTAATAGACCTTCATCAATATAAGCCTTATAGGAGTATGTGGTGTTGCAGCCAAACCACCAGAAAGAAGCTGTCACAGATTTCGGTAGGTAACATCTACTTGTCCCATTTACTGTACATTTAACAAGACTCCATTGGGTCTATTCATGAAGCAGTGAAAAGAGTGAAGAAGTGAGCCTATGGAGAAGTTGCCCATGGCAACCAATCAGCTGCTCCGTACAATTGTAGAATATGCTAATTCAAAATGTTACTTCAATGCTGATTGGTTGCCATGGGCAACTTCTCCACTGGCTCACTTCTCCACACTGCTTCATGAATAGACCTCCATGTCTGCTCTGTACAGGATACAAACTAGCTGCACTCTGATGTTACAGAATGATTTGTCTGATTCTTCTTAACACCTTGGAAATACCCTCATGTAATAGAGATGCCAAATTATGGAAATTGAAATATAGCACTGAATGTACTTTCTTGATTTTGTTTAGTCGGTAGTGGTACTGTTGGTAATCTTACTTAAAATTTATATCTCTAACCAACCCTATTACTGACCGTAAAGGGGAACATGAACCACATCAGGAAAATAATTTAACAATCTGGCATGTGTACCAGAAAAGGGCATCTGCCATTAATAGGTGTCTGCATGTTACCTGTTTGGTGTAGTAACATCATGTCCTATTGTTTCTCTTTCATAAAGGATATCCTGACGGAGACGTGATTAGCAGTCTGGAACTGTGGTCTGCTTTAGTTGTGTAGTCTGTCCTGTGTGCTGGTTTTTACAATTCCTTTATTCCCACAGATAAAGAAGATGTACACATATCTTAATAGTAATTTATGGTGGATAACGAAAAACACCAGCATGTTAAAAATCCTACTCAACGATTCCAATCATTTTTGGGGTTGGTAACGGCAAATCCAGATTGTCCAACATGTTGGATTTTGCAGATCATCTGACCCAGGCATTGGCAGAACGGGGAATTGCGCTGATAGATACCTGATGTATGGGCCTTGAGGACCAATGTTAGGAAACACTTGTCTGTTATCTTCTAATACAGTAATTTGTTGTTTGATATTAACTTTAACATCCTCATGTACTGCATGAATTATTTGCATGACAGACTGAAAAATAGTAGAAAACACTATACTATTTACAAAAGTTAGGAAAAGTGTATATTACCTGCTAGTCATTAGACATTGATTGGAGTTAATGTTACATAGTAACATAGTATCTAAGGTTGAAAAAAGACAATTGTCCATCGAGTTCAACCTATTTGTGGTCTCCTATGCACGATTATTTTGTACAAAATTTTGACTGAAGTTGATGACTGCCGTTACGTTTTACCCCTCTTCTTTTTTTTTTTTCTTTATAATAACCATAGTGCGTGACTATGCCCTGTAACCCTGGATATCCTTATCCATTAGGAATTTATCTAACCCATTCTTAAAGGTGTTGACTGAGTCTGCCATTACAACTCCCTCAGGCAGGGAATTCCAAACACGTATCGTCCTTACCGTAAAAAAGCCTTTACGCCGTATTGTGCGGAATCTCCTCTCCTCTAACCTGAGCGAGTGTCCACGAGTTCTCTGTGTTGTTCTAACCAAAAACAGGTCCTGCGCAAGATCTGTATATTGTCCCCTTATATATTTGTAAATGTTGATCATGTCCCATCTTAATCTCCTCTTTTCCAGTGTAAACATGCATAGTCTTCCAAGCCTTTCCTCGTATTCCAGCGTCTCCATACCCTTAATTAGTTTGGTCGCCCGCCTTTGAACCTTTTCTAGCACCAGGATATCCTTTTTGTAGTAAGGTGCCCAGAATTGTACACAGTATTCAAAGTGTGGCCTCACAAGTGATTTATATAACGGGATTATAATAGTCTCGTCCCTAGCATCAATTCCCCGTTTTATGCATGCTAATATCTTACTAGCCTTCTTTGCTGCAATGTGATAGGAAAAATCCTATGTTTGTGCTGGATGAGCCTTATCACATTTTCACCAGTGTAACAGAGCTCTCAGGTGAGTAAAATTTGGATAGCCTTCCCTGTACACCAATTGGATACAGTTCTTGGACAAATGATAGAAACTTAAAAATTGAATTTAGCAGTTGTTCTCCGTTCATTTATAACTCTGAATTTATTCAGTTGGTTTATAAATATTACACATGAATATATTTATTATCAGTAATTTATATAGCGCACCCATATTGCGCAGCTATTTACAGAGAACATTTTCCCATTCACGTAGGACCCTGCCCCAGTGCATGAAAATATTTTTATGAAAATATTTATGAAGTACTATGTTTCTGTACAAACGAACAATGTACTTATAAAATATTATACAATTGTATGATTTTAATTTATTGTTTTATTCAAATTATTGTTTTTTGGATCACGCTGGTTTATAATATTTTACTTTGAATTAATAGTATTATTGTGCGCCCTCTGAATATTGTATCTATAACCTATGTTTATCTCCTACAAGCAGGGAGATTTTTTTCACGAGGTGCTGCCAAATTTGATTACAGCGCGAGATAAGGATATTGTTGATTCATTATATATATATATATATAAAGAGCAAATTCAGGCGGCACTCCACGGATTTTCAAAATAAAATGAGACAGCTACACAGGCTTGATTGTCAACGTTTCAGGTGCTGTTTAATCACACCTTTCGTCAGGATTAAACAGCACCTGAAACGTGGGTTTTATTTTGAAAATCCGTGGAGTGCCGCCTGAATTTGCTCTTTTGTATCTGCTCTGCTTGGACCGTGGGAGGGCACCCAGGTATTTAAATAAGCTGTTTGGAGTGCCGGTCATACTGGAACTATATATATATATATATATATATATATATATATATATATATATATATATAACGCAATCGTGTAGAAGTGGCACTCTGGGTTCCTACAGTAATGCCGGGGTGCCTTCCTAAAAGCAGTTGTATACCATACCAATTTCCTTAAGGCAAAGGAGAGGCGGCACTCATCCGGTCTTTGGTAAAGATGAAGGGGTACTGTTTATTCACAACGTTTCAAAGCTCACATGCTTTATCATCAGGTGCATAATACATGGATTTATTGGTGCTTATGGGGCTTACTTAGCAAAGTTTTTTTTATACATATAAAATTATGTAGAAACTGCAGTTTCTGCATCATTTTATGAATTCTTGCTATGTACTAACAGCCTAATGCAGAAGGTTACACAGAGATCTCCTGCAAAATGTTAATTAGCGCTGCAGACCGCAGTCCTCATTATTATCAATGGGGACTACGGGCTGACTCTTATGTACCAAACTTCAAAAAGCTATTATTTTCAGATATCGGCCCGTTTAGTTTATACAATCTTCAGATGGTGGAAACAGCTTTAAGCCTATGTAGGCTTACTCACAGGAGAGAGATCTTCCGATCCCTCTCCTGCAGCCTCCAGTCGGCAGTGGAATCTGACAATGTGCGTCCATTTTCGCTTGACTGAACAGCAGCAATATGTTCATTGTGGTTTCATTATGTTCCATTCCATCTTGAGAACAGAAAAAGTCAAGTCTACCGAAGGTGCATTACTGATTCTAATAGCACAGTGCTCCGTAAACTAGAGCAGCCAATCATAAACTGATTTACACTGCAAGGAAGACTAATAAAAGCAAATACCGCATTCTCTTCTAAGGGGGCTCATTCACATGTGAACCTGCTCACACCAGATTTGATGCAGGGTTGAATGCAAGTCTTATGTTTGTCTGCAGCATGTGGTCCTGAGGAAAGGGCTAGCAAACCCTCAGACGTTGACCTGACCTAAAGCTTGTACTTGGACTGTATCCGGAGATGTGTCTTTGTCCGGTAATTATGTATGGCATTGAATTGAATGCATCAGCTAGAATAGAGGTGCTGTTTTTTTCACAACAAATACAAAGAGTGCTGCATTTTGTTCCTTTGGGGGACATTGAAGTATTGTATGTACTACATTAGGCAGGCACCTTGGTTTACTGTACATTGCTGGTTTAGTGCTGGACCTATAATATATATATATATATATATATATATATATATATATATATATGTATATGTGTGTGTTTGCGTTTAGGTCCGTGAGTAGTTTGATTTCTATGACTGCATTAGTAGACTGCTCTATCACACCAACAGGTGGAGTACTTGGATAACTGCTCAAGTTATATTTTTATTTCGCAGTGCAGTAAAATCCTTTGACCTCTTTGCTGCACAAAGTGTGACAGGAAATGTACCGACAGAGGGGAGTTCTTAGTTGAAGGGAGAAACAAACAGGGTTTCTTTCTGCTTTGTAGCGAAGGTTCAGGTAATTATACACCTGGTTGAGATCTGATAGATGTAGCTGCATAACACCAGTTTGTAGGCAAGCTTTTATTTTGTGGGAGTGTGTTACATTCCAATAGGAAAAGCTGGTTACTATTTAGTTGCTGACCAGCTGAATGTGATGCATTTTGTGATTCCTGATTCACATGTTTTAATTTGTGGAAAAAAATGCAAACAGCACCAAGGAATTTTGGTACGTTTTCTATGATTGGTTGCAGTCAACCATATGTCAGTAATTTTTGTGCATGTTGTGTACTTGTGAGTCATTTGAAGTTTTCTTATCGTGATATAAATCATTATGCATGTATATATTGTATTTTTGTCTGGGGAGGACATGTTTGGTGGATTGCTTGAAGTGCCAGTGCAGCAATGGATTTTGATTGGATTCTTGTTGCTACAAGATTTGGGTATTCAATTACCGGCACCTGCATTTGAACCACCAACATCACACACTTTTCCTTGCACCCCAAAGTGCGCAGGAAAATATGCAATATTTGATTGCTGCAATTAACAGTGATATGTGCAATAGCACATGGTGACCGCAAATTGCTGGCAATTAAATACTCCTCAGTAAATTATGTATTTTATTATTATGTATTTAATTTGCATGCTTTCTATCAGCTTTTTCTGCAGCGGGGTACACTGTGTTCCACAGGGAATACATCAGGGTGTAGAGCAGGATCTTTGATCCAGAGGCACCATCAGGCAAAGCTTTGACTGTCCCAGGATGCATTGGGGCCTCCTCTATAACCCCGCCTCCAGGCATTGAGAGCTCAGTTTTGAGTGGTGCCTGCAGGACAGCAAATCACCTAACAGGCGTCAACTCCCAAGCGGCGTCGCATACTCCCGCGGCTCAGATCCCGGGTAGTTGCGGCGGAGACGCTCCAGCTTAGGCATGCGGTCGCTGGCGCTCTCCTGGTTCGTGTGGCTGCTACGAAGAGTGGAGGTAAGAGGAACCCACCATTAAATTGTATTCCTGACGCAGTCTAGGGAGACGGACTGCGACGCTGGCGTGGACACTGTTACCAAGCAGGGACCCCACTATATCACCCAGGGCATAGGAGAACAGGTCGGGTGTACTAACGCCCATGTTGGTAAGGCTCCATAGTACCGGCGGTGAGGCCCAGCATAGGTGAGTCTGTGCTTGACCTGTAGCCCCTCCCCTGGCCCCTCCCCCGGCCCAGGGCACCATCTTGCAGATTTCCCGCCCTGGAGCTGCCTCACACTCTCCCTCAGTTCCTGACCGAGACGCTGGGTGCCATCTTCTGAGCATAGGTACTACTGGTCTTTGGGCTTGCAGGGCAAGGTCTCTCCTGTAAAGCTGCCTGTCCACAGCGCTGAGACTTTACAGACACTTAAGTATTCTACATGTCTTATTACAGACAGCGTTAGTTAAGAGTGTACCTATCACAGAGTATATTGTACGAGTATCCTGATATATACCTCCGGTCTAGGACCGCGCTGGCGTGTTTTGCTTTTTCCAATGCGCTGGGAGAGTGAGTGTCTCTATACTGTTTTGCTGCCTTGCACCACCCATACATCTGATACTATGGCTTTAAGTGCTGTTCTTTTCCCTTTTTTATATATATATATATATATATATATGTGTGTGTATGTATGTGTGTATATATATATATATATATATCCGTGTGAAGCAGTTGGCACTCATGTAGAAAACATTTAGCCGGGGTTCCCTCCTTGAGATTGTATATCCCTGGTGCTCTGCAGGCGGAACAGGAGATCTGGAACACAATAAAAAATACCTAAATACCATATTAAAAACGTATACAAATAAACACATTTGCATACGTTAAGCAACGCTGAAAGAGATGAACAGCATGTTACAACAGAGACAGAAAGTACATTACTATGTCAGGTCTATAAATACACCAATGCATCAGTACATCACCTAAAGAACACAGAACAGGAGGTCTAATACTAAACCCTTGGTGAAAAGAAAAAAAGGAGAGCATACTATTAGTACTATTGAGAAAGATCTAGCTCATAGCAAATTATTCCAGTTGATCTTGTCATTAAGGCCACAGGGGGCCATAGTCTTGGGCCGGAAGATCCATCTAGACTCTGCCAATAGTAGCAACTTCTGGCGATCACCCCCCCTCAGGGACAACGGAACATGATCGATCATGAAATACCGCAATGAGGATAACGAATGTCCCTTTTCTTTAAAGTGGCGTGCCACAGGTTGGTCCAGATTTTTTCCTGACAAATGGATGGCAGAGCGATGTAACGCCATCCTGTCTCTAAAAGGCCTGGTTGTCTGACCTACGTAATATAGGCCACAAGGGCAGCAAATCACATAAACCACAAAATTGGATCTACATGTCAAAACATGACGAATGTCATAGAATTTGTCTGAATGGGGATGTCGAAATCTCTTACAGGCGATCATGTATTTGCACGTAGTGCAGTTACTACAACTGTAGCACCCAGGGGGTTTAACATAAATATTGGGTCTAATAGTTTTACCCATACCCGAAATATCAGATTTGACAAGCCTATCCTTAAGGCTCCGACATCGTTTGAAAGCAGCCATAGGTCTAATATTACTAAAGCACGCAAGATCCCTGTCTGTCTTAATAATAGGTCATATAGCTTGTGTAGCTCGTTTAATAATAGGACTTGCTACTTTGTAGGTGCTAACCCAGGGGATAGTGTTCTCTCTCTGTCGCATAGTAGGTTGTAATAGCTGAGATCGAGGCATGCTCAAAACCTTATCCTTCTGCGTGCGCAATAGTTTAGAATCATACCCTCGTGCAATAAACTTAACGATGAGGTCGTCTAACCTAGAAGAAATCACCATTGGGTCACTTACTACTCTGGCAATATGCATCATTTGAGAGAGAGGCAAACCATGTTTTAAAGCCACCGGATGGTGACTATCCGCCTTAAGGAAGGTATTCCTTTCAACATCTTTGAAATAGAGGTCAGTGCTTATTATACCATTCTTAATCCTGACTTCTACATCCAAAAAATGCATAACCTCAGAACTACAAGCATATGTGTACTTAATAGATGAGTCCATACCATTAACTTGCAGCATTAGATTCTCAAATTCTGCCAAACCCCCGGTCCACAGAATGAAAATATCATCTATGTACCGGGAGTAAAGCAGAATGTTACGACTCACATCAGTACGATTTAGAAACATCTGTTCTTCAAGGTTAAACATAAAAATATTCGCGTATGAAGGTGCCACAGGAGACCCCATCGCACATCCACGCAGTTGCAAAAAAAACTTAATGTCAAACAGAAAGTAATTTCTAAACGAAGTTAATTTGAGTAACTGCAAAAACAAATCATGACTAAAGATTTCTGGATCAAGAAAATCAACAAGAAATAAACGCATAGCCTCCACACCATCCACATGTTTTATGGAGGTGTAAAGGCTACAAACATCCAAACAGCACATTATCGTGCCATCCGGTACAGACTGGAGGCCAAGCAATAGATTTATAAAGCTAGTGGTGTCCTTAATGAAGGCTTTCTTAAGAGGTAATAGAGGCTGTAAGATGAAGTCCAGCAATTTCGCAATATTCTGAAAAAGAGAATCTCGAGCAGATATAATCGGCCTCCCAGGGGGGTTGACACTGTCCTTGTGCAACTTGGGCAACGTATACAACACCGGAGTCCGGGGACAGCAGCGAGCAGGAAGTGCGTCATGCGGGAGGACTTCCGGCTGGATGGCTCGCGGTGGGACGGTGAGATCGGGATCTTCTGCTATTTATGGTGGGTGAGTTTGTTGTCTTATTGTGTATGATATGTCTTGATAAAGGGGCGTAAGCTCCGAAACGTTGACCTAGAATCATTTATATCCGAGTTTTTTGTCCTCTCGAGTGCCTTTCATTGCTCCCCTTTGGATTTCTATATATCTATATATATATATATATATATATATATATATATATATATATATGTTCACTCTAGGCTGTTTTAGCAGGGCGCCGCGCCTGCCCGTTTTTTTAGCAGGTGAAACCCGCCCTGCCCCTTTTGCGGCGCCCTGCTAGAACAGCCGCCCGCTTCCTGCCCTCTCGGCGTGTATAGATGCCGTGCGCATGCGCGCGGCATCCATTCACGCATTGAGAGAGAGCTGGGGGAAGCCCAGCACCGACGGAGGTGCTGGGCACGCCCCCAACAGTGACGTCGCCGGCCACAGACGCTCTCTATAGTAGCGTCTGTGGGCCGCACCGCCCCCTAAAATGATGTAGGTGTGGCAACACCCCCTAATATGCGTGGCCGCCCCCCCCGTTCCGGGCGCGCGCGGCGAAGACGCGCGCGCACATGTGCCACCGGAGTCCGACGCCATGCCCCTTTTCACTCCTAGAGTGAACACACATATATATATATATATATATATATATATATATATATATATATATATATGTTACTGTGGACTGGCACTCCCTCCTCAAGAAACAGCGTTGCTCCGGTGCCTTCCCAGTGCAGATGGGACAATGTTACAAAGAACATCTGTTGTTCACCTTGACAAAGGGGGCGTAAGTACCCCCGAAACGTTGGATCGTTTGTGTGGAATACAATTTTGACAACTACAGTCTCTGAGTGCCGCCTCTTCTTTGTAACATTGTGTATATATATATATATATATATATATATAAAAATAATGTGTGTGTGTGCACAGTACTTATCGCTATACGGATATTTTACTGTGTTAGTCAGGTACACAGGGATTTAGTTCACAAGTGTGTGTATTCTGACGCTAGTTGTGTACTCTGTCTGGCTTCATCATACTAATAGCCAGCAGTAAAACTCTGGAAGCTTCTGTAAATTGCAAGGTATGCTTCAGAGGTTTACCTGAGGGGAAAGTATTGTGTGATCGTCTGTGTTCTAAATGTCGTACACCTCCCAGTCAGCCTGGAGCTCTTGTATCTACAATGGAGCCACCCTGAGCTATGTTCACCACCCTCCTGGGGACTCTGGTGGACCGTTTAGCCCCTTCCCTATGGGACCTCCGGTGTCACTGCCACCACAAATTGTCCCTATTGTAAATCCACCCTGGGCGGAAAATTTGTCTACCCACTTGGAACATTTAAATCCGTCTTTGGTTAGATAAAAATCTACTCCAGGTCACACCTGTGTCTCTGGGTCAGCTAAGCGGGCTGCTTCCGCCTCACAATCCACTAACCTCTCTGATTTCTCATCTGACGAGGAGGGGCAGCATACGGTCCTGTCAGACTCTGAATCATGTGTTACTGACGAGGATTCTACCCTACAGGTTGATGTCCCTGCCCTGGTGGATGCTATTAAGCAGTTAAGCAGATCCTTCAAATTACTGAGGATGAGGATTCCACTACAGTGGCCAAGAAAACTCATATTTTTAAACAACAGTAGGTGGTTAAAACTGTATTACCCCATTCTGATCATCTTGTGGACAACAGGAAGGAACCCTGGTCTACCCCTGGTAAGAAATTCCCGCTCTCCAAATGGGCTTTGGCTCGCTATCCTCTCCCTGCAGAGTTATGTGGTAAATGGGAAAACCCACCGCCACTAGATTCTCACGTCACCCGTCTTGTGGTGTAGTCTACTCTGCCTGCCACCACTGTCACCTCCCTGAAGGAACCGACAGATAAGCGTGTGGAGGGATGCCTGAAGTCTATCTATTCCCTCGCAGGGGCCATTCATAGGCCCACCATAGCTGCCTCTTGGGCCGCAAAGGGTATTGAGGTGTGGGTTTAGGCGTTAGAGGATGACTACCCGAGGATATTACTGACAAGGCTAGACAATACCTGTCTCACATGTGCACCGCCGCCTATTACATTGAGGAGGCGTCCTCTGAGGCGGGGGTATTGGCAGCCAAAGTGTCATCCACGTCTGTCCTGACTCGACGCATACTGTGGTTAAGGTTGTGGAAAGTGGATCTGGACTCCAAGAAGACCTTGGAGGTACTCCCCTTTATTTGGGGGAAGATCTGAATAACATAGTGTCTGAATTAGCAGCTGCTAAGACTGCTTTTCTTCCTCTTACTAATCCTTCTGCACAGAAGGCGAAGACTACCACTCTTCGTTCCTTTCAACCTCAAGGGAAAGCCAAGGGTCAGTCTTACCCCAGACAGTCTCGTGCTCCCAAGACAACCAAGCCCAAGATGAAACTATCCTGGGCAGCCCGTCAGCCTGCTTCGAAACAAGACCAACCTGCTGCATGACTGGGCGGGCCTCCCCCTGGGAAACCCCAGGGTGGGAGGCCGACTTCTTCAGTTCGCCCAGGTCTGGTTAAAGATCAGTTCAGATGCTTGGGTACTGGAAGTTGTCTCTCACGGTTACGCTGTCTCCTTCAAGAGACATCCCCCTCACCAGTTCTGCACTACGGTATTCCCTTCAGATCCATTGAAGGCGCAGGCTCTACAAACGGTGGTAGGGTCTCTCCTGAGTACAGGAGTGGTTGTAACGGTACCTCAGTCCCAGCGGGGCAGAGGCTATTATTCAGCCCTGTTTCTTGTGCAGAAACCCAATGGGTCATTTCAGCCTATACTCAACCTGAACAAATTTGTGAGGGTCGCCAAGTTTCGTATGGAAACATTGCGCTCTATATTGTGCTGGTGTCGGAACCCGGAGATTACATGGTATCCCTGGATATACAGGATGCTTATCTGCATATTCCTATTGCCATATCGCATCAGCAGTTCCTGCGGTTTGCTATTGGCGACAGTCACTACCAATTCCAGGCTCTGCCATTCGGACTGGCCATGGCCAAGGTTATGGCCATGATGACAGCTCATCTCTGTCGTCAGGGAGTCAGAATCCTGCCGTACTTGGACGACTTGCTGATTTTGGCTTGTTCCCACAATGTCCTCCTCCTCAATCATTTACTAATGATGGTGAGTTTCTTACAAGCCCACGGATGGCTGATCAGTTGGAAGAAGTCTTTGCTTGTCCCAGCACAGAGCATGGTGCACCTACAATCGCTCCTGGACACACACAGTCAGAGACTGTTCCTGTCTCTAGACAAGGTCCTGAAAATCCCTCAGCGATGCAAGTACTTGGCCTGATGGTGTCGACATTCGACATGGTGGAGTACGCTCAATTTCATTCCCGCCCTCTGCTACAATTAATTCTTGCCAAGTGGGACGACCTGCCTCATAGGATCAAATTCCAAAGGATCTTGTTGACTCCGGAGGTTCGTTTGTCGCTGACCTGGTGGTTCCAGGACCAGCAATTGAGCAGGGGACGTCTCTTCTGGATCCCCGACTGGGTCCTCCTGACGACGGATGCCAGTCTGATGGGATGGGGAGCGGTGTTGGAGCAACACTCTTTTCAGGGTTGGTGGACCACGGAAGAATCACTCCTCCCAATAAACATCCTAGAGTTGAGGGCGGTGTTCAATGCATTATCACTTGCTTTGCCTCTGGTACGGAGCAGACCGGTTCAAGTACGGTCAGACCACGCCACGGCAGTGGCATACATAAACCATCAAGGCGGCACTCGAGGCCGCATGGCCATGTAGGAAGTGTCAAAAATAGGATTTTAATACCTACCTGTAAATCCTTTTCTCCTAGTCCGTAGAGGATGCTGGGGACTCCAAAAGGACTATGGGGTATAGACGGGATCCGCAGGAGCTTGGGCACACTAAAAAGACTTTGAATGGGTGTGAACTGGCTCCTCCCGCTATGCCCCTCCTCCAGACCTCAGTTATAGGAACTGTGCCCAGGAGAGACGGACATTTCGAGCAAAGGATTTTTGTTTAAACTAAGGGCGAGAAACATACCAGCCCACACCACAAACATACCGTGCAACTGGAATAGTATGAAACCAGATAACCGTATGAACTAACAGCAACAAGCTGAATAAAACGAATACACAACCCGTGTGTAAACAAGTACAACCAGTAATAATACAACTGCAAGTAACAGTCCGCACTGGTATAGGTGCCCAGCATCCTCTACGGACTAGGAGAAAAGGATTTACCGGTAGGTATTAAAATCCTATTTTCTCTTACGTCCTAGAGGATGCTGGGGACTCCAAAAGGACCATGGGGTCTATACCAAAGCTCCAGAACGGGCGGGAGAGTGCGGACGACTCTGCAGCACCAAATGAGCAAACATGAGGTCCTCATCAGCCAGGGTATCAAACTTGTAAAACTTAGCAAAGGTGTTTGAACCCGACCACGTAGCTGCTCGGCAAAGCTGAAGTCCCGAGACCCCTCGGGCAGCCGCCCAAGAAGAGCCCACCTTCCTAGTAGAATGGGCCTTTACCGACTTCGGCAATGGTAGCCCAGCCGAAGAATGAGCCTGCTGAATCGTATTACAAATCCAGCGAGTAATAGTTTGCATAGAATCGGGATTTCCAATCTTGTTGGAAGCATACAGGACAAACAAAGCCTCTGTTTTTCTTGTAAGAGCCATCCTGGCGACATAAATTTTTAAAGCTCTTACAACATCAAGAGACTTTGGAACCGCCACAGCATCCGTAGCCACAGGCACCACAATAGGTTGGTTGATGTGAAAGGAAGAAACCACCTTCGGCAGAAATTGTTGACGAGTCCTCAATTCCGCTCTATCCGAATGGAATATCAAATAAGGGCTCTTGTGAGACAAGGCCGCCAATTCTGACACTCGCCTGGCCGACGCCAGAGCCAAAAGCATGACCACTTTCCAAGTGAGAAACTTTAACTCAACCTTACGCAAAGGTTCAAACCAGTGAGACATAAGGAACTGCAAGACCACTTCAAGATCCCACGGCGCCACCGGCAGCACAAATGGAGGTTGTATATGCAACACTCCCTTCACAAAAGTCTGAACCTCAGGAAGGACGGACAATTCTTTCTGGCAAAAAAAAATAGATAAAGCCGAAATCTGCACTTTTATGGAACCCAATTTCAGGCCTGCATCTACGCCTGCCTGCAAAAAATGGAGAAACCGACCCAAGTGAAACTCCTTCGCCGGAGCTGCTTTGGTCTCACACCATGAAACATATTTCCTCCAAATACGGTGATAATGTTTTGCCGTAACCTCCTTCCTAGCTTTAGGGAAAGTGGGGATGACCTCCCCGGGAATACCCTTCCGAGCTAAGATTTGGCGCTCAACTTCCACGCCGTCAAACGCAGCCGCCGTAAGTCCGGAAACACGCAGGGCCCCTGCAACAACAGGTCCTCTCTTAGAGGAAGCGGCCAGGGATCTTCCACTAGTAAGTCTTGAAGATCCGGATACCAGGCCCTCCGTGGCCAATCTGGAACGACGAGTATCGCCTGAACCCTTGTTCGTCGAACAATCCTCAGCACCTTCGGAGGGAACACATACACTGACTGAAACACCCACGGAGTCACCAGGGCGTCCACTGCACTGGCTTGGGGTTTCCTTGACCTGGAACAATACCTTGGAAGCTTCTTGTTGAGGCGAGATGCCATCATGTCTATCAGAGGAATTTCCCAACGCTTTGTCACTTCTGCAAATACCTCTTGATGAAGAGCCCACTCTCCCGGATGGAGATCGTGTCTGCTGAGGAAGTCTGCTTCCCAGTTGTCCACTCCTGGGAGGAAGACTGCTGACAGAGCGCTCACGTGCTGTTCCGCCCAGCGTAGGTTTATTGTGGCCTCCTCCATAGCCACCCTGCTCCTTGTTCCGCCTTGGCGGTTTACGTACGCCACTGCTGTTATGTTTACCGACTGGATTAGGACCGGGAGACCCTGAAGAAGGTTCTTTGCTTGCAGCAGGCAGTTATAAATGGCTCTCAACTCGAGAACATTTATGTGGAGACAAGATTCCTGGCTTGACCACTTTCCCTGGAAATTTCTTCCTTGCGTGACTGCACCCCAGCCTCGGAGACTTGCATCTGTTAGCAGGACCCAGTCCTGGATTCCGAATCGGCGTCCCTCTAGAAGTTGAGAACCTTGCAGCCACCACAGGAGAGAAATCCTGGCTCTGGAAGATAGACTTATTTTCCGGTGCATGTGCAGGTGAGACCCAGACCATCTTTTCAGCAGATCCCACTGAAACACCCGGGCATGAAACCTGCCAAACGGAATGGCTTCGTAAGTCGCAACCATCTTCCCTAGTACCCGAGTGCATTGATGAATTGCCACACTTGTCGGCCTCAGAAGCTCCCTGACCATGGTCTGGATTTCCAGAGCTTTGACCTCCGGAAGAAACACTCTCTGTATCTCCGTGTCCAGGACCATGCCCAGGAAGGGTAGCCGAGTGACCGGGATCAGCTGAGACTTTGGCAAATTTAGTATCCAACCGTGATGTCGCAGAACTGACAGGGAGAGATCCACATTTCTTAACAACTGCTTCTTGGACCTCGCCTTTATCAGGAGATCGTCCAAGTATGGGATAATTTTGACCCCCTTAGTTGCGCCGGAGGACCATCATCTCTGCCATTACCTTGGTGAAAACCCTCGGGCCGTGGAAAGCCCAAACGGCAATGCCTGAAACTGGTAATGACAATCCTGCACCGCAAACCGTAGGAAGGTTTGATGAGGAGGGAATATCGGGATGTGTAAGTATGCATCCTTTATGTTGACTGACACCATAAAATCCCCCCCTTCGAGGCTGGAGATCACCGCTCGAAGAGACTCCATTTTGAACTTGAAAGTTTTCAAGTACGGATTGAGGGATTTTAGGTTCAGAATCGGTCTGACCGAACCGTCCGGCTTCGGCACCACAAAGAGGCTCGAATAGAACCCTCTCCCCCGATCTGACGGAGGAACCGGCACCACGACCCTCTGTTGACACAACTTCTGTATCGCATCCCTTACCACCTCTCTTTCGGGAAGAGAAGTTGGCAAGGCCGACACAAAAAAACGGTTGGGGGGCATCTCCTGAAACTCCAGTCTGTACCCTTGGGACACTATGTCTAAGACCCAAGGATCCAGAGCCGAACGAACCCAGACCTGACTGAAGAATCGGAGACGGCCCCCCACCGGTAGGGACTCCCCTAGGGGAGCCCCAGCATCATGCGGTGGACTTGGTAGAGGCAGGGGAGTACTTTTGGTCCTGGGTGCCTGACACTGCAGGCGACTTCCTTCCCCTACCTCTACCCTTTGAAGCGAGGAAGGATGAGCCCTTACCTCTTTTGTATTTATTAGGCCGAAAGGACTGCATCTGCTGATGGGGTGCCTTCTTCTGTTGAGTGGGAACATAAGGAAGAAAAGACTACTTACCCGCCGTAGCGGTCAACACCAGGTCAGCCAGGCCGTCACCAAACAAGAGACTACCTTTAAAAGGGAGAGCTTCCATATTCTTCTTGGAGTCGGCATCAGCATTCCATTGGTGAATCCACAGCGCCCTCCTGGCCGAAATCGCCATGGCATTGGCTCTTGATCCCAAGAGGCCAACATCTCTCGCCGCATCCTTTAGGTAATCTGCAGCGCCCTTAATATAACCAAGAGTCAAAAGAATATTATCTTTATCAAGAGCATCCATATCAGAAGCCAAATTTTCAGCCCACTTTGCAATAGCACTACTCACCCATACCGACGCCACAGCAGGTCTGAGCAATGCACCAGTATTGACGAAAATGAACTTCAAAGTCGTCTCCAGCTTGCGATCCGTTGGATCCTTGAGAGCAGCCGTGTCAGGAGACGGAAGCGCCAGTTTCTTGGACAATCAGGATAGAGCCTTGTCCACATTTGGAGACGACTCCCATTTTTCCCTATCGTCAGAGGGAAAAGGATATGCCATCAAAATTCGCTTGGGAATCTGCCACCTTTTTTCAGGCGACTCCCAAGCCTTTTCACAAAGCGCATTAATTTCATGAGAGGGAGGAAATTTTACCTCAGGTCTTTTCCCCTTAAATAAACAAACTCTTGTGTCAGAAACTGCAGGTTCCTCAGATATACGTAAAACATCTTTAATGGCTATAATCATGTACTGAATACTCTTGAAAACCCGTGGATGCAAAGAAGCCTCATTTAAATCGACATCGGAGTCAGAATCCGTGTCGGTACCTGTATCTGCCATCTGATTAAAAGCACGCTTCTGTGACCCTGAGACTGTTTGTACCTGAGACAATGCGTCCTCCACCGACTGTCTCCATGTTTGTGTCTGAGAATCAGATTTATCTAGTCTCTTTGACAATAAGCCACATTTGTATTCAGTGTACTCAGCATAGTCATCCAATCAGCCGTCGGCTGTGCCGACAGACACATACTTAAATCTTTTTCTGCAGCCCCCATAACTTCCTCCGGGGAGGAACACCCAGGCTCAAACATGTCGACACCTCGTGCCGACACACTCGCACAGTGCACAAACCCGGGGACAGACCCACAGAGAACCCCTTAGGGAGAACACAGAGAGAGTATGCCAGCTCACACCCCAGCGCCCATACACTAACCGAAGCTAGTAATATGCTCAGCGCCGGCAATATAAATTGAAAAGCTCCAAATTGATGTGCCCCCCCCCCCCCCCCGTTTTTCCGCCCCGTGTACTTGCGTGAGCTTGGAGGTCCGGGCAGCGTCTCTGCAGCGCTGTAGAGATAGGAGAAAATGGCGCTGGTGAGCAATGTGCGGCTAAGCCCCGCCCCCTTCCCGGCGCGCTGTAGCCCGTTAAAATTTGAATCCGTAAACTGGCGGGGGTACCCTATACAGTGATCAGACACTGTATAGCCCTTTTTTGCCAGCCAAAACCTCAGTAACTGCTGCCCAGGGCGCTCCCCCCTAGCGCCCTGCACCCTGTGAGTGCCGTTGGTGAAGTGTGTGGGAGCATGGAGCGCTACCGCTGCGCTGTACCTCCGTTACTGAAGTCTTCTGCCGTCACTGAAGTCTTCAGTTCTTCTAATACTCACCCGGCTTCTTTCTTCTGGCTTCTGTGAGGGGGGTGACGGCGCGGCTCCGGGAACAAGCAGCTAGGCGAACCAAGTGATCGAACCCTCTGGAGCTAATGGTGTCCAGTAGCCTAAGAAGCAGAGCCCTTAACTAAGAAGTAGGTCTGACTTCTCTCCCCTCAGTCCCACGATGCAGGGAGCCTGTAGCCAGCAGGTCTCCCTGAAAATAAAAAACCTAACAAAAGTCTTTTTCCAGAGAAACTCTGTAGAGCTCCCCTAGTGTGTGTCCAGTCACTCCTGGGCACAAAGTCTAACTGAGGTCTGGAGGAGGGGCATAGAGGGAGGAGCCAGTTCACACCCAGTCAAAGTATTTTTAGTGTGCCCAAGCTCCTGCCGATCCCGTCTATACCCCATGGTCCTTTTGGAGTCCCCAGCATCCTCTATGACGTAAGAGAAAATCCTTTGTTGGGCTGAACGCCATCTGCAAGTATATTGGCAGTGTTCATTCCAGGTACCCTCAACTGGGAAGCGGACTATCTCAGTCGCCACGACGTACATGCCGGAGAGTGTAGTCTTCATCCAGAAGTCTTTCAACTCCTAGTGGACAGGTGGGGTCTACTGGACGTAGACCTAATGGCATCTCAACACAATCACTAGGTTCCAGTCTTCGAATCAGGACAAGGGATCAAAGTTCAAACAGGAAGGAGGAATGCTTCTAATCGCTCCAGCGTGGCCCAGATGGCATTTGTTTTCAGACCAGCAGGGTCTATCGATGGGGCATCCCCTTTTACTTCCTCAATGACCAGACCTCCTCGTACAGGGCCCTTGTCTCTACCCAGACCTGGCCAGACTGGCTTTGACGGCGTGGCTCTTGAAGCATCACTCCTGAGAGCCAGAGGATTTTCAGAGGCGGTTATTCAAACGATGTTGACTGCCCGCAATCCAGCATCTGCCCGGATTTATTATAGGGTTTGGAATTCTTACTTCACTTCGTGTGCTGAGAAGAATTACGATGTCCATAGTTTCAGATCTTCCAGGATACTGGCTTTTCTGCAAAGAGGCCTGGACTTAGGTCTTCGTCTGGCCTCCCTCAAGGTTCATATATCTGCCTTGTCGGTTTGGTTTCAGAGAAAAATTACCTCTATACATGATGTTCAGACGTTCATTTTGGGCGCTATTCGGATTCAGCCTCCCTATGTCCCTCCTGTGGCTCCATGGGATTTGTCTGTCGTGCTGAATGCTCTGCAAGAGTCTCCTTTTGAACCTCTTGAATCGGTGGACCTTAAATGGCTCACATCCAAGGTCCTGTTCTTGCTGGCTATTGCCTCTGCAAGAAGGGTGTTGGACTTAGGCGCTTTGTCCTGTTGTCCACCCTTTCTCATATTCCACCGGGACCGGGCAGTTCTACGAACTCGCCCAGGTTATCTGCCTAAGGTGGTGTCATCTTTTCACCCTAACCAAGAGATTGTGGTTCCGGCCTTTGTCTCTTCGGATTTGTTCCCCATAGACCTTTTTTTGTATATGGTTAGGGCCCTCCGTATCTATGTGGAGAGGACTGCCTCTATCAAGAGGTCAGATTCCCATTTTGTTTTGTTTGGGTTTCATAAGCAATCCTTGGCCAGATGGATTAGAATGGTGATTGCACAAGCCTTTGCACAGGCTGGACTCCCAGCTCCTGCTGCAGTTAAATCCCATTCTACTCTGTCTGTTGGACCTTCTTGGGCGACCCGTCATGGCGCGTCCCCAGAACAATTGTGTAAGGCGGCTACGTGGTCCTCTGTGAACACGTTCATTAGGTTCTATGTCTTTGATACTTCTGCCTCCCAGAATGCTTCCTTTGAACGCCAGGTCGCCTCCCTTGAGGAACTGCTTTAGGACATCCCTGATGTATTCCCTGTGGAACACAGTGTACCCCGCTGCAGAAAAGGAGAGTTATGGTAGACTTACCATGGTTAACTCTTTATGTGAGGTACACTGGATTCCACAGGACACCCACCCTGACGCACCTAGCTTCTTTGGGTTGCATGGCATTAGCCGCTGGTACCCTCTCCTGTCGTGAAATTGTGGTTCTATGTGATTAACATCTGCCTTCTCTTTTACCTGCTCCTGCATTGGACTGGTTAACGAAACTGAGCTCTTAGTGCCTGGAGGCGGGGTTATAGAGGAGGCCCCAATGCATCCTGGAACAGTCAAAGCTTTGCCTGATGGTGCCTCTGGATCCAAGATCCCACTCTACACCCCAATGTATTCCCTGTGGAACACATTATACCTCGCAGAAAGAGAGTTAGCCATGGTAAGTCTACCATAACTCCTTTTTCTGAATAGCTATTGATGTCTTCATCCTGCAATTTATTTTTTTCAGCTATGTTTCTGTATTGTGCAGCTAAACTTACTCTAAACTTACTTTAGAACAGAGATGGGGAACCTTCGGTCATCCAGCTGTTGTTGAACTACACATACCAGCATGCCTTGCTACAGTTTTGCTATTTGGCCATGCCAAAACTGCTGCAGGGCATGCTGGGATGTGTAGTTCAACAACAGCTGGAGGGCCGAAGGTTCCCCATCCCTGCTTTAGAACAATTGAATGCATTGCAGATATCAGTTCGGCAGTATAACTGTGAGCATGATGCTTTGCCATCATGTTTAAAGTTATAATGCCAACATGGTAAAAGTTACTATTTGTGTTACTTGTATGATCAATGTATTAATATTTCCATTATCATAGAACAATGTCTTCCATCAAGATTGAATGTGTTGTCAAAGAGCGGTACAGGATTGGAGAGTCTCCAGTGTGGGAGGAAAAAGCAGGAGTGTTAGTGTATGTTGATGTTACAGGACAGAAGGTCTGCCACTGGAACCCCAGTACTAACAAAATAAAGAGTGTCTCTTTAGGTAAGTTGCAAGTGAAATGGATTAGGATCTATTCCTATTCCTAAATGTGTTTCAATCGAGTGATTTCAAATGCTTATAATAATGATAAATAAAAGTATGAATTGCTATTACCAAAAAAAAACTTTGCAGATTGATTTTTTTTTAGTAATCATGGCAACAAAAATATGATCTGTGTGCAAATTTATACATGAATGAATCGGTATGAAAGTTGACTAAAAACTTGAAGGTTTTCCATTCCTATAGGGGATTTTGCAGTGTCTGTGAGATAAATAGAAGATTTACACCAGAGGGTTTTTATTTTTTTAATTACTGTCTATTTGTACTTTGGATAATACATAAGGAACAAGCTGGGCATAATTTGCTACCCTGTATACCAAATCACTGGAATATTTGCATAACATCATCAGCCTGCTTTTATTGCCACTCTCACTGGTGCGGCTTAAACAAAGCTATGGCCCACTAGTTGTAGCTGCCACTACCTTGCTCATTCACCTGCACCTGGAACCAAGGGTGGATTGGGAGCTTTAAATAGCCATGGAATTTCTTTGCAGGAACAAATTAGCTTCAGGCAGATCAAACACAAAGAGAGGCAAGAATAAAATACATTTTCCCTAACGGTGTAAAAGGAAACATTTCAGTTACATTGTCTCTACCTAGTTATAAACACCACGTAGATTAGAGCATTCTAGTGATTGCTATACAAGACACAATCATTTAATAAACAGAGCATCTTAGTGAACGCTATACAACACAGGGACCATTCTAGGGGCTGACATACATTACACAGAGCAACCTATTGCCCACTCCACAATACAGAGTATTCTGATATATATATTTCAAAGTCTCAGTAGGAGTATGAGGCTTCGGACCCTGCCTACACACTTCCTCTTCTGTCTGTCCCCACAGGCCGCATCATAAACTCCATGTCTACATCTACAGATGCTCCTTAAGTTTCTGCACCTCCATTTTACCACAAACCACATCTTTGATCTTTGCAACAACAAATCTCCATTAATGGACCTGCAACCTCCTTCTACACCACCATGTGCCCCATCTTTACATCCCTAAATCAATCCATTTATTTACATGCACATTCATCTAACAGACAATGAACCCATCTCAAAATCCATCCTTATGTTTCTGCCCACATTTCGCAGATCATGAGCCACTTTTCTAGGAGAGAGAGAGGAGACAGGTCAATTTAGGGCTGATAAACATCTAGAAAAAATTATATGGAGAAAGAAGGTGGCTGGTCCCCAGGGAGAGTCCTGCCACAAGGAATCCAAGTTATCTGCAACCCCATTATACCAAAGGCCTACTGGGGTATGTTCCAGTAGGGACTTGTATATGGCCCAAATGCCCCTGCCTGGAACTGCTTGCTTCTGCTTCTCCTTACTAGCTGCTCTGGCTGCTCTGTCCTCACTTAATGTTCTATCACAACTATTGGGTTGCACCCTTGGTCAAGGCTTTGC
This sequence comes from Pseudophryne corroboree, assembly GCF_028390025.1. NCBI lineage: Eukaryota > Metazoa > Chordata > Amphibia > Anura > Myobatrachidae > Pseudophryne > Pseudophryne corroboree. The sequence goes on from NC_086445.1 coordinate 347,967,568, forward strand.
TCAGGGGCTCAACACAGTTCTGTCTGGAGATGGATTAGAGTATTATCTTATGTGTAGGTCACATGAACAGAGTAGAATTTATAGTGGTGATGTTTATTTGCTCAGAAATTGTTGCTCAAAAAGCTGTTATACACAACAACCATTTAAAGTTAGTAGATGATATCATTTTTGTGTGTGGCTTGTCTGCCTTTTATATAGGTCTAATCTCCTGTCCTTTAACCAGTCCAGGTTGATTCTTTTATCCATTACATTAATCAGCCTGAACCATGCTCTCTTACATTAACATTATACTCAGACATGAAATGGCGATTTTGCCTCCTGTCCAAGGACTTCCAGGATGAGAGATGCTGAGTTCCTTCTCACGTTTTAAACTAAGTCTGGACTGGGGGCCTAATTCAGACCTGATCGCTAGGCTGCATTTTTGTACAGTGGGTGATCAGGTCTAAACTACGCATGCGTATGCACTGCGATGCGCAGGTGCGTTGGACAGGTACAAAGCGGTTCACCGCTCAGCGATGGGTTTGTGCGAATAATCCATTTGTATGGGCGTTCGCAAGGAGACTGACAGGAAGAAGCAGTTTGTGGGTGTTAACTGACTGTTTTCTGGGAGTGGTTGGAAAGAAACGAGAAATCGTTCATATCGCTCAGTGTATATGCACCAACAATGAACGATGCGTGGCCCCGTGTTCGTTATCGTTGGTTCTCTGTTGCTTTACAGTGCAAGTTAATTTGGACGATGATCGTTCATCGTCAAAATTGCAAGCATCGCTGAGTGTGTAGGCCACTTGAGCTGTCTACTGTCTAGCGTAGGTTGCCTGAAAAGGGAGGTCATACAATAGAAATATTGCATACCTATTGCACAAGCTAAGGGGCACATTTGTAAGGTGGGAGTTTTTTTTTGTTTTTGTTTTAGAACTGGTGATCTTTCCCATAGCAACCAATCAGATTCTACCTATTATCTTACAGAGGCAGCTGATAAATGTTGAGTAGAATCTGATTGGTTGCTATGAGCAATATCACCAGTTCTGAAAAAAAACTCCCACCTTAGTAAATTTACCTATAACTGTTCACTTTCTAGTTCAATAAATTAGCTAGATTGGAAAATATTGGTTACCAAAGTCTGTGGTACCATGGGATCTGTGATTTAATCGGCCACTTCAACTACAAATAACCACATGAAACTATTATGAATATTGCAGATATTAATAATTGTGCTTTGTTTCCATAGTTTTAATAATGTGTTGTTTCATATGTGATAATAATGTCACAAAAGCTCAACAAGAAAGCCACTAAAAATCAGAAACCAATAAATCAGTGCGTGCCAGACCCTAATGTATATTTATTGAATGTTAACTGTTTAACATGGTATGTGTCAGGGCCATAACTAGGGTGGTGCAAACGGTGCATGGCACACAGGGCATTTACCCTGTGGGTGCAACCGGACGCTTCCACCCGCAATTGCCTTTGGCTGCTACCATTCTTCCTACTGATGCTGCACAGTCTTGGACATCAGTTGTGAGAGTAGACATCATTGAGAGCAACGTGCGTCAGAGCAGTACAATAAGTGATATGTACTGATAACTGCTCATACTCGCAGCCCGGCTTCCTAACGCTGCTTTGATGACTTGTGGGATTGTAGCCACAGGACCTGCAGACAGTGCGGGAGTGCCTCCCAGGCTGAGCTGTGCAGCTGTAAGTAGTGTACCCACATATCTAGACACTGCTGGGGACACTAGCAGCAGGACTGGGAGAACAGGTTAAGTGGATGGGAGCGAGGTAGTTGCAGATGAGGGAGTGAAGAGGACAGTTACCTGACCTCTGTATCACAATGTAATGGGGGCAGGTTGGTGAAAGGGACTGGGCTTTAGGTGGCGTAATATTTATAAAGGGCTCTACTTTTGCACAATGTGTATAAGGGGCTTTGCTGTCTGGTGCAATGTGTATAATGGGCTTGTCAGGACCTCTGTCTTTTGAGTTCCTGGGAATTATGCTGGTGGACCAGTGGTGGAAGCTTGATGGAGAAAGCAGGGTTGCTTGAGGTAATTCTTGCGCATGAGCAGAAGCAAGAGAATGGCTAGTACCGAAGGGTTGACAAATACCCAGATCAGAGGTCCGTCGGCGGTGTTCACTAGGGACTCCCGCAAGGAAGTACAGACTTTGTTGCATCGGATGTGCAGGTCGCGGCCCTCTGACTGGGTCCCCTGATACTGCACAGAATATCTCAGATGGAAGAGCTGGCAAGAATATAGTGGCACTGGATGTAGACAGGACTGGAGATAATGGTACAGATATCAAGCTGGAACGGATTATGTGGATATTGGACTGAAACATGATGCTTCTGATATCGGATTGGAACCAATGATACTTCTGATATTGAACTGGAACCGATGATGTTTCTGATATCGGGCTGGAACCGATGATGATTCAGATATCGGGTTGGAAAGGATGATGTTTCTGATATCGGGCTGGAACCGAAGGTGCCACTGCTTCTTAAATCGGGCTGGAACCGATTGTGCTTCTTATATCAGGCTTGGACCGATGATGTGGCTATTGGACTAGAACTGATGATGACAGTGTGCTGAGCTGGAAACAATAGGTGTCACTTGTGTCAGGCTGGGACAAACAGACTGTGGACAAACTACTAGAAACAGAAGTCAGAAGTCTGGAGCCCAGGACGTAGCTTTGAAGCAACATTGTTCAAGGCACTTGCTGCCTGTCTGTGCAAACCTTATATTCCCCCTGGAGAGCGTTGATTGGAGGATGTGGTCAGGTAACCGCTGCAGGGTCTGTAGTTGGGGAATCATCGGTCAGCTGATCACAAGTGTCATGGCGGCATCCATGTCTGCGTTTTGGAGTGAACTATGGTGTGGAAGTAGGCCAGAATGCTGGGGAAGCAGAGAGAGCTGGAACTAGAATTACCATGCCATGCTGGATTCACTGTGCAGGGACAGCATTGACAGACTTCCCTGCTGAATTCAGAACTCTGCAGATTACTAACACAGGTCGTTAATCAGAAGATTCAGTAGCTAACAACACAGACTGCAGCTGAGCAGAGCTGTTAGATGATGGATTCAGGCAGGACTGATGGCAGAAGTAAGTCACAAAATGAGGGATAAAGTCAGGATCGTGACAGGGCTCTGCTGTGTGGCATAATGTTTATAAAGGCTCTACTGTTGCGCAATGTGCATAAGGGGTTCTGGTTTCTGGCATGACGTGTATAAGTGTGTGGTGTAATGTGAATAACGGACACTACTGTGTGGTGTAATGTGTATAAGGGGACTACTGAATGGTGTAATGTGAATAACGGACTCTGGTGTGTGATAATGTGTAATGTGTATAAGAGGTTCTACTGTGGTGTAATGTGAATTATGGACAATACTGTGCAGTGTAACATGTATAAGGGGAGTACTGAGTGGTGTAATGTGAATTGATACCATTCTGTGGCCATGCCTCTTCACCCACTAAGTCACGGCCCTTTACTTATGGCAGTATCCGTTCAGATATTGGGGGTGGGGGTGGGGGGGAGGGAGCATCATCTTTCTGGCATGGGGCACCCAAATGTCTAGTTACAGCTCTGGTAGGTGTAAAACAACTAATGTCACTGAAGCAAAGACATTAATGTCCATTTTCTAACTAAACACTTTAATTAACATTTCACAAAGTAATTTCCACTTTACCCAGAACTACAGCTCTCTTTCTGCTCTAAATTAGCTCTGTTAGAGGTATGTTTAGCCATATCCCAGATGTGGGACTTGCATTACTATATACACAACATACAAATGTAGCTATACGTTTATGCAATATATCCATTAGATACCATCATACTCAGGGTTTGTGTTTTAGTACTATAGTGCATATTTTATTCAGAAATGGAGGCATGGCACTCATTAAAAAAAAAAAAAAAGTATGTACCGATTAGTGCTATTCTGGGGTGGATCCAGAGGGATTGCCTTCCTTATAACAACGTGGCCGTGATGATCCTGCCGCCACCTCCCTCCAGTAGTGGAGAGAGGTGGTACACTTTGTGTAATGATTACTCCGGCACAGAGGCCCCCAGTCTCTCCAGGGACTGGGATGAAGTTGATCTCTGCGACAGCAAGGATGCTCTGCCTGCCATCAGAGGCTGCAGAGTAAGTCTGATTGCCACTTGGAGGCATGCGGGGTGATCTGGCGGTCTTATGGCATAGAGGATGTTTAATTGGCACAAGGGGCATGTGGGGTTGGTCTGATGGTATGAGAGAGATCGGTTTCCATGCATCTAACAAATTGAACTAAATGTTGCCCAAAACTGTATGGTATGGTTAGTGTGTTAATGCATAAGAAATTTCAGACTTTGATGTTAATACACATTTCATGTATTTTATTTTCATGTGACTAGTGCAAAAGAGCCAGATAGTTGTAACCTAGCCCTAAGGTACTAAACTGCTTTGCTGTGGTGATAACAATATGGAAAGGATTGTGAGCAGAGGGTAACCTGTGTTCTCTTCTGTCTGCAGAAAAAACCGTTGGCTCTGTTGGACTTCGGAAGTCGGGAGGCTATGTTGTTGCCACGGGCAACACATTTGCAACTCTGAATTGGGAAGACCAGTCCATAACCCCCCTTGCTCAAGTAGATGAAGACAAACCTAACATTCGTTTTAATGATGGCAAAGTTGACCCAGAAGGAAGATTCTTGGCAGGTGCGGCATGCCATCATATTCCATAGAACAGAGGTGGCCAGTGTTTTAAAGGAACCTATTGTCACTAAAAAACAAAATGTTTCACCATCTATGGTCGGTAGCAAATAATGTAATATTTATTGGGTCAACTACACCATGAAATGTAAAATAACATCAATTCAATACATTTTTCAAGCCCCTATCAATGTAGAGCTAGAAACATGGTCCGTGGGGGTGCACCCTGGCAACTAATGTCACCAACTATCAAACTGAATATATATGACTATCCAGCTCGTTTTGTCATTTCCAATATCCCAGTGGAAGGTCAAAATGATAAAATGCGTTGTATTGTCTTAGTGTGGTTGGAACCCTGGAAAACAGAACTTCAGCTGGGAGCTCTCAGGTGCAGCAAGTTTGGTAGACTATACTTGTACATGATCACAGCCAATGTTAAATTAAGTTTCAGTGATTTTAGTCCTCGTTGGAACTTAAAGAAGCGCATATCAGCGCAGATAACGTTTATTAAATGTGTGCATTCATTATTTGGATTGTTAAGTATGTTAATTGAATCCTAAAATACTATACTGGTTCAAGTTTAAAATATGGGACCCCTTGGGTTAATACAACTAAACTGCTTCAGAACATCATTAATCTTGTTCAAAACATTAAGTAAACTAATTCAACACTTAGGGGTCCATGTACTAAGCCTTGGAGAGAGATAAAGTGGACGGAGATAAAGTGCCAGCCAATCAGCTCCTAACTGTCATGTTACAGGCTGTGTTTGACAAATTACTGTTAGGAGATGGTTGGTTGATACTTTATCTCCAGACACTTTATCTCTCTCCAAGGCTTAGTACATAGACCCCTTAAACTGCTACTTCTTACTAATGTAATGCTGTAGCAAACTGTTGCTTACTAATGGAACACTTTTTTGTTTGTTCCTTCTCATTTCTTCCTAAATTACCACTTCTCAGTGTCTGGAGGACATAGTGTACTCCCATGATGCCTGCTCATTTGTTCTGACTGCCGGACTCTGACTGACGAAGAGACCAGCCCCAAGTGTTTTTCTTGCCTTTTTACACAGCAGCTGCTGCTGCTGTGCCAATTTGACAGCTGCTGAGCTGAATGGAGCCTCCCACTGTGTACCCACCTCTGCTACTGGAGAGGAGACATGTCTGCAGAGGACTCGGACGGTGGACAGGCTCCTATAGTAGTGCCACTGCCTCACTTACACTCCGCCTCTGCTGGAGGAGAGATTACATACAATCACTCCTCCAGCTGCAGCGCGGACTGTGTGGGAGGAGGTGGCACTGCTCCGTGTCGGACTGGGACATGAAGGGACAATAGAGGAATGCAGTTGTAGGGCTCCATGTCTAGGGGTGGGGTCAGTCTCCAGAGGGGTTGTGGCCAGCCACCACAGAGGTTTGGCTAAGTATTAGAGAGTGGTTTGGACCCATTGATAAATATATATAGTAAATACTGACCGTGTATGCATGATTATGTGCCAGACTAATAACAGCAAGGCACTTGAAAATACACTACAGTCCTGTGCAGTAAAAGGTAACATATGTATAAGTGCACAGTCTGGAATCTGATCCTTAGAGAAGGAGGTTGGCCCCTTGACATTGGGACCCGCCGGTGGTTTACCTTGTGGGCCAGTCCAACGCTGGCACTGGCATTACCATGGGAGCATGTTTGCCATTAGGGTCCTCTGCAGACATTTCTCTTCTCCAGCAGCAGTGGTGGGCACTGTCTCGGAGGCTCTATTCTGCTCAGCATAGTGGCGTTTTAAGAGAGGAGAGGGCCCATGTGCAGACTTCGTGCATGCCCCCTCGTCTCTGGCAGCACAGTAGACTCTGGCTTCATGTTAGAAACTAATGTGCGGGTCTCTGGGAACATGGCACCAGCCATGTTCCCATGTTCCTGGTTGCAATCAATGGAGAAATGGCTGTCTCACCATTGCCCTATCGATTTCTGTCTGCAATGCCGGCCACCTCGGGACACCAGAGGGGTAAGTAACATTTTATGGGTGCAGGGTATGCACACGGGCCCCTGGATCTGTGAGGGCCCGTGTGCACCTCACACTTGTGCCTTTTATAAATATGCCAGTGGCTCAGCATGTCACATTGTCACAGCAGCAGCCTCTGGTGGGAAAAACACTTGGGGGCTGTCTGTCAGTTCAGTGAGTCAAAGTCAGCCAGTCAGGCAAGGATTGAGCAGGCATCATGGAAGTACACTATATCCTCCAGGCTCCAGCCACTGAGAAGTGTAAAATTAGGACAGAATGAGCATTACATCAGTAATATGTAGCAGTATCAGTGGCCTATGTATCCAGTTTTTTCCATAAAATTATCTTTTGATCTCCCTCCTGCAGCCTCTGTCCAGCGCTGGCCCCAATCCTGGTTCACTGGTGCTGTGTACATGCGCAGTGTCAGATTCCTATGGAGGACTCCTCCAGATTGCTGGGGAAATAACTTACTGGGACAATTCCGCGATAATTAATAAATGTGCTCCTTAGTGTTAAATTACTTTACTTTATGTTCTGAACAAGTTTAATGATGCTCTGTATACTTACCTTCCCCTGTCAGGATTCTGATCATCGGGGTGCCACAGTCTGTATTCTGACCCCTGGCATCCCGTCTGCTAGCATGCCATACCGAACTCACATATTTATATATATATTGTATATAACGTGAAGTAATTGTATTGATGGCTTCTATCTGTGTGATTGCTCATAGGTACCATGTCTCAGGAGATCCGCCCTGCAGTGGTGGAGAGGAACCAGGGTTCATTGTTCACCTTATATCCAGATCACTCTGTGGTGAAACATTTCGACATGGTGGATATCTCTAATGGTTTAGATTGGTCTTTGGATCATAAAACCCTCTTCTACATAGACAGTCTCTCTTACGCAGTTGATGCACTAGATTATGATGTGAAAACAGGAAAATCTTGTAAGTCCATTCTTTTACCTTCTTTGTAGTGTTTTTGGTATTAGTCATTCTTGCCCAAAACTAGGATTTTGTCACCCGGGGCAAGGCAGTAATTTGGCGCAATACACCTTATACACATAATGCCACACAGTAGTTGTACACTTTATATACATAATGCCACAGTAATTCCCCTTACACAACTATGCCACACAGTCGTGCCCTTAAACATTGTGCAATAAATCAGTAGTGCCCTAACCCACTATACCACATTCTGGGGAAGCAAGTGTGCCAATATCAGCTTAGTGTGGAGTGTGGGAGCTGATCCTGCACCAAGGTCCAGTAGCAAGGGTGGAGCCAGAGACTTAGCAGGCAGGAGTGTAGCATATCCCTAGGGAGAAGGAACAGGCCCAAGGTACCTAAGGTCGCAATGGGTTCAGTCTGTCAGGTAGAGGTGAGTGAGGCCACAAGGCAGGTAGGCTCGGCCGGTAGAGGCGGAAGCAATCAGCACATCGAAGCTGCAGCCGAATGAGTAGGCCACATTGCTCTGGGCACCGTGATTCATAGCCACAGCCAGAGGACCCAGACGGGCAGCGGAGCAGGGGCAATGTGCTGTGCCAACATTTTAGAGGCAATGGTCTGAGGCTGCAGGGCTTTGTCGGGCTTACAGGCAGGTAGAAAAGCCAGCTGGAGCATTTGTTTTGTAGTCCTCATAGTCCATGTTCATATTAACCAGAATGAGAGGCTAGAAAACACAGTACACAATGCATTGCAGGTAATGGCAGGAAAGTGTAGATAAGAACAGGGGCGTCACTAGCCTCGGTGATACCCGCTGCGGGTGAAAGACTCCATGGGGGATATTCAATTGTTTGAAAAGTCGGTTGGGTGTTTTTCCCCCCCCCCTGTCTATTAGATAGGGGGGGAAAACAGACACCCAGCTGACTTTTCAAACAATTGAATAGCCCCTATGTCGGTTTTGCAGGCCACTAAAAGGAGTGTGGTTTTGCAGGAAAAGGCATAAATTCACAGGTAGGGGCATGGCCTCATTGCCCAACCCCCAATTTCGTCACTCCTGGGGTCCCGGAGATGCTGGGCTGCCCCGGAGAGTCTCTGTAGTGCCGGCTCCTACACTGTGACAGGAGCGGAGTGCTGCACGTAATGTTACAGTGCAGCTCCTGTCACTGAAGAGGAGACCCGTATTTTGTTGTCACCCCTCAGGTAACACCCGTGAGCAGCCTGCACATTCCGCAGTGACACCACTGTATAATAAGCACCCACTAATAAATAGATCGGGAGCATTATGCCTCCCAGAGTAGGAAACATCGGGGTCTATTTACTAAGCCTTGAACGGAGATAAAGTACCAGCCAATCTGCTCTTAACTATGTCACAGGCTGAGTTTGAAAAATGACAGGAGCTGGTTGGCTGGTACTTTATCTCCATCTACTTTATCTAAGGCTTAGTAAATAGACCCCATTATTTGAAGAAAAAAAAAAAAAGTGTCCCGTACACAGTAAACCTGCTATAAAATCACAGCCACAGCATTTGTATGTTGTACAATGTACGATGCATCTCATTTTGGGTAACATCAGTATGTATCTAGAATTGTGATTGAAATCGCAAAGAACAGTTTTTTTGAAAAAGAGTTGTCATGTGCAATGATTGGACTTCCAGATTTATGACCTAGGAGTCTTTTGTGCATACGCCGGATGATGCACAAATGCCGCAGGGGGTACTGAGAGGGATCCAATTGGATCCATTTCAGGAAGAATGCAATGAGAAGCCCATTGGCTTCTATTAGGGCGTTGCTTACCGGATTCAAGCTGGGAAAGTATCACATTCCGGAACTTGGTACATATGGGAAATGCGGTCAAAAAAGTTTTGCCGACATATTCACTTTAGTACATCCCATCCTTAGTGAGAGACCTGCATCCGGGATAAAGGAGGACAACCAAAGCAGGTATGCCAGTGTGAGCTGTATGTTACACAGAAAAACAGTTTTGCTTCAGTGCTGTAAAACACACTGATCCAAATGTCTGAACTACCTGCAGTTTCTTCATTTCTGTCCATACATTCTTTAAAAAAAAAAAAAAAAAAAAAAAAAGGCCAAAACGCAATTGAACAATAAATTATGAAATAAATAAAGGTTAGGGGCACTGGCCATTTCCCACCTGTGCCAGTCTACCCCTCCCGAGATGGTTACCCCACCACAGTTCCAATTGTAGAGACTTGTTCGCCTCTCAGTAGCTGTCACAACAATTGGCTGCCACGGCTGTGGCTGATCCTGGTCAGCCAATAATAGAGCTCAGTCTTGAACATCAGTGTTATGATGTGTGTTGTGTACCACTGCAGAAGGTAGCTAGAAGTCCAGGCTTTCAGTACACTACACACTTGTGAATTGGAAAACTCAGTTCACACATGTTCATTCCAGATTGGCTTTCAAAGTGTTCACCCTTGCCACTGCCAGCCAGTATCACATGGAGGGTCTTGGTAGACTACAGCAATAACTGATTTTCTCAATAGAAGATCAGCCTTATTGGGTCTCATTAGTAAACTGACCCTTTAGTATGAAGTCTATGTTGCAGGAAACTGAAGCCCATTTTTATTCCATTTGTTCATTTTAAAATAGTATAGTAAATTTGATTTATACCTTAGCACTTTATTAACTGATCCTCATCATAGCTAGATGACATCAATTATAATTACTGTTTATCCCCACAGGGAACCGTCGCCATGTCTATGAGTTGCAGCCGGATGAAAAAATCCCTGATGGCATGTGCATAGATGCAGAGGGGAAACTTTGGGTCGCTTGTTATAATGGTGGAAGGGTGATCCGTATAGACCCTGAGACTGGTATGATATATAATATATCATTCGAATTTTTATTTAAAATATATTTAATTTTATATATAAGGTTATAATTTCTAACCAGTGTTGCCTTTTTACTGTAATGAGAGGGTTTAACTTCTACTGCGCAGGTCCATTTACTAAGTTTTTTTCAAAATTCATATCATATACATGTACAATGAAATTATACTTCAGTCCTCAATCCCACATATGAGTGGGAACAAAATGAAAGCTGTCTTTATTATTAGAAATGTATATGGCTATTAACTTGAGGGGATGTATTTGGAATGCCAGCAGTCGGAATCTCGATGGTCAAAATACCGACGCTGGAATCCGTCCACCAGAATGCTGGCAGCGCCACCACAGCTATTCCCACTCCTGGGTGTCCACGACACCCATGGAGTAGGAATAGAACCTGTGGCGAGTGAAGCTGGTCACAAGGGGCTTCGTTACGCTCACCCCCCTGCCGGCATTCTGATGGATTCCGACCGCCAGGATCCCGTACCCAACCCAGTTTGAGCACTATCTATATCCAATATCAGAAAATGAAAGTTTAGTGGGGTGGGTGAGGTTTCCAGAATTTCAGAGAATGTGTTTTACTGATGTAGAAAAATGTAATACAGGTTGAGTATCCCATATCCAAATATTCCAAAATACGGACTTTGAGTGAGACTGAGATAGTGAAACCTCTGTTTTCTGATGGCTCAATGTACACAAACTTTGTTTAATACACAAAGTTATTAAAAATATTGTATTAAATGACCTTCAGGCTTTGTGTATAAGGTGTATATGAAACACAAATGAATTGTGTGAATGTACACACACTTTGTTTAATGCACAAAGTTATAAAAAATATTGGCTAAAACTACCTTCAGGCTGTGTGTATAAGGTGTATATGAAACATAAATGCATTCTGTGCTTAGATTTAGGTCTTATCACCATGATATCTCATTATGGTATATAATTATTCCAAAATACGGAAAAATCCGATATCCAAAATACCTCTGGTCCCAAACATTTTGGATAAGGGATACTCAACCTGTATTAAATTTGTCCTGACCACCTGAGATGTATTGTCAGTAAACCTCTAGGATTAGTTCTGATTATGAATCTTTGAGTACTATTGTATCTACCCATACACTACCATGAGCTGCTAAATGGAATATGAATGTATACTGCAGGGAAGGTGATTCAGACTGTGAAACTACCAGTGGATAAGACGACATCTTGCTGCTTTGGAGGAAAGGATTATACGGATATGTATGTCACATCAGCAAGTGACGGGATGGATAAGGAGTGGGAAGCCCGCCAGCCCCAGTCTGGGGGAATATTCAAGGTAATTTCTTATTCTTACTGGCTTCTGTTTGTTCCGTCTACAGACACTGCATTTGTTTTTATAGCAAAACCAGATTAATAGAAGAATATGTTTATATTGATGCGTCTTGTGTGCCGTTAACCATGGTGTGATAAATGTTTCAGAGCAGTCTAGTGCATGTTTATGATCTCACTGGTCTACAAGGATCTATAGACGGGTTCACTACGATCTGCCGGCGGCCGGCCTCCCGGCGACCAGCATACCGGCGTCGGGCCGCCGGCCGCCGGCTTACTGACAGTGTGGCGAGCGCAAATGAGCCCCTTGCGGGCTCGCTGCGCTCGCCACGCTATGGGCACGGTGGCGCGCTACGCGTGCCACACTATTTTATTCTCCCTCCAGGGGGGTCGTGGACCCCCACGAGGAAGAATAAGTGTCGGTATGCCGGGCTCCCGGCGCCGGTATGCTGGTCGCCGGGAGTTCGACCGCCAGCATACTGAAGACCACCCCTATAGACAATAGTAATAGCAATGACCTATAAATCAGAGGGCACTAGGGCCAGAGCACATATTTCAGACATGAAGAAATTATTTTTCTGCTGTCACCTTTGAAAAATTATGAAAGAACACATGGACATTTTTTAAGCTATACAGGTACATTAAAATCAACTCTGTTTTAAAACAGGGAATGTTAGTATATTAGTATACACTACCACCTACTGCAATACATGTTCGGATGAAACGTGCTGACTGCAAAGTCAACTCCATGCTGCCCAGACCATAACAAACTAAACATGAGTGCAATAAGAATTTCTATAGAGTTACTGTCAGTAGGGCTAATCTGCACGGGAAAAAGCATAGCAATGATTTGGTAGAAATGCGGATTGGAATTTAGTGTAAGGACTGGTAAATCAGAACACTCGGGTATGAGATGACTAGTTCAATCTGTATTGCAATTAGAGATGATTGGGTTCGGTTCCCAGAGAACCGACCCGACCCAACCCACCCCCACCCCCAAACTTTCCGCTCCGAGCCCGGATCCGAGTCTGGCTCGGAAATTACCGCCAGACTCGGAAACCAGATCGAGGCAAAACGTCACTGGAATCTCGCTGGTTTTGGATTCCAATTTTAACAGCCGCATGTCACCACCATTTTCACTCCGGACTTGGAGAGTGAGGGAAACAGACCTCTGTCTCTCTGTGGGTGGTGGGGTCAGTGTGTGCTCTGTCACTGTGGTATACCTGTGCTGTGTTAGGGTTGCTGCCCTGGCTGTCACTGGTGTTTCATGTGCTGTTATGGGTGCTGCAGCTGTACATTGGTGTTGCTGTCCTGGCTGTCACTGTGTTGTACAGGGTGCACGAACACTGTCCTCCTGTATGCTGTAAAATACAGGGGTGCTGCTGTTAAAATAACATTATGCTGGTCCTGTATGCAGTAAAAATTCTGGGGTGCTGTTGTTAAAAATTTAAAGCACACTGCTCCTGTATGCTGTAAAATATAAGGGTGCTGCTGTTAAAATAACATGACTCTGGCCCTGCATGCTGTAAATATTCAAGGGTGCAGTTGTTAAAATAGAAGTACACTGGTCCTGTATGCTGTAAGAATACAGGGGTGCTGTAATAATAAAGGGGTGCTGTCCTGTGAAATGGAGAACAACAATTTGGAGGAAAAAATAGTGGAAGATCAGGAACCACTTCCAGTTCCTAGTACTAGGGCTGAAGCTGCTGCTGCCACCAGTCATGACATTGATGATGCAATTCCATCAACATCGTCTGCTAAGGCCGATGCCCAATGTCATAGAGGGCATGTAAAATCCAAGAAGCAAAAATTAATAATCAGAAGGAAAAAAAAGAAATTGTCTGACGAGAAACGTACAATTGGCAATATGCCCTTCACAACACGAGGTGGCAAGGAAAGGCTAAGTCCTTGGCCTATGTTCATGACTGGTGGCTCAGCTTCTTGTGAGAATGGAAGCCCTCCTCCCTCTCGGAAAATTAAACTTGTTAAAGCACAGGAAAGAACAACTGTGCATTCAGAGATATCACAAATCCCCAAGGAGAGCCCAAGTGTGTCCACTGTTGCGATGTCTAGGCCCGACCTTCCCAAGACTGTATGAAAAGATGAGGCTTCTACCACCATTTGCATGCCCCCTGCAAGTGCTGGGAAGAGCACCGCCATGCACAGCTTGAATTGTGGTTCAAGCTGTTCATACAACGGGGTTCCTGCAGACGGGGAAGAAGGGTCCCTTTCTTGACGCATTTCGCTGTTCTCTGACAGCTTTATCAAAGGTCACCATCTTGGCTTCAAAAACTGCACATAAACGGATGCTGCATCGCCATAGTGAGGACATTCCACCAATAGAACTACTGGATGTGAACAGCAACATTCCTCCAGTGGCCGGACTTGGTAACATTACCTATGAATTACTAGCGCTGTAAAAAAGAACTCTGTTAACAATTCTTCCAAGTACGGTCCATATTCATTGGAACAAGCACTACTAGGTGGTCCTGCATAATCGTACGAGGCATTTAAAGGTGTCCTGGTTACACATTTTTAATGAATGATTTTAATATGAATTAGTTATTATTAAATTGATTTATATTTTACTAATACAGTTCTAATTGTACATCATTGTAGCGCTGCTATATACATACTTATTGTGTGTCCAGCTTCTGTATTCCTCTGAGACCTGACTACACTCATCCTAGCAGCTTCTATTGGAAGTCTGCCCCACAATAGTGCTGAAGTCTTTCCTATTTGGATAAGTCTATATACATTCCTCTCATCAGGCTTTTGCAGAAGCAGCTTGAAAAATTGAAGGATGAGCGAAGACGGAGCGATTTTGTTAAGTATGTGGACTTGTGGATGGAGCCCTTCATTTGCTTTTCCAGGATTCAAGGGTGGTCAATCTGCTGAAATCAGAACACTACATTTTGGCCACCGTGCTCGATCCTAGGTTTAAAGCCTACATTGTATCTCTCTTTCCGGCAGACACAAGTCCGCAGAGGTTCAAAGACCTGCTGGTGAGAAAATTGTCAACTGACGCGGAACGTGACCCGTCAACAGCTCCTCCTTAATTTTCTCCCATATCTGGGGCTGGGAGGAAAAGGATAACCTTTCCGAGCCCACCAGCTGGCGGTGATGCAGGGCAGTCAGGAGCAAGTGTTGACTTCTGGTCGGGACCGAAGGAGCTGCCAACAATTACAGACATGTCTACTGTCACTGCATATGATGCTGTCACCATTGAAAGAATGGCGGAGGATTATATGGGTGACAACATCCAAGTAGGCATGTCAGGCATGTATGTATACTGGCAGAAAAAAAAGGCAATTTGGAGGCCCTTGCACAAACTGGCTTTATTTTACCTAAGCGGCCGACCAACCCCCCCCCCCCCCCAGTTTGTGCAAGGAGAGATTAATTGCTTCTGTTTTGCTGGGATGATTAATTGCTTATTTTTTTGTGGGGGCCCAAACAATCCAATCATTTCAGCCACACTCATGTGGCAGACCCTGAGGCTGAAACGATTGGCCTGTTAAAGTGTGCAGGTCCTGTTTATAAAACATAAGGGTGGGTGGGAGGTCCCAAGGACAATTTTATCTCGCACCTCTTTTTTTTTCTTTGCATTATGTGTGCTCTTTGGGGCTTAGTTTTTAAAACTGCCATCCTGTCTGCCACTGCAGTGCCACTCCTAGATGGGCCAGGTGTTTGTGCCGCCCACTTGTGTCGCTTAGCTTAGTCATCCAGTGACCTCGGAGCACCTCTTTTTTTTCTTTGCATTGTGTGTGCTCTTTGGGGCCTAGTTTTTAAAACTGCCATCCTGTCTGCCACTGCAGTGCCACTCCTAGATGGGCCAGGTGTTTGTGCCACCCACTTGTGTCGCTTAGCTTAGTCATCCAGTGACCTCGGTGCACCTCTTTTTTTCTTTGCATTGTGTGTGCTCTTTGGGGCCTAGTTTTTAAAACTGCCATCCTGTCTGCCACTGCAGTGCCACTCCTAGATGGGCCAGGTGTTTGTGCCACCCACTTGTGTCGCTTAGCTTAGTCATCCAGCTTCCTTGGTGCAACCTTTTGTCCTAAAAACAATATTGTGAGGTGTTCAGAATAGACTGGAAATAAATGTTATTGAGGTTAATACCGAGGGGATCAAAATGACCCCCAAATTCTGTGACTTTAGCTGTTTCTATGTTTTTTCAAAGATCATCCAGATCCAAAACCAAAACCCGAAAGGGTGGTTTTGGCAAAACTAATCCAGATCCAGATCCAAAACAAAAAACACAAAACCCGAAAAGTGTCTGCTGTACATCTCTAATTGCAATCTGTGTAACGAACAAAGCCTGCCTGGGCCTCCAACTCTGGTGTTGCTGGCATGTTGCCTTGCTGTCACTGAGGCAGCCTGTTCTCTAAACTGCAGTTTGAGAGACTATTCATTAGGTTTTCTGATTAGGAACAATTAAAGCTCTGAGTAATCATTGCCCAATCCGAGGGAGCAATGGGCTTCCTCTGAAAAGCCCCCATACGACTCCAAAATGCCATGTGTAGGCATGGTTAGTGTCTGATGCAGTACAATTGTTGGGCATGCTTAAGCACACACATATCTGGCCCGTTGCATGTAAGCCTAATCATCCTGTCTTTGTCTATGAACTGGCTGCGGATTGTATAACTATGCTTCACTTTTGCCCGCACTGACCTCTGCTTGTTCCTGATTTATTCAATTCTTGCATCTGTACTCTGGTACGGGTCTTTTACATTAACATCCTGTTTTTAATATAGAATGCATTTTAATGTAGCTCTCCAGATTATTTGACTACCCCTTCTCCAAACCTGGGCATACACAGGATGGAGATGGAAATGAAATACAATAAGGTACTTGGACGTGGTCCAATGCAGTGGCACCGAGAAGAGGGTGGGTGGGCGAGTACTAATGCCCCTGGCTTATTGGAGGGGCCTAGCAGAGCCCGGGTCAGCTGCTAAGGAGACACGACTCCCTGAATTTGGCCACGCCCCCCTCACTTATCAGCGGCCCTGGTCCAATGCACCATACATTTATAAAATAAAGCTATATATACACAAATGCTTCAGAAGCCATTACCAGGTGAGAGATTTAATTGTGACACCCCGAACTTCAGATGAGACATGGTTTTAAAATGACATATTCCATATATAACAAAGCAGATGATCACACCAATAAACTATTGAAACTACTGTGTTATGTTACTAGAAATGGCCTGCTCATTCAACAAACAGTTAATGTTAACATGCTATATTGAGTTAGAAAATAAAAGCATTAACCTTGTTAAATATATTTTTTCTCCTTTGACAGATTACCGGACTTGGCGTAAAAGGAATTCCACAAAATGAATTTGCCGGTTGAATAATAAGAATCTACATTTGGTTGTCGTTTCTGTTTTAAAGAATAACCTAATGTGTTAACACAGTGAAGTAAAGCTATCCAAAATTGTGTTTTATTACTAATATATTGCTTGATCAAATTTGTATAAACCTATTTTTAGTACAATATTAATTGAATCACTAATGTGTCTCTTTAGTTCTTTTAAAATGTGTACTTGCTTAAATAACCTGTTCATTGAATCTGCAACATAATTGGTTCTTTTGATATTATGCAATAAGCAGCAGAGTCCTAAAGCAGAGGAAAATGAAGACATTAGGGCTCAGTTACTAAAGCTAGGCGCACACTGCGGTGATGTACCAACGATCCATCCAACTGTTAAATTATCTGGTTGTTTAAAAACCAGTAGTCCATTACTGCTGTAGAAATTGGTTCATTTTGTAAAATGCTGTGCATGCAGCTTAAATCAGTTGCACTTCTCCAAATGATCGCTAGCCTGGGGTGCACTGCTGCATACACAAACTCCTATTCTCAAACAGAAATCGACTGTACGGCCCGAGTTATTGTACAGTGTGTTACAATCTTAACATTGCATTTAGTTGCAAAACTTTCAGTGGATTACAGCAAGATGCTTTTACTGTTTAATTGCAATCAATAAAAGCTGATTCGCTGTTGAGCTTTAGTGAAAACGTTGCTACTAAATTATGTAGTGTGTAAAATGTTATAAACAAATTCTTTGCATTTTTGACACTGTTACTAGAAAATTGTATTTTATATGTATTTTTGGAAAAAATAAAGGTTCTTATTATTAAGAAGTTATTTTATTTTCATTAATATATACTTTATTATGTGTGCTACTGCAAGTGATTCACATAGATTAACAACTGTTTTATAGTTTCAGAATATTGTGCTCAACAGTAATCTTCCAATTGCTTCCACAGAGGAATAATATGCCCAATAACAAACCCCTGAGCATATTGAGCAGTAAAAAAATATACTGTATGTAATAATGCCAAGAAAAGGAGATTTATGGTAGACTTACCATTGTTAAATCTCTTTCAGCGAGGTACACACTGGATTCCACAGGGAACAACATTGGGGGGGTAGAGTTGGATCTTGATCCGAGGCATCAACAGGCTAAAGCTTTGACTGTTCCCAGGATGCACTGCACCGCCTCCACTATAGCCTCGCCTCCAGGCACTGGAGCTCAGTTTTGTTAATCAGTCCAATGCAGTAGCAGGTAAGAGAGACGGGAGATGTTAGTCACATAGAACCACATTCTCACGACAGGAGAAGGGACTAGCGGCTAATGCCATATTATTTATTTACAGTTTCTTATATAGCGCAGCATATCCGTTGCGCTTTACAATTAGAACAACAGTAATAGAACAAAACTGGGTAAAAACAGACAGATATAGAGGTAGGAAGGCCCTGCTCGCAAGCTTACAATCTATAGGGAAATAGGCATAGATACACAAGGATAGATGCTATCTATTGCATAATGGTCCACCAGATTGCTAGGTTCTTAATGGGTTGTATGATGATAACACGCAAAGTTGGCCAAGTGTCAGGAGGGTGTGAGAGTAAAGAAAGACAAGATATGTGATGTTATGAATACTGTACAGAGAGGATGTCATTAGATAGGGAAGCACTGAAGGTTATGTGGTGAGTCTGGAATTTGATAGGCTTGTCTGAAGAGGTGAGTTTTCAGGGAACGTTTAAAGGTTTGGAGACTAGAGGCGAGTCTTACTGTGCGTGGGAGAGCATTCCACAGAGTGGGTGAAGCCCGGATAAAGTCCTGTAATTTTGAGTGTGAACAAGTAATGCGTGTGGATGAGAGACGTAGATCTTGTGCAGAGTGGAGAGGTCGGGTAGGGAGATATTTTGAGATGAGTGAAGAGATGTATGTTGGTGCAGTTTGGTTAATAGCCTTGTATGTGAGTAAAAGTATGTTATATTTAATACGGTAGAATACCGGTAACCAATGAAGGGACTGACAGAGCGGATCTGCAGACGATGAACGTCTGGCGAGGAAGAAGATTAGCCTCGCAGCTGCATTCAAAATAGATTGTAGCGGTGAGTGCCTATGTTTGGGAAGACCGGTCAGGAGACTATTACAATAATCAATGCGGGAGATAATGAGTGCATGGATTAGAGTTTTTGCTGTGTCTTGTGTAAGATATGGTCATATTTTGGAATTGAACTACGAGATTTACGCCACTGGCGTTCTACTTTACGTGAGAGTTTTTGTAAGTGTCTAGTGTATTTAAAGTGCCACGGTTGACATCTAAGTCTATGTGGAGTGTGATGGGTAGCTGAAGCCACTTCATCAAGTGCTGTTTCTAGAATTTGGTTAAGGTGTGACACAGCAGTCTCGGGAGAGGTGAATGTAGAAATTGGTGAGAGCAGTGGTTGCAGAGGGGTAGATAGTTGTTGAAAATTAATAGCGTAAATATTTCTGCGGGTTAGAGGTGTCTTTGTAGACTTTAGGGACATTGAGTTTGAAGTAATGGAGGAGAGCATGCAGGTGATAAGGTTGTGATCTGAGAGAGGGAAAGGAGTTCAAAAACAGAGAATAGTCTGGTGAATACAAGATCAAGGCAGTGGCCCTCCTGGTGAGTAGGGGAGTCAGTCCATTGGGAGAGGCCAAGAGAGGAGGTTAGAAAGAGTAGTTTAGAGTCATTGGGAGTTTGTGGACTGTCAACAGAGAGATTGACATCTCCACCATCATTATGGGCGATTTCAGAGGATAGAAAGTGAGGGAGCCCAGCAGAAATATCTTCCAGAAACTTTTTGGGTTGCCCAGGTGGGCGATAGATAGCTGCAACACGCAGAGAGAAAGGGGTGAAAATCCTAATAGAGTGTACTTCAAATGATGTAAATGTGAGTGAGGGAACAGGTGGTAAATCGAAGTGTGTGTAAGATTTGGACAGTAATATTCCAACACCACCTCCTTTAATGTTACCAGGCCTGGGTGTGTGTGTGAAGTGAAGGCC
Source organism: Pseudophryne corroboree (assembly GCF_028390025.1). Classification (NCBI taxonomy): domain Eukaryota; kingdom Metazoa; phylum Chordata; class Amphibia; order Anura; family Myobatrachidae; genus Pseudophryne; species Pseudophryne corroboree. Next base: position 347,987,654 of record NC_086445.1, read on the forward strand.
ATCATGTGACAGTGCTGCAGGGGAGGCCGTGTCTGATTGTGTGAGCCAGGTTTCTGTTATGGCTACCATATTGAATTTTTTTGCTATGAAAAGGTTATGAATAGATATTAATTTGTTGCAAACAGCGTGCATTCCATAAAGCACAATTTAGTGACTTGGAGGTAGATGGGAGACATGTGATGTTGATAAGGTTTGTTGTATTTATATTCTGTTGTGAATCAGCTGAATGTGAGCGTGGTATGTGGATGGGACCTTGATTTGGGGATATGTCACCAGCTAGTAGAAGCAGAAGAAGAGAGAGGTAGGTATAGTTGGGGGAGGTGTGTGATAGTTTCTTATGGTGACAGGTTGAGGATGTGACAGTTCATGTACATAGATAGGTTAAACGCTCATGAGTGTTAATAAGAGGGGAGTGGATTAATGAGGCTGCTATGTGTACAGAGCGATACATAACAGGAATAGTGAACATACAAACCCAAAATAGCTAAGTGCGTCATGGTATGCGCCCTCTGGAATCCAGTGTACCTCGCAGAAAGAGATTTAACAATGGTAAGTCTACCATAAATCTCCTTTTCTGCAGCGGAGTACACTGGTATTCCAGAGGGAATAACATCGGGGATGTCCTAAAACAGTTCCTCATGGGAGGGGATGCACTGTAGCGGGCACAAGAACCCGGCGTCCAAAGGAAGCACCCTGGGAGGTGGAAATATCAAAGACACAGAACCTGATGAACGTGTTCACCGAGGATCACGTAGCCACCTTGCACAATTGTTCTGCGGACGCGCCATGGCGGGCCACCCAAGAAGGTCCACAGACTCAAGAGGTTCAATGGAGAGTGTTGTAGGGCATTCAGAACAGACAGACAGATCCCACGGAGCCACAGGAGGGACATAGGGAGGCTGAATCCGTAAAACACCCTGAGTGAAAGTGTGAACGTCAGGAAGAGACGCAATTTTTCTCTGAAACCACACCGACAAGGCAGATATATGGCCCTTGAGGGAGGCCAGACGAAGTCCCAAATCTAGGCCCTGTGTTAGAAAAGCCAAAAGTCTGGATGTTTTGAAAGTATATGCATCATAATTCATAGTAGCACACCAGGTGACGTAAGAACTCCAGACCCTGCAATAAATCCGAGCCGAAGCTGGGTTAGGGGCTTTCAACATAGTTTAAATGACCGCCTCAGAGAACACTTTTGCTTTCAGGAGAGATGCTACAAGAGCTACGCCGTTAAAGCCAGTCTTGCCAGGTCCGGGTAGACACAAGGGCCCTGAATGAGGAGGCCTGGGTGTTGAGGAAGTAGAAAAGGACACTCGATCGATAGACCCTGCAGGTCTGAGCACCAATGCCTTCTGGGCCATGCTGGAGCTACTAGAAGTAGTGTTCCTCCTTCTTGCTTGAACTTCCATAGTACCCTGGGCAGGATGGACACTGGAGGGAACACGTACGGCAGCCGAAAGTTCCATGGAATTGCCAGTGCATCCACGAACGCTGCTTGAGGATCCCTTGTCCTTGCTCCGAAGACCGGAACCTTGTGATTGTGTCGAGATGCCATCAGGTCTACATCTGGTAGGCCGCACTTGTCCACTAGGAGTTGAAAGACTTCTGGATGAAGACTCCACTCTCCGGCGTGCACGTCCTGACGACTGAGGGAGTACGCTTCCCAGTTGAGGACTCCCAGAATGAACACTGACGATAAGGCTGGTAGATGGCGTTCCGCCCATTGGAGGATTTTTGACACCTCCATCATTGCCATGCGGCTTCGAGTACAGCCTAGCTGATTTATGAACGCCAACATGGTGGTGTCTGATTGTACTTGAACAGGCCTGTTCTGTACCAGAGGCAGGGCCAGTGTCAACGCATTGAACACTGCCTGCAATTCCAGAATGTTTATCGGGAGGAGAGATTCCTCCCTGGTCCACCGATGCGAGAGAGAGATGCTCCAACACTGCGCCCCAACCTCGCAGACTGGCATCCGTTGTCAGGAGGACCTAGGTGGAGATCCAGAAGGGACGGCCCCTGCTCAACTTTTCTTCAATTGCCTAGCCCAAGCTGCAATTCCTTTTGCAGGCCAAGAGGCTGCCATAGTGGGTCTATGCACAGCACTGGTAAGAGTGTAAATAGAATTCAGGCAACCCTCCACATGCTTATCCATCGATTCCTTCAGCAAGGTGACGGTGGTGACGAACAGAGTAAAGGACATCACAAGACAGCCGACATGAGAGTCCACCGGCGGTGGAGTCTCCCATTTGTTACTAAACTCTGCAGGGATAGGGTAACGAGCTAGCATCTTCTTGGACAGGGAAAACTTCTTTCCGTGAGACGCCCAGGATTCCTGACGTATGTCAATTAAATAGTCAGAGTGTGGTAAGACTACCTTAGCAACTTTCTGATGTTTGAATTTATCAGGTGTCTTAGACATAGAAGTGTCATCCTCCATTTGGAGAATTAGCTTAATAGCCTCCACTAGGTCAGGAACATCAACTTGTGTTATAGCATCCTCATCAGAAGCAACTGTATCAGTGTCTGATGGATCAGTATATTCCCCATCTTCATTAGAAGAATTATCCGAAATATTAGTGGATTAGGAGGAAGAAATGGCCCGCTTCAAGGACCCCTTGGCCTCATTCGAGGGGTGAGGGGTAGGTTGAGCAATCAAACATTGATATAATTTTTGCACCTGAGTAGATAGTGAATCCGCCAATGGCGGGTTCACCACAGGGACAATATGTAGCTGTAATGGCACAGGAGGGCCCACAGGGGGCGTGAGATGGGTTACCAGTGTAAATAACATATTTGAAAATGCTTCCCAGGGTGGTTCCTGAGTGGCCACAGGTGCTGCGGACTGGCTGGGAGATGTAGGACACCTAGCACCTGAAGCAGTAGCTAAAACGTCCCCCTCGGGAAAATCCGTGGTGCAAGCACCGCATGATGCAGGAGCATCCGCGTATATCCCACCCTGTGTAGCAGACATTATAAGGAATGTAGCCTTAGAGCATGACAGTACAATATAGCCAGACAAATATAATATCTGTAAATAATCCCCTGTGTTATGTGACAGTAAATACCGAGCACAAACAGAGGATTTGAGCGGTATGAGGTGACAAACACACACAGAAAAATACAAAATAGTATATCCTGTGTAGTACTAATTATATATAGGGTACAGAATATAGTGATAGCGAGTAGTGTGATACACAGGAATGGAATCCACACAACAGCTCCAGACACACACGGTCACAAGTACAATGCAGAAGTTATTACGTATAAACAATAAAACTGCACTGGACTAGTAATTTACATATTACTATGTATGAGTATAGATATAACAATGCACAGTAGATACTGGCTGTATATCACAGAATACTTGTACTAAATATTCAGATAGCAGTACACTTGTTCTTAACTAACGCTGTCTAAAATAGGATTTTAATTATCTAACGGTAAATCCTTTTCTCGTAGTCCGTAGAGGATGCTGGGGTCCATTTTAGTACCATGGGGTATAGATGGTTTCGCAGGAGCCTTCGGCACTTTAAGACTTTTCAACAGTGTGAACTGGCTCCTCCCTCTATGCCCCTCCTCCAGACCTCAGTATAGGAACTGTGCCCGAGGAGACGGACAACTTCGAGAGAATTTACATTAAACTAGTGGCGAGATTCACACCATACCAAAAACATGTCGCCTAACATGGCCTTTAACATAACCCATGCTAATGTGCATGCATAACGTAACAGCAACTGCTGTAAAACATCTTAACACATGAGAACCTGTGTAAAAAGACAAAACGTAATTTGCAGGAAAAATGAGCACTGGGCGGGCGCCCAGCATCCTCTACAGCAGGCCTGGCCAACCTGTGGCTCTCCAGATGTTGTGAAACTACACATCCCAGCATGCCCTGCCACAGTTTTAGCACTCCCTAATAGCAAAACTGTGGCAAGGCATGATGGGACTAGTAGTTGTTAAACAGCTGGAGAGCCACAGGTTGGCCAGGCCTGCTCTACAGACTACGAGAAAAGGATTTACCGGTAGGTAATTAAAATCCTATTTTCCCTTATGTCCTAGAGGATGCTGGGTCCATTTTAGTACCATGGGGATGTGCCAAAGCTCCCAGTACGGGCGGGAAAGTGCTAATGTTCCTGCAGAACTGACTGCCCAAACTGAAGGTCGTCAGCAGCCAAGGTGTCAAACCTGTAAAACTTAGCAAACGTGTTTGCCCCTGACCAAGTAGCTGCTCAGCAAATTTGCAACGCTGAGACACCCCCGGCAGCCGCCCAGGAAGAACCCACTTTCCTTGTAGAGTGGGCCTTTACCGAACTCGGTAACGGCAATCCTGCCGTGGAATAAGCGTGCTGAATGGTACCTCTGATCCAGCGCGCAATAGTCTGCTTAGAAGCAGGACCCCCAATCTTGTTCGGGTCATAGAGGACAAACAAAGATTCTGTTTTCCTTATCCGAGCCGTTCTTGCAACATAAGTCCTCAACGCTCTGACGACATCCAAGGACTTTTGAAACGGCTGAGAGAAGCCACTGGCACCACCACAGGTTGGTTGATATGGAAATAAGACACAACCTTTGGAAGAAAATGCTGACGCGTCTGCAGTTCAGCTCTATCTTCATGAAAAATTAAATAAGGACTCTTGTGTGACAGAGCCCCTAATTCAGACACTCGTCTGCCTGAAGCCAAGGCCAACAGCATGAACACAGTCCAAGTGACAAACTTCAACTCTACCTCTTGTAGAGGCTCAAACCAGTCCGATTTAAGGAACTGCAACACCACATTAAGATCCCATGGCACCGCAGGAGGCACAAAGGGAGGTTGGATGTGCAGAACCCCCTTCACGAACATCTGGACCTCAGGAAGGGAAGCCAACTGTTTCTGAAAGAAAATGGACAAGGCTCAAATTTGGACCTTGATAGATCCTAATCTCAAGCCAGCATCCACACCCGCCTGTAGAAATAGGAGAGGATGTCCTAATTTAAACTTCACCGCAGGAGACTTCTTGGATTCACACCAAGATACATATTTTCTCCAAATACGATGGTAATGTTTGGACGTTACTCCTTTCCTGGCCAGAATAAGTGTGGGAATGACTTCATCGGGAATACCCTTACGGGCTAGGATCTGGTGCTCAACAGCCATGCCGTCAAACGCAGCCGCGGTAAGTCTTGATAAACAAACGGCCCCTGCTAAAGCAGGTCCTCGCAACGAGGAAGAGGCTGAGGATCTTCCAGCAATAACTCCTGAAGATCTGGATACCAAGCCCTCCTTGGCCAGTCTGGAGCAATGAGAATTGCTCAAACTCTTGTTCTTCTGATGATCTTGAGAACTTTTGGTATTAGTTGAAGTGGAGAGAACAGATACACCGACTGAAACACCCACTGGGTCACCAGCGCATCCACTGCTATTGCTTGTGGGTCTTTCGACCTGGAACAATATGTCGGAAGCTTCTTGTTGAGACGTGATGCCATCATATCTACTTGAGGAACGCCCCAACGATCTGCTTCCTCTGCAAAGACTTCTGGGTGGAGGCCCCATTCTCCTGGATGAAGATCGTGTCTGCTGAGGAAGTCTGCTTCCCAGTTGTCCACTCCCGGAATGAAAATTTCCGACAGAGCTTTTGCATGTCATTCTGCCCAGAAGAGTATCTTTGTCACCTCTGCCATTGCCGCTCTGCTTTTTTTTTCCTGCCCTGGAGGTTTATGTCCGCTACTGCCGTTACATTGTCTGACTGGATCTGTATGGGACGACCTTGAAGAAGGTGTGCAGCTTGATGAAGGCTGTTGTACACAGCTCTCAATTCCAGAATGTTTATGTGAAGGAGTACTTCTTAACTTGACCATCGTCCTTGGAAGTTTTCCCCTTGCGTGACTGCTCCCCAACTTCGGAGGCTTGCATCTGTGGTCACCAAAATCTAAGTCTGAATCCCGAACTTGCGTCCCTCCAGGAGGTGAAAACTTTGAAGCCACCACAAGAGTGAAATACTGGCTTTTGTTGACAGGATTATCCTCCGGTGCATGTGTAGGTGCGATCCGGACCACTTGTCTAGTAGGTCCCATTGGAACACTCTGGCGTGGAATCGGCCAAATTGTAGAGCCTCGTAGGCGGCTACCATCTTCCCCAGCAGGCGGATGCACTAATGAATCTATACGCGTACTGGTTTTAAAACTTGTTTGACCATCCTCTGGATCTCCAGAGCCTTTTCCACCGGTAGGAATACTTTCTGTGCTTCCGTGTCCATTATCATTCCCAGAAATGATAACCTCATTGTGGGTTCCAATTGTGATTTTGGAAGATTTATGATCCAACCGTGCTGTTGAAGCACCGTCAGGGAAAGTGCAATGTTCCACTCTCCCTGGGTCTCGCTTTTATGAGGAGATCGTCCAAGTATGGGATGACTTTGACTCCTTTCTTGTGAAGAAGAACCATCATCTCCGCTATCGCCTTGGTGAATATTCTTGGAGCCGTGGAGAGCCCGAAAGGCAATGTTTGGAACTGGTAGTGGCAGTCCTGCACCGCAAACCTCAGGTATGCCTGATGCGGCGGGTAGATGGGAACATGTAAATAAGCATCTTTGATGTCCATCGATACCAGAAATTCCTTTTCCTCCAAGCTGGAGATCACCGCTTTCATGGATTCCATCTTGAATTTGAACCTTTTCAAATAAAGGTTCAGAGTCTTTAGGTTTAAAATTGGTCTGACCGAGCCATCCGGTTTTGGCACTACAAACAGGCTTGAATAAAATCCTTTTTCCTGTTGTGACACAGGAACTAAGAAAAATAATGTTGTCTTGACATAATTTCTGCATTGCGTTCAGCACTTTTGCTCTGTCCTGAACAGTAGCTGGTAAGGCCGATTTGAAAAATCGGCATGGGGGAAGGTCCTGAAATTCCAATTTGTACCCTTGGGATACTGAAAAAACTGGCAAATATCCCGCACCAGACTGCAATATGATAAATTATTCAGAGAAAAAAACAACTGACACAGATTAGACCCCAATGGATAGCTATCCGTTATGTTGGAGGTGCTCCAGGAATAATGTAACAACTACACAAATAACCGACGTGTGTGGTAAAGCCCACAGAACACCGATAAAAGAAAATTCCTTTGTTTGGAGCACTCTTTTTTAAACAAATATAAATGTGTGATGATGAAATGTTGAATCTAGATTAAAACATAACCTTTATTTATCAAATTTAGACTAAAATGTATGAGTCACTCTGGGTCATGTCTGCCACATATTTTTAACCCCCTTCCCCCCACACTTTTCCTTTCTCACCTACTCTCCTTTCAATAGACCAGTCTGATCGACCCACTAAGAATCACATATCTCTTTCACATATCACTCACTTCTCGTCCCTCTTATACATTCACATTCTCAGTTTAATCCTTATCACATAACCAATACACTGCATTAGGATCAATATTTCCTTTTCCCTATTTTCCATGTTTGTCCCTCCCCCCTTTTCCCCCCTCTTCTCTTTACTATACAACACTCATATTAATCTTTTCCGTCACTTCACGGCACTTTACGTTTTCATCTTTGTTCACACATTTTCAGCTGTCATTATTTCTGTCACTTATACTCACAGACATTACGGTGGGGTAGTACTGGGCTTTATAGTGTAATTAACCAATTAGTATCCTTTAATTGCTTCATTTCATTCCTTACTGATATTTTCACAATCATTTTTATTTCTACTTTCCTACACTGTTTATATATTCTTATTTATTTAGTTATATTCCCTCTCTACACATATTCATATCTACTTCAGTTGAAGCACATTTGTTTGCACACTTGAATCACACAGCGTTTTTATATTTATTTTTTATTATCTATATTCATTTTTATTTTTCATATTCAGTTGTACTTTTAAACTTTCTTTATTTTTATATTCACATTATATTTATATCCATATATTTCGTAATATTTATATTTATAGTTATATTTATACCTACGTATATATACATATATATTGTTCCACCACTATTGAACCTCAAATTTTGATTTGATGTCTCTGATACCCTTCCAAGGATGTTTGTAATCAGTAATCATTAGATAAGGATCAGTCTCTAATTTGTAATACAGGTGTGTTGGGTAACACGCAACACATGGATTTACATACTAGCAAGAGCATTGGCTAGTGCTCCTGTTTTAAGCACGTCACCTGAACACCACTATAGCCTGCAAGGTGAGCAAGCCTTTGTGGTGAAACGTACGTCCCATCCGGCTACATGGGCTCCCCACTGCAGGGGGAGCCGTGACCAGCAGCATGAGCATACAGCGGCAGAAGTGGCTTTGAACGGCGGACAACGGCCGAACGGTATCCCCTTCTTCTTTCTCCCTTTTCCGGTTTTGACGGAGGCTCTGGCTCGGTGGCGCATCCGAATCCTGCAAGGCCTCGGCATCAGGGTTCGCCTAACACCACTTACGGGACCACGAGCCGCCGCCAGTTCTCTTCCTGTTCCTCACGGCACCACCCGCGGTCTCACTCTCATCTGTCCTCCGCTCTCGGATGAGGTCAGATAGCAGAAGAGATCCCCGGATTAAGTGCTCACATTTCCTTCTTTCTTCGGTTCCCTTATTTTCTTTCTCCACTTTCCACAGTTAATCATTTATATTTCTCTACAAGTGGGAATTTTCCCCTTCTGCATGGCAACTTAATAGCAGTTTAAATCATGGGTTATATTGAAATATAATTGGCAGTATACATACAATTTGATACTGCCTTGCAGATTTAACTATGCGGCAGAAATTTATACAATATGATCTTGCCAACTGTTGCTAACACACTTTACTAGCTTGTCAGGCCAATTGTGTGCATTTAATTGTCATCTCAAACAGCTAATTAAACAGGCTGTTTGGGGGATTCTTTCAAGCAGATTTTTTCAAGCAGATTTAACTATGCGGCAGGAACTTATACAATATGATCTTGCCAACTGTTGCCAATACACCTAACTAGCTTGTCAGGCCACTTGTGTGTACTCAATTGTCATCTCAATCAGCTAATTCATTAGGCTGTTTGGGGGATTTTTCAATTTCCAATATCTTTCTTCTTCTCCCATCTCTATTTTTCTATTTTTTCCATATGTACAATTATCATTTGTCCAGTGGCGCATTTGGACCCTGCAATGCCTTTCGGCATCAAGGTTCACCTAACACCACATGAGGATTAAAGATATTCGTGCATCTCGTTTTTTTCTGGATACAGCTCACCCTCCCACTCTCATCTGCCCTCCGCTCTCAGATGAGGTCAGACAGCAGAAGGGATAAGTGAACTAGAGTGCCCATTTTTCTACCATTCTGTCTCATTTGTCTTGCCTAGATATCATGTGCGAATAGTCACATGCACACGTGATACTCATGATACCACAATTAAATTTATCAATGTAGGATTGGCACAATATTACATTGTTCTGCAAAAAGGGAAATTATGCCATGTTAATCCTTGATTGTATATATTGTATATTCTTCATGATATGCCCAGCCAGCAGGTTGGGTAGCCACAGAGGAGGTGTGCCAATTCAACTTTCATAACTGTGTTATTTAAACTAGGATTCAGATGAACATGTTTATTGTATTTGCATATCCTCTCCTAGCCACAGGATTTGATGACCGTTAATATATCATGTATGCTACTGGCTGGAATACAGACAGATTACTGTCTTTTGAGTTGTAGATGAATTATAGACTCAATATTTTATGATTACATATGATTTTGTCTAAATTTTTGCCACAAGGACAAATTTTATGTCCAATATTATTATTTTTCTGGGGAAATTGTGTATACATTATTTGAGTTTATTACCCCTCATACATTTTAGTCTAAATTTGATAAATAAAGGTTATGTTTTAATCTAGATTCAACATTTCATCATCACACATTTATATTTGTTTAAAAAAGAGTGCTCCAAACAAAGGAATTTTCTTTTATCAGTGTTCTGTGGGCTTTACCACACACGTCGGTTATTTGTGTACCCTTGGGATACTATCTGCAATACCTAAGGATCCAGATCTGAGTGAACCCAGACCTGGCTGAAAGACAGTAGACGTGCCGCCACCTGATCATACTCCCGCAGGGGAGCCCCAGCATCATGCTGAGGTTTTAGCAAAAGTAGCTGTTGACTTATGCTCCTGCGAGCCTGATGGTGTTGTAGATTTTTTACCTCTTCCTCAACCTCTTCCTGCGAAGAAGGGGATATCCTTTGCCTTTTTGGACTTGTTGGGTTGAAAGGATTGCATCGTATGAGAATGAAATCCTTTCCTGGGTGGAGCAGCTGCAGAAGGCAGAAATGCTGACTTGCCTGATGTAGTTGAAATCATGGCATCCAGCTTGTCTCCAAAGAGGGCTTCTCCATTATAAGGAAGCACCTCAATATTCTTTTTTGATTCCGCATCAGCATTCCATTGACGGATCCACAGCGCCCTGCGGGCTGAAATCGCCATAGCGGAGGATCTTGAACTCAGCAACCCAATATCCTTCATAGCTTCAACTAAGTAACCTGCAGCATCTTTGATATGGCCGAGAGTTAGGACTATTTCATCCCTGTCAACTGTGTCTATGTTAACAAGCAAGTTGTCAGACCATTTTTCCACAGCGTTGCCTACCCACGCACAAGCAATGGTGGGCCTGAGCACCATTCCGTTAGCCGTATATATGGATTTTAGGGTTGTTTCTAATTTACGGTCAGCTGGATCTTTTAAAGGGGCTGAACCAGGGGCAGGCAAAACTATTTTCTTAAACTGAGGTGTCTATCATTGGGGGTGTCTCCCATTTGTGCCTGTCTTCCTCAGGGAAAGGGTACGCTACACGTATCCTTCTGAGAAGGGTAAATTTCTTCTCAGGGTTAGCCCAGGATTCTTTAAAGAACGCATTCAAATCCTTTGAAGGAGGAAAAGTCACAACCTGCTTTTTATTTAAAGCGCCTTGAGTCCTGCTGGAGAAAGAGTGCTATATAAATAAAATTATTATTATATTAATTATTATTAATTTAAAATAATCCTTTTCCTCTGGGACCAGTGTTGTTTCAGGAAACTCCAACACTTCCTTTATAGCAACTATCATACATTGTATGCTTTTGGTTAATTTGGGGTCTACCCCTCTCAATTCCCCAGTGTCGACGTCAGAGTCGGAATCTGTGTCTGTGTCCTCTTGCATTATCTGGGCCAGAGACCTTTTCTGGGAACTGGATGGGACCCGAGTGGATGATATGGAGGGGTCAGTAAACAGTGCATCCTCCACAGACTGCCTCCAATATTTAGTCTGGTGTTCAGACTCAGAGAATTTTTTTGCAAGCATTGACATATTCTTTTACAACATTCTCACCCACTCTGGCTCCTTCTGAGAGGGAAGGGCCACCACATTACCCTCTTGTGCATCTAAAATGGGTTCTTCCTGGGAAGAACCCTTCCCAATGTCTGACATGTTACACACTTGTACACACACCCCTATCACACAGGGGAGCTATTGGGGACAGACCGACACTAAAGTCTGTCAGAGAGACACAGAGGGATTTGCCAGTCCACACACTGCGCCTTATTGTGAATTGTGGAAATATTACCCACTTACAGCGCATATACCAATAATAGGCCCACAGACCTAATTATAATGAACACTCTCTGCCCCTTCTATAACACCCTGTATTTGTATCAACGTTGTCATGAGGAGAAACAGCGTTCAGGAGCTTCACACTGGAGTTTCTGCAGGAGAAAATGGCACCCAGTGAGTGTTCTGGCAAGTCTGAGGAGAAGCCCCGCCCTTCAGCCTCAGCAATGTAATATATATTTTTTTTCAAATGTCTTTTTTATTTCAATTGAAGCATAACAAAGATTCACATCAAAGTATACAATCAATAAGATTTATAGCATGAACACTTGTCTATCAAGCAATAAAGGCAAAGCAGCATTGTGATCCAATATGAGGACCAATATACATATATGAGTCATGATAAAGTGTCTTTCAAGTATTGAAGACAAACAGAATGAGCCCGGATCCATACCTGCACCAATATCTACATCCATTCTCTCTCAGAGCAAGATATTGTGTTCCCCCCTAAATTAAGCATAGCAAGAAACTAACCATCCACAAATTAAATTGGGGGGTCCTGTTCATAAACTCTAGTTTAAACATTTCCACACCTGTTCCTTCAATGGGCGGGACAGGGTTTTTATATAGCTTTCCCATGTCTCGAAAAAATTTATGGTAAACCTTTCCTTTTGTAAAGAGGCCTCCAGCCATTCCATTCTGAAAATATGAAAGATCTTCCCTAGGAAAAGTGATATGGGCGGGGCCAAGGGCTGTATCCGCATCTGTAAAATAAATTTTTTAGCTGCTGCAGAAATTATCATCAACAATTTTATAACGCCCTGTGCCACCCTAGTACCTTCCAGCATTACACCAAATATTGCCCATTCGGGAGTAAGCGGTAAATAATTAACTAGGTGTTGAATAACATATCTCCATATCTGGACCCAGAATCTCCGGATTATAGGGCACCCCCATAGGCAGTGAAACAGCTCAGCCCATTGTATACCACATCTAGGGCATGAAGAGGCTTCTAACAAACCCATTAGGTGTCTACGGTGTGGCGACAGATATGTTCCATGCCACACGTTCAAAAAGAGTTCGGTGTAGGATGCAGCAGGTATCAATTTAATGGATAACTCAAAGGAGTTCAACAATTTTGTCATAGTAAGGGACGGAAAATGGTCTTTCCATTGTGCCATTTCCGTCGTCATGTCATCATATTGTAAGGGCGTGTGTAAGAATGAGTAATGAGTAGAGATTGCCTTGGAAGAGTGGTTCCCAACCAGTAATAATTTATCTAACAGGTTGTCATAGTCCTGCGGGGACAATAATCTAGAAACAGCAGCCACGTAATGTTGAGCTTGTAGGTATGCTAAGGGAACCTATTCAGTATTGGAAAGAGTGCCACCGCCTGTACAAGCGTGAGTGGTTTTCGCGACTCACTACTTGTAATTTGTCGTATGGAAGTAATGCCATACCTTTCCCAGAGAGTGAAAAGATGACTCGCGTTTCCGTCCTGAAAATGGTTATTGCGGACTAGGGGAAGGAAAAGGGACACATGCGGGTTCAATGAGCATTTACGTCATAGGATGTGCCAGACTCTGAGTGCACATCAATAGCTTCCTTGTGCAAATGCAGGAAGGAGATAATACTACCACCACCTAAGAAGGCAGACTCTAAGGCCGTATTGGAGTACATATCCCCCCCCCCCCCCCCGTGTAGCCAATCTCTCAAATAACGTAAGTGGGAGGCATGACTATATTCCGATACATTAGGAAGATTCACACCTCCATTGTGTCTACGTTGTTGCAATTTCACCAAACTAATTTGTGCCCGCCTACCATTCCAAATGAATGTACGTATTATTTTGTTAATTTATGTCGTGGCACTCCTAGACAATAAAATAGGGAGGGATTGCAATGGGTATAAAAGCCTAGGAAATAGAATCATTTTCACCAAGTTCACTCTGCCCAAATATGATATTTTAAGATGTCTCCAACGTTCAGGATCTCCCCTCATACTACGCACGATTTGTTTCAGATTAAGACTGTACAAGTTGTTCAAATTTTTCGGGATCTGTACCCCTAGATAAGTAATCGCTTTAGTTGTCCATCCAACTGGGGTCTCCCGAAACCAAGCCGGGCGTGCATAGCCCGGCTTTAAATACAGGGCCGTGGACTTTTCAAAGTTGACCTCGAACCCCGATACCTGTCCAAATTCTCTAACACGTTCCATCAGCGGTCCCAGGGCCCTCCTTGGTTCCGACAGGAACAAGAGGATGTTGACGGCAAACGCCGATATCTTTACCTCCTCCACACCAATACTAATGTCTCTGAATTGAGACCAATTCTGTAGTACCCGCAGCATAGGATCCAATGCCAAGTTGAAAAGCAAGGGCGAAAGGGGGCAACACTGTCTCGTCCTTCTGGTAAGCTCGATATTATCCCCCTTAGTCCCATTAATCAGTAGTGAGGTGTACGGTTGGGTATAGAAAAAATGTATTAAGGATTGGAATGTCAGTCCAAAACCCCTCCTCTCTAGTATATCGTATAGATAGGGCCAAGAGAACATATCAAATGCTTTAGTCGCATCTAGACTTAAAAGCATATTCTGAGTATCAGTCTGGAGATTCGCCGCCATCACTGCAGCTATGGCAGTGCGAATTCCTTTCACTGAATGTCTGCCCTTGGTAAAGCCCAGTTGATGGTCCGTGAGCATGGACGCTAAAAAGGATTGGAGCCTGTCTGCCATTATCTTAGCTAAGATTTTGAAGTCAACGTTCAAAAGTGTAATGGGCCGGTAAGAGGATGGTAGGGAATGATCTTTATTGGGTTTTGGTAGAAGAGTTGTAAAAGCCTGATTAAAAAGTGGGGTATATAGGAGACTCTGATTGTATATGTCTATATAAGGCGTGTATTGCTGGGATAGCATCATGATGCAGGAGTTTGTAATATTCTATGGAATGGCCATCCGGTCCCGGCGCTTTGTTTAGATGCATAGAGGAGATTGCCTTAGCAATCTCCTCCTCTGTAATCGCCCTCTCGAGGTCCTCCCTCTGTAAGGGTGTTATACAAGGGAGATTCGCCTCATCTAGCAGTTTAGCCGACAAAACCGGATCATGTGGGGTCGGTGTGTAAAGCTGACGAAAATAGTCCTGGAATGTCCGTACGATGTCCGCAGTTTTAGTGTGTAATGTATCAGTGCGACTGTCATGTATTATAGAAATGTGTCCACGCAGCTTAAAGCTTTTAGTCATGTTTGCCAGCAAAGTCCCCGTTTTGTTTCCCCAGCGAAAATATTTTTGTTTAGTGTAGTCCAATTTTTGCTGAGCTTGTGCTACTAAGAAACTATCATACAGTCGGCGGGACTCAACATAGACATTGCGAGTGAGGGAATTAGGGTCTGAGATGTTCTCTGCCAGGTGCGTCTGCATAGTATGTAGCAAGTCATTATGTTGTGCCTTGTTTACCCGATTTCTATTCGCTATATATGACATAATGTGCCCCCTCATCACCACTTTGGACGTTTCCCAAAACAAGACAGGGTTGTCCCAGTGTTCCAGATTATCCCTTGAGAACTCCGCCCATTTCAACTTGAGAAACCTTTTGAACTGGGGGGGCGTGGCCTGACTGCAGACCCTGGCAGACGTGCTACCCTTGAGCTCCTGCCCTGGCCATAAGTTTTAGCCCCTTCTATTGCCCCCTGGAGACCAACGAGCCATATCTCTGCTTACCGGGGCCCCCTGTACTGACCTGTGAGGTCCGAGGAGCCGGCAGACGCCTCTTGCGACTGTGCGGGTTGCGGCCTACTGGTCCACAGGACCTCTATTTACACCCTGACCTGGGGCAGCGGGTGCTGGTGACTGCCATCCCCGGCTGGGGCTTTGTTCCACCGTCTGATTGCCTCCAGCTCCTTTGGCCCCCCCTTGCTGCTCTGTACTCGGCTGCCTTGTGGATCTGTGGGCTGCATCGTGGAGCGCCGCTACTACGGGCCACCTTCAATCTGGAAGCCGGGATCCGACGCCTCGTGGTGGCTCAGAGGTGAGCTCCGGGACTGCTGCGCGGCCGTGCCGGTGTCTCCCGGTGGCCAGCACACTTCTGCCACTCCGCTCGCTGCCCTCCCTGCTCCCTCTCCATACCTCCTGGGGGCCTGCTGCTGCCCACGCGCCGCGCTGCACTCCCGGCTCTCTGGCGGTCTGCCCGTCCCCCGAAGACCGGGACCTCGAGCTGGTGCCGTCCCCGCCGCGGACTTACGGAGTGCACACTTTGCGGTGTCCCGGGGTCCGGAGGCTCACATTGGCCCCCGCTGCTCTCATTTTGGCCCCTGCTGCCCGTTGCTACCCCCATCACCCCTTGCAAGCTCCTACCTGCATTAGGGTCCGTGGGAGGCCCACTGCTGTTGAGCTCTGCTCTCCGGCGGCCATCACTCCTCCTCTGTGGCTCCACTGCTGTCCATCCCTAGGGGTGCTCCGGTCACTGGCTGGTCCGTGGCTAGTCATTACCTGGTGGGGCTGCTTTCCATACTGGCTCTAGAGGGGAGTAAATAAATAAACAAGGAGCACCATTGAACCCCCTCCAGTCACTATCCACGATTGTCTGGCTCCCTCCTGTGGTGAACAGCCTGTACTGCACTGTATTGTATATGCTCCATCAGTTGCTCTCTCTCAATCCTGCCGGCCCCTTCATCTCACGTGGGCCCTCCGCTGAGCCGCAGTTCTTCAGCCCTGCCTCACCCACGGCTCTCTGTTGACTCCCTCATGACTCTTCCCTAATTCTGCCACCCCACCCCCCCTGGTCCTGAGTCTAATTGCTGGAGTGCTCTTCCTACTTCCTATCTTGCCAACTACCCCCATTTCCACTCTACTAAGATGCTTAGAGGTGGTAAAAAATCCCAGGGGTCTGACCTCACACCCTTCCTTACCAAAAAAAGCACCCCGGCCAAGAGCAGGTCCGACACTTCTGAACATTCTCACAGTCCCTCCGACTCCTACCCTGAAGACAACAATCTCACGCCCCTCACCCGGCGGGACTTTCTCTCCCTCCTCAAGGAGGTTAGAGATGTTAAGACCTCTGTCCAGGCTCTCCACTCACTGAAGTCCGATATCGCGTAAATTGGCTCCAGAACCGATCAACTTGAAAGACGGGTGGAGGAGGTGGTGATGTTCCAACAAACAGTCGAGACCGATTTCCACCAGATCCGTCAAGATGTTGCCCAATTGCGGGAGGAACATGAAGACCAGGACAATAGGGCAAGGAGAAATAATTTGAGGATCCGGGGTATCCCTGAAGAGATTGAAACAACCCACCTTGAGCTTTACCTCAAACGTATCTTACTCCAGTTATCCCCTGGCACTCCAAAAGAGCATCTCCTTCTGGACCGTGCTCATCGAGCCCTTCGACCTCGCTCGCAAGATTCCTCCCATCCCAGGAACGTCATCCTCAGAATGCATTATTTCACTGCGAAAGAGTCCATCATGAAAGAGGTTCGTCGAATGGGTTCTGTTTCCTTTCAAAATGTCTCCCTACAGATTTTTCAAGATCTATCCCCGCTCACCCTGGCCAAGTGTAGAGACTTTAAACCCATCACCTCTTTGCTCTCTCAACATAATGTCAAGTACCGCTGGGGTTTCCCCTTCCGTATTTTGGTCTGGCATCAAGGAAAACTACTCACGGCTAGAAACCAAACTGAGGCCCAATCGTTTTTGTCCAAGCTAGGCATCCCCACAGATGACCAAGACTCTCCTGCTACACGTCTGCCCCCTCGAACGCAGCAGAAGACACCTTCGCCTCCCCGTTCGGAATGGTTTACGGTTCCGACTGCGGCCTCATCAGCTCCGCCACCAGTAACCTGATTAAACCCCAAGTCTTCTAATTTGTTACCTTGTATTTTTGTTTATGGTGACCTCTGACGGTCGTACCCCCTAACTGGGGAGCTGTTTAAGTTTAGATTTGCCATGTACTGGTTCTACGAATCCTTAGTCGATTCTCAAATGTTCTGTTACTCACTTTTATTGCAATGTGATATTCTGTTTTTTCTAGGTTTCTTTTTTCTCTTCCTCCTATCCCCCTTTCTTACTTGCGCTCCATCTGCTCTTCGTTCTTGTCTTCTTTTCTAGCCTTTTCCCTCAGGTTCTCCAGGGGAGGACTGTCTCCCACCCTTGGCTACGCGCTCTGTGATGCATCGCCTGCATGCCTTGCTGTGCCCCCTTTAGGCTTATAGCCCTCTAGCTGACCTGGGTGCCCTTCCGACACCCAGTATCCCTTCCCCTTGTCAGCGCCACAGGTCCTGGCCTCCATTGCCGGACGACCAACTACCCCTCCCTTCCTCCCGGTTTCCCTACCCTCCTCCCATCCTCCTGACCACGCTGTCCTTCGCCTCCAATCTTTCTTATCTACTTCTTTGTATCCTTATACTACCTCTATGGTTCCACACTTTTTCTATTTTGCTTGTCCATCAGTCGTTTGCCCATGGGTCTTCGGGTCCTTTCTCTTAATGTAAACGGGCTAAACAGCCCCCAAAAATGGGGAAAGCTTTTTGCTTCTCTCAAACTTCATAAGGGTGACCTGGCCTTTCTCCAAGAGACTCATTTTCTACATAATTCCCATCCTACGTTACGTTACGTTGTAAGCCATACCCTGACTCCTTTTATGCATGCGACCATACGGCCAAAAAGCGAGGGGTCGCGATCCTGATTGCCCGTCACCTCGCTTTTGACCTTATAGATTCCCATGTCGACAAAGAGGGACGTTTTCTTATATTAGTGGGGAAACTTAATAACAAATTATGTACATTAGCTAACATATATGCCCCTAATCATCATCAAGAGAGGTTTTTCACCAAATTGGATACCCTTCTTACTCAATTTCGACAGGGAGAACTTATACTCGCAGGGGATTTTAATTCTGTTTTAAACCCCACCTTGGACCGCTCTCCTTCTCTCCCCTCTGTCTCCCCATCAGACTCTCTCCGCTCTAGGTCTCTCCTCCGTCTCATGAAGTCCCAGCTCCTCTATGACTCCTGGAGGATGAAAGACGCGTCTGCGCGTGACTACACGTTTTATTCCTCACCTCAAAATTCCTACTCTCACATTGATATGATCCTGCTCAGCCACGATTTTGCTCTGAACCTCCAATCTGCTCATATTTACCCACTTATCTGGTCCGATCATGCCCCTATCTCATGTGATATCTCCGGCCTACTCTCACGCCCTCGTCCTATGACATGGCGCCTTAACGATTCTCTACTTCATAGCCCAGAGATTCTGTCCAATCTCCAAGACCAGATATCCGACTACTTTGCTTTGAATGACTCCCTAGATATTTCTAGATCCACTCTCTGGATAGCACACAAGGCAGTTCTTCGGGTCACCTAATCAGCATGGCCTCCAAGACCAAAAAGCAGTCCCTTACCCAGATTAACGAGCTTTCTATTAAACTCCACGCTCTTGAAGCTCAGCATAAGGCGTCTTCTGACCAGGCTATTTTGTATGAACTTCGTACAGTTAAGTCAGAACTTGATCTCCTTCTCTCCAGACAAGTGGCCAAATGTCTTAAATGGCTTCGCTAGTCTTTTTATGAGAAAGGGGACAAGGCAGACAAAATCCTAGCGTCACGACTCCGATCCTCTAGGGCCAAAACAAATATAATTTCAATTAGAGACCCCCACAATCACTTAGTTCATGATCCTGTAGCCATAAGGGCCGCCTTCCAATCCTACTATAATGATCTATACAATCTCCCATCCCCCTCGATTGCCTCATCCTCTCCGTCCCACTCTGACTTGATCTCCCACTTTCTCTCTGCTTCTAACCTGCCCAAACTACCTCAGACCGATATGGATCATCTTAATAGTGAGATCTCGGTGGAAGAAATTGTCCAGACTATACTCGCACAAAAAATTGGCAAGTCTCCGGGCCCAGATGGCTTCACAGCCTTGTACTATAAAAAAAATTCTGACCTACTCACCCCTCACCTCCAGTCCCTGTTTAATAGGATTATTCATGGTGATTCTTTTCCTCCTGAAATGCTAGAGGCTAGAATTGTTGTGATCTCTAAAGAAGGCAAAGATACCCTTAATTGTGCTAGCTATCAACCTATCTCCCTCCTGAACCTGGACCTAAAAATATTTGCTAAAATTCTGGCTAACCGTCTGAGCCCATACCTCCCATCTCTCGTCCACTATGACCAAGTGGGGTTTATTCCGGGTCGCCAGGCGAGAGACAACACCAGACGCGCAATCGATCTTATCCATATCTCAAACTCCAGGGGGTCCCCCACTATCATGCTCTTTTTAGATGCTGAAAAAGCTTTTGACCGGATCTCCTGGAGTTTCCTGAAAGCCGCTCTTGAGGCCTATAGCTTATCTGGTGTTTTGCTCACTGGTGTCCTAACACTATACTCCACCCCCTCCACTACGGTGCTGATCAACGGCGTCCCGTCAGCCCCAGTCCACATCTCTAATGGTACGCGTCAAGGTTGCCCTCTATCCCCACTGATATTTGCCCTTATAATTGAACCACTCGCCTCCCGAATTAGGTCCCATCAGGATATACATGGAGTATGAGTGGGCCCTACCGACTCCAAAATCTCTCTTTTCGCAGACGACATTCTCCTCTCCCTGACTCAACCAGTTATATCTCTCCCAAATCTATTCTCAGTCCTTCAATCTTATAGTCTTGTCTCGGGCTACAATATTAACTACTCCAAGTCAGAGGCTATGTTGCTTCATGTCCCCCACCACGAGGCCGAAACCCTTCGATCTAACTTTAACTTTAAATGGCGCCTACAAAGATCAAATATCTGGGGATTTATTTAACCTCCCAATACGACTCCCTCTTTCATGCTAACTTCCCACCTCTTCTCTCCAAGACACAGGCTGATTTGTCATCTTGGAATAGTCTTATCATTTCGTGGCTGGGTAGGATTATAGCGGTTAAAATGAATATTCTCCCCAAATGGCTCTATCTCTTTCAGACCCTCCCTGTGCATGTCCCTGCTTCCTTCCTTCGTAATATCCAGAAAGCCCTTGTTCGTTTCATTTGGAATCACAGGCCCCCCCGCATAGCCGCCACCACTCTGAAAAGACCGGTCACCGCCGGCGGTAGGGGTCTCCCTGATATTAAACTTTACTATTTAGCCTCTCACCTCTCTCACATCGTCACCTCTTATGCTCCTTCTAGTTTTGTTTCCTGGCTAAATATTGAATCAGCTTATACTAACCTCCCGGACCTAACCCCCTTGTGGGGTCTATCTTCCACTTCCCGACCCCCAACGTCCAAACTACTCCCCACTATCAAATTTAATCTTAAACTCTGGGACTATCACTCTGTGAGGATGAACCTTTCCTCCTTTCCCTCGCCCTTGACCCCTATTTGGCAGAACCCTCTGTTTCCTCCTGGATCCTCAGTCACGAGATTCCGTACATGGACACAGCTTGGTTTTAAATTCCCAGCTGATTTTGCCAATCGGGGCCAATGGTTATCCCTATCTAATCTTCAACAGAAGACCCCTTCACGGACACTTAATCCCTTCCAATTCCTACAAATTCGCCACTTTTTATGTTCCTTGCCACCCTCTGCTCTACTCCGTGACCTTACCCCCTTTGAAAATGTATGTAAAAACTCCCACTTCTCCAAAGGCTTAATATCCCAGCTTTATTCCCTCCTCCTGGATTCTGCCCTTCCCTCTTCCAGATCCCATGAAATTGCTTGGGAACGAGATCTTGGGTCTCTTCCGGAGGCTGAGGACTGGGACGACATGAGACTGGGGATAGCTAGGAGTTCTATTGCAACCTCCTTCAAAGAGACAGCTTACAAGATCTACTATCGCTGGTACTATACCCCTGACAGACTCAATAGACTCTTCCCGCCTACCTCTTCAAACTGTTGGAGGGAATGCGGTTGCAGAGGCACTATGCTTCATATATGGTGGACTTGTCCAATCATTGTTCACTTCTGGAGTTTAGTCCAATCCCTTCTGAATTCTCTTCTGGAATCTCCTATATCGAAAGATCCCTGGATCTTTTTACTGTGTAACCCTCCCCCGATCCTTGATAAATTCTCCAAAAAATTGACTACACACATCTTAACTGCAGCAAAATCTCTGATTGCTCTCAATTGGAAAAACGCTTCTCCCCCTTCTCTCTCTGCTCTCAAAGCCAAAATCTGGCATATTGCAACAATGGAGAAGATCACATATTGCCTCCATGACCGAGGCCATGCTTTTGACCAATTCTGGGCTCCCTGGCTCCTTGCAGAGCGGACGCTATCGCCCCCCACCCTCTAGTTGCTAGCTCTCTCCGCAGACCCATGGACGACAGCTATTATTTTTCTCCCCTCTCCTCCTTCTTTTCTTTTCCTATTCTTATTTGAAAATTCTCAAAATAGCTTTTAGTATGTGACTGCACCGTGGTCCCCCCTTTCCCCCCACCCCCTCCTCCCCCTCCCCTTCACAATCTGACACTTTAATGACAATGTTTCTTCTCCCGATTATTGTTTCTTATTTAAAAATACCATGGTTTGTGTTGGACGGTGGTTCCTTGACCGTTTGTCCTTTTTCTTATTGTATTGCTTATCCAGTTTATTTGACCATACAAAATAAAGAATAATAAAAGAAAAAAAAAGAAACCTTTTGAACTGTTCTGAGTGGAAAAGGTAAGAGGGGAATCACCAGAAGAGAGGGCGTGAACCCATGGAGCGAGCACTGAGCGTAACTGACACTGGTGCGTGGTTGGAGATGATAATGTCGATATTATCTTAGACCGTAAAGCTATACCTCTAGATACACTTTTACCTTGAAGCCGCTATGGCCGCTAGACTGAATACACGTGCTACGCACTTTGTACACTATTTGCGTACAGAGTCCTGCACGTGGTACGTACTTGGCGTACACACGCTGCGCTGAGTGTACAGAGTACGCTCAGTGCACACACACAATTGATAACCTTTAAACCTTGTTAGTGATATAATGCAATGATATGATTACACTTTAAACCCTTAGCAGCAAAGTACTGCAACAATGTTATACCTTAAACCTTAAGTAGCGCTGACGGTATAAAGTTCTCGCAGTGCATACACCTTTATCAATACCTATACACCTTATACAGATAAATACACTTTAAAACCCTTGCAGGAAAGTGAAGACACAACACCGATTTGTAGTTGAAACCACAGGGTTCTAAGGCCACCGTGGATTATTCCAAAAGGTAAAACAGTACAAATCATACACTACAGGCTAACAAGATAAATCTAAACAGAATAATGGCTACAGAGAATGTACATACGTGAGAATGTTCGCAAGCGCAACCCGGCCGGTCCTCCGCTAGTCAGATAGAAAGCGTTCAGAGTCTTCTGACCGGCCAGGCAACAACGGTCTTTTTATACACAACTTACATACACAATACAATGGTCACTGTAATCTCATTGTCCATTGGACACAGAGATGTGTCTTTTCATTACAGGTGAGGTCATAGGTTGATTTGAAAAGGTGGGCGATGTCTTTCCCCAACTGCTCTGGTGGGTGGTATCCTCTGGATTCCCGCCGCATACATAATATACAGTAAATACAGTTAATATCTATATTCTACTTCTGCACATAAATATACGCTGGAACATGCGATCTTTCTCTAACCAACACCGGAATGTTACCCTCAAAATACCCTACAGCTGGATACTAGACATCACCTTCCAACCTTTATCTGACCCTTCCTATCATGCAAAGGCGAATCCCTTAGTCCTGGAACTGTTTAAACTATTGATACTCGCTGATGTGGTGCAAGGGAGTTATATCTAAAATGTACACTATTTGGGTTAAATATGTAATGTTCTAATAAACCTCTACGCACTCACAAACTCCGCCGTAAATACCCATATCACGCGCATGATCGCAGGAGCGATCTTACGCAAATTGCGGATATGTGCACGCACGGCGGACTGAGTGCACGCGCAGTGGGCATGTGCATGGGGTTAGTACAGGGTATACGCATTACAATATTTTTCGACTTTGACAGTCCACCCTTTGGCAGTCAACAATAACTGCCACTATCTAAACATTAAACAGAAAAATATACAATATAATATCTACAGATGATTGGATAAAAATATACAATACATTATCCATAGATGAGTGGATGGTAGGAGGAGAGGGGTAGGCGGGAAATGTATGACCTAGTGGGATAGTAAAAGCATGTATGTATGAAATCCATGTCTGAGGGGCATTTATCATCGTGCCGTATATGTTCTAGATAAGCTTCGAGGTATTGCGAAGTATACATTAAATCCTTCTCATCCCGTATTAAGGGTCTGTAAGTGGGCCAACAAACACTACCGAGCTCTTTTCGGCTTCTTTTTCTAACAAATGGGGTGCACATTTAGTTGATGATACATGGAGGGGTAACACATGTGAATGCTAATATGTGGATATCACCTGTCGACTATGTGTGTCACTACCTGAAGGTTGTAGAGATGAAGATAAGACACATATGTACAATACATTCACATAACATTTTCGTAATCATTCTTGGGTGTTGATTGAAGTCTTCTCCGGATGGGTGTATTTTTGCTGAGGGAAAACAAAGGCGAAACGGGTGGAAGAAACGGACCGTGGAATCACGTCTTATCACAACATTGTCTCTATTGATGGGTCATAAATTAAATCAGTTGCTGTACCAATGCCCCTGCTCCTCAAACTCATTACTTTGGTACCGTGCTTGCACCGCGTTAAAATTCGAACACACCTAAATATCAAACCAATCATTATGACAACTCCCAGGATACAAAGGAGAAACTTTCCTACACTCACGATAACATTTTGAGCCCATTCTCCTAAACCTGAGAACCAATTGCGTGGGTTCAACCATGAGACCCAGCCGGTCAGTTCATTACTCACAGCAGTAAGGGTAAGGTTGTGTCTCCTCCGGAACTCCCACTTCAATTGCAAGATATCGTCCATCTTTTGATCTATGACCTCGGTTGGGTCATCAGTGTTGTTTGTAATGTACGTGCATCACTTCACACCATACTGAGTTGCTAGGGTGACACAGTACCCGCCTGTCACCGCTGTGATATAATTTAGAACCATCCTGTGCTGGATCAGTTCTGTTTTGTAAGCTTGCAACTCCCTCCCTGTATACCTGAAGGTGTCATCATCATACATCTCGGTGATATTATCCATCAGGTTCGCTAGCGCATGGATATACCTATAATTTATAATTCCTCTGGCGGTACTGGTGATATCTAACGCGAGTAGGAATTGAATCCCAGTGGATTCGTGGATCAAATCAGAGGCTGCGTGCTCTGTCCTATCTATAAGGTGTCTCTTAACAATGTGTTCATAGTGAGTGTAAGGAGCTTGAGCATTGCGGTGAACGTCTTTCATCTTATTATGGGTTATGATCATAACTTCTGGCAACACTCTTCCAATGTAACACAATCCCTCGGAGTTTGGGGCAAGCCACTTATACGCCTTCCCCCCGCATATGAAATATGCATCATCGGGGAGAACATATGGGACAGAATATGACATTACCATATTGCAAACCTTCCAAGTGAAAAATCCTATCCCTAACTCTCTCATCTGTTCAGTACACGTATCAGGCTGTATGATATGCGCACAGTACCCTGGTGATACTTCTCCAACCCGCATGGTCCTACTTCCTAGAGTATACCTATACCGAAAATACCTTCCACCGTCGGCTATTTGGCGTATAAGTTCAGTGTCTACGGGTATTCTGTCGGCTCTGTGTGAAAATGCCATGGTTTGGTTATTCCATGTCACTTCCCAATTTCCCGGCTTTCGGGAATTGGAAATGTTGAAACATACTAAGGATCTATCCACGTGATATTGGTGGAGCTTCAAACTAGGGGGCCTAGAAATATTACATTTCTTGTCCACCGGTCTCCCACCCCGTAATTCAAGTACCTCATCTATTGTTAAAGGATACGGTACTAGTCCTTACTTGCTCTGACCTTGAGGTACTTGTGAGCACACCCAGCATTACATAGTAACATAGTAACATAGTATCTGAGGTTGAAAAAAGACAATTGTCCATCGAGATCAACCTATTTGTGGTCTCCTATGCATGATGATTTGACTAAAATTTCTGACTGATGCTGCTGTCAGCCGTTGCATTTTATCCCTATTTATAGTAACTATAATGCATGACTATGCACCATACCCCTGGATATCCTTATCCATTAGGAATTTATCTAACCCATTCTTAAATGTGTTGACAGATTCCGCCATTACAACTCCCTCGGGCAGGGAATTCCAAACACGTATTGTCCTTACCGTGAAAAAGCCTTTACGCCGTATTGTGCGGAATCTCCTCTCCTCTAACCTGAGCGAGTGTCCACGAGTCCTCTGTGTTGATCTAACCAAAAACAGGTCCCGCGCAAGCTCTGTGTATTGTCCCCTTATATATTTGTAGATGTTGATCATATCCCCTCTTAGTCTCCGCTTTTCCAATGTAAACATGCCTAGTCTTTCAAGCCTTTCCTTGTATTCCATCGTCTCCATGCCCTTAATTAGTTTGGTCGCCCTCCTCTGTACCTTTTCAAGCTCCAGGATATCCTTTTTGTAGTACGGTGCCCAGAATTGTACACAGTATTCAAGGTGTGGCCTCACTAGTGATTTATATAACGGGAGTATAATACTCTCGTCCCTAGCATCAATACCCCGTTTTATGCATGCTAATATCTTATTAGCCCTCTTTGCTGCAGTCCTACTTTGGGTACTACTGCTTAGCTTGCTATCTATGAGGACACCTAAGTCTTTTTCCAGTACAGAATCCCCTAATTTTACCCCATTTAGTAGGTAGGTGTAATTTTTGTTCTTGTTACCACAGTGCATTACCTTACACTTGTCTGTGTTGAAGCGCATTCTCCATTTGGCTGCCCATGCTTCTAATTTAACTAAGTCGTTCTGAAGAGACTCAGCATCCTCCTCTGTATTTATAGCCTTACACAATTTGGTATCATCTGCAAAAATTGACACCATGCTCTCTAGACCTTCTGTTAGGTCGTTAATGAAAATATTGAACAATAGCGGTCCTAATACTGAGCCTTGCGGCACACCACTTAGCACTTCAGTCCAAGTTGAAAAAGATCCATTAACCACAACGCGCTGCTCCCTATTATCTAACCAGTTTTTGACCAAGTGCATATTGTGCTTCCTAGCCCTGATTCTTGTAGCTTGTAGATAAGTCTCATGTGTGGTACAGTATCGAACGCTTTGGCAAGGTCTAAAAAGATTACATCCACGTCTTTACCCTGATCTAGGTTTGCGCTTACTGTTTCATAAAAGCCAAGTAAGTTGGTTTGACAGGATCTGTCCTTCATAAACCCATGTTGATTCCTTTTAATGACCTTATTGGTTTCAAGGAACTTCTGAATACTATCTCTTAGAATACCTTCCAATACTTTCCCCACTATAGATGTAAGACTAACTGGTCTATAATTACCCGGTTTAGCTTTACTTCCCTTTTTGAATATAGGCACTACTTCCGCTATACGCCAGTCTTTGGGAACCGTACCTGATATAACCGAATCCTTAAAGATCAAAGATAGCGGTTTTGCCAGTTCAGAGTGAAGCTCCATTAGAACCCTTGGATGAATGCCCTCGGGCCCTGGTGATTTATTAATCTTTAAATGTTTTAATCGGTCACAGACTACTTCCTTGCTTAAATAAGTACCTATCAGTGTGATATTCTCATTATTGAGATTGTGTGTCAGTCCCTGAATTGGGTCCTCTCTAGTGAATACTGTTGAAAAAAACTCATTTAGTGTGTCCGCTATGTCATTATCATTTTTGCTTAAGACTCCCAACTTGTCTTTTAAAGGGCCTATACTCTCCTTCTTTAATCTCTTGCTATTAATGTATTTAAAGAATTTTTTGGGATTCGCTTTGCTTTCCTTTGCTACTAGATTTTCAGTTTCCTTTTTGCAAATTTTGTTACATTCCTTATAGTGCTGAAATGACTCTGCTTCCCCGTCAGATTTGTATTTTTTAAATGCTCGCCTTTTCTTGCCCATAAGTTCCTTAATCTTTTTGTTAAGCCACATCCGTTTATGATTTTTAATTCTTTTTTTGCTACTCATAGGAATACATTTGAGTGTATTTTTAGCTAGCAGGAATTTTAGTACCTCCCATTTCTCCGTAGTATTTTTTCCTAAAAACAAACCTTCCCATTCAATATCCCTGAAAAATACTCTCATCTTTTCATTCTGTTTGGTTTAAAACCTTACCCACTAATGAGTGATAACTCAATGGATGACGGTCCATGTTGATATTAAGGCTGGACTGACATCTCTGGATGCTCCCGTCCTCAACTATGTTTTCACAGTTTCTACAAATACAATTTTCCTCAGCCAATAACCCTTCACAGTGCCTCCTAGTTTTTTGACTACCAGATCGTTTTCTGATACTCGCCTTTGCTCGGTGGATGTGTTGCTCTTGGAATTCTACAAATCCGTCCTTGCCATTAGAACCCATTCCAGATCCTTTCTCGACCTCTCTGGTACTCTCACCGAAACAGACTGCTCTGGTCAACAACAGGGTCAACAGGAAAACCCGGAATGCAGTTTCTTGGGGTAAGTCCATCTTTTTAAGGGGAGAGAAAAAGGGAGCAAGGAGGGGGGGAAAGGAGGGTAATGGGAGATAGAGAAAATAATAAAAAGGGAAAAGAAATTTGGTGCGACAACCGCCTCTGGTCTTGTAGTTCTCCGTGCTCAGGTGCCGTGACAACAGTCCTGCCTCTTAACCTTCCCGGAACAGGCACTCCAGTGATACGATTTCCTCTACACTCTGCTCTTTGTCACGGGCTTTCTCTGGGTCAGCGACCTTCTTACAGTGGGACGAGTGGACACAAGTCTCTCTTTCGGCAACCTTTAATGCTGTCGTGCTGGTTAGTAAGACTTGGTACGGTCCTTCCCATCTGTCAATAAGGCAACCTGAGCGTAGAAAATTTCGAATCATTACATAATCCCCAGGTTCAATGTCATGACAATTTCTGTTTGGTAGGTCAGGAATCACCAGTTTTAGATTTCTGTTTTGATTCCTCAACTGCTTGCTCATCTTATCCAAATATTTTACAGTCACCTCATTATTGCATTTCAAATCATCCTGGGGGTCAATCATTACATGGGGTTGTCGACCAAAAAGAATCTCAAAGAGTGATAGGTTAAGGGGGGACCTGGGAGTGGTTCTGATGCTGTACAATACAAGTGGCAAAGCTTCTGGCCATAACAATCCAGTTTCAGCCATCACTTTGCTCAGCTTGTTCTTAACAGTGCTGTTTACTCTTTCCACTTTCGCACTCGCCTGTGGGCGGTAAGGAGTATGCAGCTTACTATTAATTCCCATTAGTTTGCACATAACCTGAAAGACTTCACCTGTAAAATGGGTACCCCTATCGCTTTCAATTATCCTAGGGATACCATATCTGCACACAAATTCCTGCACAATTTTCTTTGCAGTAAACGTAGCGGTATTTGTGGCAGCGGGGAACGCTTCTACCCAATTTGAAAACACATCAATACAATCTAACACATACTTTAAATTTCTGCAGGGTGGTAACTGTATGAAATCAATTTGTATTACTTGAAAAGGGCCGTCTGTTGGCGGGATATGGGATGGTTCTGTTGGTATTGACTTTCCAATATTCTTCCTCAAGCAGATAAGACATGTCATTGCTCTCTTACCCGCATGAGAAGAAAATCCTTGCTCTCACCAGCTTAAACATACCCTCTTTGCCCAGATGAGTCAGACCGTGTGCCGCCTCAGCTAAGCTTGGAAGATATGCTCTGGGGGCTACTGGCTTACCTTGTCCATCTGTCCAGAGTCCTCCTGATGACTTCTGGCCATACCCTTTTGACCTCCAGACTGCCTTTTCCTGTGGCGAACACAAATTTAGCATTTCACTTAATTTTTGTGTATTGACGGTATTGAATAACATGAGTTGTGTGATATCTGTCTGTATGGGGGTGCTGGCTGCTGATTTAGCAGCTTCGTCTGCCCAGCTGTTACCAAGTGACACTGGGTCTTGACTGTAATTGTGGGCTTTGCACTTGATAACAGCCACTCTGTCAGGTTCCTGTATCGCTGTTAGAAGCCTTTGTATATGGGATGCATGCGCTACAGGTGTGCCAGCTGCCATCATGAAATTTCTGAGGCGCCATAGGGCCCCGAAATCATGCACTACTCCAAAGGCATACCTAGAATCTGTATATATATTGGCTGACTTACCCTTAGCCAATTCACACGCTCTGGTTAGGGCGACCAGCTCAGCAACTTGTGCTTAGTGCGGTGGGCCCAGGGGTTCAGCTTCTATGATACCTCTGTCATCTACGACTGCGTATCCAGTACACAAGTCTCCCGAGTCCGTCTGTCTGTGGCAACTACCGTCAGTGTAAAAAGTAAAATCTACGCCTTCCAGTGGGTTGTCACTAATGTCGGGTCTTGCAGTGAAAGTTTGGTTCAGATATTCCATACAATCATGTGTGTCAGTGTCTATACTAAATCCTCCTTCACCATCATTCTAATCCTCCACCCTTTGTGCCTGTCCAGGCACACCTGAGAGATAAGTTGCAGGATTTAGTGCGCTGCATCTCTTTATGATGATGTTTACAGGGGCCATTAGTGCTAATTCCCACCTTGTAAACCGTGCTGATGAGACATGTCTGGTTTCGGCAGAGTTCAGTAAGGCTGATACTGCATGAGGTGTATGGATGGTCAGGTTGTGTCCCAACACTACATCTTCACTTTTACTCACTAGCAAGGCTATCGCTGCAACACTTTGCAAGCATGTGGGGAGAGACCGTGCTACGGTGTCCAACTGTGAACTGTAGTAAGCTACCGGCCTCCTGGCATCACCATGTCTCTGGGTTAGGACACCTGCCGCACACCCAGCACTTTCCGTACCGTACAACTCAAAAGGTTTCCCATAATCTGGCATGCCTAATGCAGATGCCTGTGATAGGCATTGTTTAAGTCTCTCAAATGCCAGTTCGGACTCATCTGTGTGAGAGATCCAATCTGGTTTGTTCGAGGAGACCATTTCCTGTAAAGGTAAAGCCAGTATGGAGAACCCTGGGATCCAGTTTCGGCAGTACCCACACATTCCAAGGAAAGTGCGGATCTGCTCCTGGGTTTGTGGCAGAGTCATGTCGCGAATCGCCTGTATTCTATCAGCGGTGAGGTGTCTCAGTCCTTGTGTCAAGCAATATCCCAAATATTTTACCTTGGTCTGGCACAACTGTAACTTATCCTTTGAAACCTTGTGTCCCGTATTAGAAAGGTGAAACAGAAGCTGTCTCGTGTCTTTCAAGGATGCTTCGAGTGAATCAGAACATAGCAGTAAGTCATCTACATACTGTATTAATACTGATCCACTCTCAGGTTGAAAGGATTGTAAACAGTCATGCAGAGCCTGGGAGAAAATACTTGGGCTGTCAATGAAACCTTGGGGTAGGCGAGTCCAGGTGTACTGTACTCCCCTGTATGTAAATGCAAACAAATATTGGCTGTCAGGGTGCAGAGGGACCGAAAAGAAAGCAGAACAGAGGTCAATGACAGTGAAAAATTTCGCAGTAGGGGGAATTTGCATGAGGATGACAGCTGGATTCGGCACTACGGGGAATTGGCTCTCAACTATCTTGTTTATCCCCCTTAGATCCTGCACTAGCCTGTAACCCCTCCCCCCACTCTTTTTCACAGGGAAGATGGGACTATTGGCAGTGCTGGACGTCCTAACTAAGATGCCCTGTTGTAGCAAGCGCTCTATGACTGGGTACACTCCTAATTCCACCTCTGGCTTCAGAGGATACTGTGGGATTTTTGGAGCTATCCTACTATCTTTTACTTGCACTACTACAGGGGCTACATTTGCCATCAATCCAGTGTCTTGTCCATCTTTGGTCCAGAGGGATTCCGGTATCTGGGAGATCATTTCCTCTACCTTGGATGGACACCTGTTTATAACAGCAGAGTGTGACATTAACCTTTGTGGGGTGTCTAACATTTCCTGCACTTCCTGAACGTGATTCTCGGGTATATCTAAGAAGACACCCTCAGGAGTACAATATATGACACACCTCATCTTACACAATAAATCTCTCCCAAGGAGATTAGTCGGAGCCGATGCAGCTAGCAAAAAGAAGTGCTTGGTCTGCAAAGGCCCTATCGTAATCTCCGCTGGTCTGCTTAAAGGGTAGTGTTGCACTATTCCTCTTACCCCATTGCTGAAATTGTTTTACCCGTGGTTTTCATACCTACCGTTGAATTTAACATTGACCTGGCCGCCCCTGTATCTACAAGGAAAGGTAGTGATCTACCAGCTACATCAACTGTAACCTCGGGTTCATTTCCACGGCTAGCAATCAACTTCACTGGCTGCAAACTACAAGTGTGGCCTAACCCCTATTGTATGTTGTGACCCTCCCGCAGCGCGCTGGCAGCTGCAATATGTGAGGGGGGTAGCTGAGAATTTCCAGAGGTCTGCCAGTCCCTCCTAGGTGGGTCCCTCCTTGTTTCCCCTGCGTGTGGCTCATAATTCCTCCTATGCAATCCCTGATCCCAATTACGTGTGTTATGCTGTGAGTCATGTTCTGGTCTAGGGGGTCGATATACCTTATGTGTGTCTTTATAATTACAGTTCCGTGCGTAATGTCCTTCCCTCTGGCAATTATAACATTTTACTACATACGACTTACTATCAGGGGTCTGGGGTTTAGGCTGATGTGGCTTCGTTGTCAGGGCTTTTATACTTACTGTCATCAGCTTATCCCCCTGTGACTCCCTGTGCTTAATGATGTTCTGATCGTGCTCGATAGCGGACTCTCTTAATGCAGCCACCGAAATACCTCTCCAGTTAGGTTGAGTGGTTTGTACCCTTGTTCTCAACGTTTCTCTCAAGCCGTCCATTAATACGGACACAGCTACCTCTCTATGATGTAGATTTTCCTTAATGTCCTCGACCCCAGTGTATCTAGCCATTTCCTGCAGTGCTCGATGGAAATATTCAGAAGCAGTTTCACCTTCTTTTTGTCTTATGGAAAAGATTTTATTCCACTTGACAACAGTAGGAAAATATATTCCTAACTGCAGGTTGATCTGTCGTACATTCTCCTGAGTGTACTCATCAGTGAGAGGT
Organism: Pseudophryne corroboree; assembly: GCF_028390025.1. Classification (NCBI taxonomy): domain Eukaryota; kingdom Metazoa; phylum Chordata; class Amphibia; order Anura; family Myobatrachidae; genus Pseudophryne; species Pseudophryne corroboree. The sequence continues at coordinate 348,020,321 of NC_086445.1, forward strand.
ACTTCTGCGTCTAATTTACAATCAGCAATGAATTTCACAGGGTCAATATTGGAGGGCAAACATGCCCGTAGCACTGTCCGCCAATCTTTGTTTGTGGGTTCGGTGGCGTTACCTAATTCTCTGATAAACCTCTGACATGCGGCTAGATCCTTTCTGGGATCGGGAAATTCAGACATAATTGTCCTCAATTCTGTCCGGGACCAAGGACAATGCATAGCAATGTTCCTGACGGGAGTGATTCCCTGAGCGTCAGTCTTCCCATTGGGGACTGCGATCACCCTGACAGGATTTAGTTCAATTACATCATTCTGAGTTGCTTCTACAATGTGAGGTGCAATTGTCTCTGCATAATATACTGTACCGTACTTACCTGTGGACACGACCTCACCTGTCCCTCCGCTAGGGGCCTTTGCTACTGTTCTTACTGGTTGGGCCGTGCCCACTTGTGTGTCTTGTATGGTGGCTGCTAGAGAGAGTGCCGATATCGTGCTGGGCTCATCTTCTTGCTCGCAGTCCTGAGGGAAGTTTAAGATGGGATACAACTTGCACGGGTTAGCATTAATACATTTATCAAGTTCACTCTTATCATATATTAGTATGCCATTGTCTGTAGCCACTTTCTCCCCTGTAATATACGGTGGTGGTGGTGCAGTTGCAATCAGTTTCCTGCTAGGGTTGGAACCGGCTGCGTGAGCTAGTTCCCTTTGCATATCACTCTCTCGTTGCCATAAATGTAAACAGTTTGAGTGTCTGATCCTTAGTTTTCGGGATTTTAACAGACATATCCTAATCCTTAAATTCTGCAACACCTCTGGATTAAAACTGCCTACCTTAGGGAATGGTTCCCTATCTTCCGCAGTCATACGTTCCCATTCATTGCATAAAACCTCTGCGTGTGATCCATATTTCTCACACATTATGTACCTCGCCGACCCCTTGGGCCGCGGAATATCAACCTGAACCCTGGTTGATCGTCCCTTACTTGAGCAACTGGCCCCCATCTTTTGCAGGTATTGCCTTCTCAGCTAATTCCTACAAAAAACCAAAATACTCAAAATAAGGCAACGGCGAAAGTTCAACGAGTGCTCTCACCCACTCACGCCCACGTTGGCCAATACACCTAAACACTGTCGTCAGCGCCGGTACGTACCCAACCTAGGGCCCCTGTGTAACCTCTATTTACTGGAAATGTGTGGGAGTGACTTACCCTTCCCAGTAAATATTGGTCGTTGGAGATTTCCTGAGTGACCAGAGAAACTCCCTTAAAATAAGAAAAAAAATGTTACACAAATCACGTTGCGTGTGCTACACCTAGCGCTTATGATCCCGCGATTTTACGCAAAGGTCGTAAAAGGGTATCACGTTGAGCTAAGTATTGCACCCACGAACGCGCGATCCAATCGCCCAGCGTATAGGTAGCTGTTACTTATTCGCCATGCGACCAATGGAATCGTTTTTCAGGCTGCGAAACCTCAGCCGGAGCGTATCTGAACGGGCCTATATGGGTTCTACGCCAACCACCTGGGCTGCGCTCTTTACACAAAAACCTCGCTGACCTTTGGTCTGCGGTACTCTATACCTTCGCTGACCTTTGGTCTGCGATATCTACTACTTTGCTCCTTTGTACCTTAATCAATGTTAACGTGAGCAAGCCACTCTCACGCCACCAAGTATCCACTCACCTGGTGTGGTCTCCTACGGGATCCCGAATTCCCTGGGTCCACAAAACCTTTATTGTTTGCACACTCACGCTCGTTCACTCATATACACTTTGGTTTTTCTGTACAGAAAATTAACTTTCATTCAGATAAAACAGCCTTAGTTCCAGAGGTAATACAGTAAAAAGGTTTTTAAACTAAATATTGGAAACTGATCAATTTGTGCTATTATCGCGTGGCTACCGTCTCGCGCCTAAACTAAAACAATGCTATTGTGTGATTTGTACTTAGCGGTCGTACTTTTACGCACGTTGCGTGAACACACCACGTGTGTATGCCTTTACATTGCGTACGCAGTCCAGTACTTTGTCCGAGACACGTGTACAAAGGCCGTACGTCCGCAGTACTACAAATACCACACTTCTATAAATGTAAGCGATATTTAACTATAATCGCTCACTTAACACAACACACAGTTTCTACTGTATAAACCTTTACAACTAGGCCAGGCTGCGTGTGCGTCTTACACTTACTTCTTTAACTATTAACTCTATATTTTAACTAAATAGCAACACATTTTCTCAGTACAGGTCAAAAATGAATCTAGTAATCAATGCTTATGGCAATAATGCGAGCAGATATGCAAAGTACAAAATACAGGTGTATGCGTGTGTTGTGTGCGCATTTGGCGCCAAACAGAAATTTACAGATTTTAAAAATAGCTTTTGCGTTCTTACCTTACGGATCCCTCCAGCATGTAGAAACCAGAAGAAGAAAGTATTCCCTATTATGGGCACACTCGGACTTTGTGACACTATACTTTATGTCATATATCGAAATGATATTTGACCACTAATGTTAAAATATAACTTTTATTTATTATCTTAAAACATCTGCGAAAATATTGTGCATGTGAAAACAAGTGCAAAAATAATAAACAAAATGTGAAATAAAGCTAAAAATTCAGTCACTGCTGCCTTTTCATTCTTCACTCTCTCAAGTGTTTTGAATGTATCTATTTTTATTGCAAAAAATCTTTCCTTTACTATCCTGTAAGAAACAATAGTATCCTTTATAAGTACCTCTGTGAGAACTGTGAAGGATTAGATTGTCATTCTTAACAGACAATCTCTCATTCTTGGTAGTGTGCGCACCACTCTTTCCAAGTATTATAATCAGGCACTGTTATATCCTATATAGTACCTATAATAGCTCCTTCATTGTCCTGACTATCTATCTCACAGAATTATCCTTTGTAGCCTCCTATAAATCGATTTCTGATTCTTGATATGTTATCTTCTACTGTATTAGACTTTGCTTGAGATCATCTGATCATGAGATTATGTTACAGATGAAAATATTATGCCTGTTATGGTGAGACTGATGATAGTCGTAACGTATGACACTACTGAATTAATTTGATAATCTGACCGTGCTGTTTTTACATGCCTGTATTAATGATCTTAATTCATGTCACATGCATCCAAGGACAATTATGTTCCCTGTTAATTATTCAGGAATATTGCCAGTTTATCTTCTATAACAAGCACTATGCTGATAGACGACTTGTGCCCCCTATTTATGGCTTATGATTCTACATCCATACTCTGTCTAGATATTATTTAGAAGAATATGACCTTTATGTTCTTAAGATGTATGTCCACGGTGGTACCTTGAGATAATATATTATCCTTCTCTTATGTACCCCAGCTTATACCTGCTGGTCGTGGCGATGGTATTTTATTCAAGCATTACATCATAAGATGTTTGAGACAGAGCTGATATGTTATCCTCCTCTTACGTACCCCAGCTTATACCTGCTGGTCGTGGCTTGTGTTTATAATTCCACACATATGGTCAGGAGTCCATATACCATTCCTTATCAGGGTAATATCGCTATGTCCCATACAATTACTGGTATTTAAAATTCAAGCAAAGTTCCTACTATACACGGATATGTTACACAGTACCGAGATATGGAGGCTACCTGTTTGTGACACATTAGACATTATCCATTATAGATACTTTTTAATAATATTATGAAGGTGGATAGGTATGTCTTGATATAAAGATGCAGTGCATTTCAACATGCACCCATCTGTCGCGGTTCCCAGCTTGTGCACAGTGTAATGCGGGACCGCTGAGAACACAGCTTGTTAAAGCCGCAAACTATAGCAGCGTGCAGCCGCTAACCGCCGCTTCCCGTTGCCCAGGGTACACACACCAATGGCGGTATCCGACACTGCGGGGGCCGCTGGGTGTATATCCCACTGCGGCCGCTGACCTCGGCTCCCCGTCTCACAGGCCACCCGCACTGCTAACGGTATCCGTCAGTGCGAGGCCGCCGGGTGTGTGTCCAGCTACGGCTAAGGCTGCGGCTGTGCAATACGCTGCAGGATTGTGTCACAGACAAGAATATATATGGTACAATTATTTAAACAAAGGATAGTTCTATATGCAGTGACTGAACATTTAAAATACTAATTGACAGACACACTGCCGTGTGAACTGTCTCCTAACGACCGTTTCGCATGAGCTTAATCATCTTTTCCTATGATTAAGCTCATGCGAAACGGTCGTTAGGAGACAGTTCACACGGCAGTGTGTCTGTCAATTAGTATTTTAAATGTTCAGTCACTGCATATAGAACTATCCTTTGTTTAAATAATTGTACCATATATATTCTTGTCTGTGACACAATCCTGCAGCGTATTGCACAGCCGCAGCCTTAGCCGTAGCGGGACACACACCCGGCGGCCTCGCACTGACGGATACTGTTAGCAGTGCGGGTGGCCTGTGAGACGAGGAGCCGAGGTCAGCGGCCGCAGTGGGATATACACCCAGCGGCCCCCGCAGTGTCGGATACCGCCATTGGTGTGTGTACCCTGGGCAACGGGAAGCGGCGGTTAGCGGCTGCACGCTGCTATAGTTTGCGGCTTTAACAAGCTGTGTTCTCAGCGGTCCCGCATTACACTGTGCACAAGCTGGGAACCGCGACAGATGGGTGCATGTTGAAATGCACTGCATCTTTATATCAAGACATACCTATCCACCTTCATAATATTATTAAAAAGTATCTATAATGGATAATGTCTAATGTGTCACAAACAGGTAGCCTCCATATCTCGGTACTGTGTAACATATCCGTGTATAGTAGGAACTTTGCTTGAATTTTAAATACCAGTAATTGTATGGGACATAGCGATATTACCCTGATAAGGAATGGTATATGGACTCCTGACCATATGTGTGGAATTATAAACACAAGCCACGACCAGCAGGTATAAGCTGGGGTACGTAAGAGGAGGATAACATATCAGCTCTGTCTCAAACATCTTATGATGCAATGCTTGAATAAAATACCATCGCCACGACCAGCAGGTATAAGCTGGGGTACATAAGAGAAGGATAATATATTATCTCAAGGTACCACCGTGGACATACATCCTAAGAACATAAAGGTCATATTCTTCTAAATAATATCTAGACAGAGTATGGATGTAGAATCATAAGCCATAAACAGGGGGCACAAGTCGTCTATCAGCATAGTGCTTGTTATAGAAGATAAACTGGCAATATTCCTGAATAATTGACAGGGAACATAATTGTCCTTGGATGCATGTGACATGAATTAAGATCATTAATACAGGCATGTAAAAACAGCACGTCAGATTATCAAATTAATTCAGTAGTGTCATACGTTACGACTATCATCAGTCTCACCATAACAGGCATAATATTTTCATCTGTAACATAATCTCATGATCAGATGATCTCAAGCAAAGTCTAATACAGTAGAAGATAACATATCAAGAATCAGAAATCGATTTACAGGAGGCTACAAAGGATAATTCTGTGAGATAGATAGTCAGGACAATGAAGGAGCTATTATAGGTACTTTATAGGATATAACAGTGCCTGATTATAATACTTGGAAAGAGTGGTGCGCACACTACCAAGAATGAGAGATTGTCTGTTAAGAATGACAATCTAATCCTTCACAGTTCTCACAGAGGTACTTATAAAGGATACTATTGTTTCTTACAGGATAGTAAATGAAAGATTTTTTGCAATAAAAATAGATACATTCAAAACACTTGAGAGAGTGAAGAATGAAAAGGCAGCAGTGACTGAATTTTTAGCTTTATTTCACATTTTGTTTATTATTTTTGCACTTGTTTTCACATGCACAATATTTTCGCAGATGTTTTAAGATAATAAATAAAAGTTATATTTTAACATTAGTGGTCAAATATCATTTCGATATTTGACTTAAAGTATAGTGTCACAAAGTCCGAGTGTGCCCATAATAGGGAATACTTTCTTCTTCTGGTTTCTACATGTGTATAACTTATTCCCAGGAGCACCTCCCATAGAATTTAATTGATAGATAAACAACAAGATTTAAACATATGGGAAAAGACTATATGTGACTTACTGATAATTATTGACTAGTACATATATAGGTCTGTGCGACCCCCTTTTTCTCCTTTCTTTGGATCCCTCCAGCATCCCTACAAACCATGCAGGGCAGACACTTATCTAATCAGCACTAGTGTATCCACCAACCAAGAGAAGGTTTTCGGGGGATACCTTTCAGCCCTTTGCTGATAGATAAAGTCTGCGTATACCTGCTAGGCTGCGGGTATGAGGAAGAACCGGACGATGCCCCCAATTGATAATGTCGATATTATCTTAGACCGTAAAGCTATACCTCTAGATACACTTTTACCTTGGAGCCGCTATGGCCGCTAGACTGAATACACGTGCTACGCACTTTGTACGCTATTTGCATACAGAGTCCTGCACGTGGTACGTACTTGGCGTACACACACCGCGCTGAGTGTACAGAGTACGCTCAGCGCACGCACACTTGATAACCTCTAAACCTTGTTAATGATATAATGCAATGATATGATTACACTTTAAACCCTTAGCAGCAAAGTACTGCAACGATGTTATACCTTAAACCTTAAGTAGCGCTGACGGTATAAAGTACTCGCAGTGCATACACCTTTATCAATACCTATACACCTTATACAGATAAATACACTTTAAAACCCTTGCAGGAAAGTGAAGACACAACACCGATTTGTAGTTGAAACCACAGGGTTCTAAGGCCACAGTGGATTATTCCAAAAGGTAAAACAGTACAAATCATACACTACAGGCTAACAAGATAAATCTAAACAGAATAATGGCTACAGAGAATGTACATACGTGAGAATGTTCGCAAGCGCAACCCGGCCGGTCCTCCGCTAGTCAGATAGAAAGCGTTCAGAGTCTTCTGACCGGCCAGGCAACAACGGTCTTTTTATACACAACTTACATACACAATACAATGGTCACTGTAATCTCATTGTCCATTGGACACAGAGATGTGTCTTTTCATTACAGGTGAGGTCATAGGTTGATTTGAAAAGGTGGGCGATGTCTTTCCCCAACTGCTCTGGTGGGTGGTATCCTCTGGATTCCCGCCGCATACATAATATACAGTAAATACAGTTAATATCTATATTCTACTTCTGCACATAAATATACGCTGGAACATGCGCTCTTTCTCTAACCAACACCGGAATGTTACCCTCAAAATACCCTACAGCTGGATACTAGACATCACCTTCCAACCTTTATCTGACCCTTCCTATCATGCAAAGGCGAATCCCTTAGTCCTGGAACTGTTTAAACTATTGATACTCGCTGATGTGGTGCAAGGGAGTTATAACTAAAATGTACACTATTTGGGTTAAATATGTAATGTTCTAATAAACCTCTACGCGCTCACAAACTCCGCCGTAAATACCCATATCACGCGCATGATCGCAGGAGCGATCCTACGCAAATTGCGGATATGTGCACGCACGGCGGACTGAGTGCACGCGCAGCGGGCATGTGCATGGGGTTAGTACAGGGTATATGCATTATAATATTTTTCGACTTTGACAGAGACAGCAATGTTCCCTACCTGGGCATCCGTAGTGTCAGAGAGCAAAGGTGTGGACAACAGTATGTAATCTATGCGGGAGAAGGACCCATGGACCACCGAGTGAAACGTGTAAGACCTACCCGTGGGATTAAACATCCTCCACGGATCAATTAAAGACTGATCCACTAGCAATCCAGAAATCTGACACCATTGAGGGGACGTCCGGTTCATCGGGGTCGGGCATTTATCAACCGAAGGGTCCGAGATTGTGTCGAAATCACCGCCTATTATGAGTTCATGATTGCTTCTACTATGGAGAAGTTGCGAGATACATTGGTAAAAAGCCGGCTGTTCAACATTAGGAGCATACAGATTGAGCAGAATGAACTTAGTATCATATATCTGAACATCCAGAAGAATATAGCGACCCTCCGGATCTAGGTCTGTATTCAAAATAGTATAGGGAAGGTGTCGGGCAAAAACTATTGCTACTAAGTGTGATTTGGTACGGTAAGGCGCAGAGAAACAGTCACCTATCCACCCATCGCGTAGTGTAGATTCCTCCCCCCTCTTCCAATGCGTCTCTTGAATATAGACAATATCAGGCTTACGTTTTTTAAGGGCGGAGGTCACTTTTTTGCGTTTTATTGGGGTGTTGAGACCCCCCACATTCCATGAGGTGATTTTTATGGAACAGGGCAGTCGTTGGAGAGAGCTGTGTGGCCTAGGACAAGGAGTCATCATCCTATACCTGTCAAGGGATGCATGTAGATGCGAGTACATCTAGTGGACGTGGGGTCACCCCTGTCCCAGCAAGCAGGGTAAACCCCAAGGGTGCATAATAGGCATGGATCCAAGCCCAGTATAGAAAATAAAACCGTACACAATGGGTACAACCATAAAAAAAGTCAGCATCAAAACAAAATTTTCAAACTTTTTCCCATCCACACAGACACAACGCCAGCCCCTGAAGCGCATTTGGCAAGCATAGACATAAACAAAACCAAACATAGAAAATAAACACCATAACAGCTGAAAATATAACATACAAGTGGTATAACCAAAAGTATCAATTATCACAAAGTCAGGAGAGCGTATCATCTCAATTCCAGAAAGCCATAAAGGCATATTAATGTGGGGTGGAACCTAAGTGTGATCGGGCAGGCGAGCCCCCAGATTGGCGAGTCGGCTGTAAGTGTGCCCGGGCCTCAGTCGGATTATCAAAAATAAATGTCTGCCCATTTTCGGTGATTTTTAATTTAGCCGGGTACAACAATGCGAAGCGCTTGTTGTTATCAACCAGGAACTTACAAAGCGGGGAGAACTCCTTACGTTTCTGGGCCACCGCGACGGAGAAGTCCTGGAAAATGAGGACACGATGATCCTCAACGACTAGGTCACGATTCCGTTTAAAAGCAGCTAAAATCCTCTCCTAGTCACGGTAGTCCAGAAATTTAGCAATTACTGGGCGGGGCCTCCTATCAGGACCATCACGTTCTGGGCCCAACCTATGGGCCCGCTCAATACGAGGGACGTCCATGTCACTACGGAGGTTGACCAGCTGTAAACCAATCAAATCTATCAGGGCCGACCCCCTAACCTGTTCGGGGATACCCACAAAGCGGAGGTTATTTCGCTTGTGTCGATTTTCTAAGTCGTCCACCTTGCCGACAAGCACTTGGTAGGAGGCCATAGTAGATGTGTTGAACGACTGTATGGCAAGTAAGTCATCCTTAACGTCACTAACCCTTTGTTCCAGTGCGCCCAGCCTATTAGTATGGTCAGTCAAGGAGGTTAAAGCTGAATCTAAGGACGTTTGTATTTTGTCTAACCTTTTGTCAATTTTAGGCATAAGCTGATCAAATTTAACCTCAAATCTAGGGAGGAATTTCTGAAATTTTTCGTCTATCATAGGCATGAGTAATTCAAATTTCTCCTCGATTTTTGGCATTAACACATTAAGTAATGATGATGCCACGTCCGGAGACGGTGCATGAGGTCCTCCTCTCTCCCCTGCTGAATGTACGGGAGAGGAGCCACCTTGTGGTGAAGGTGGGGAGGGGCCAGGCTTCGCTGGCATTTTTTTTTTGGGATTAACCATAGTACGAGTAGTTCTGGGCAGGAGTGAGGACAGGGACTTGTTAAGAAACTTGTCCATACACCAGGCTAAAAGACAAAAAACCCAAACTCCAAAGTATCAATGGATAAAGCAGTTCCAACCCGGAATTGATATAATAAAATAGAAAAGAGACTGCTCCCCTGGGAGTCAGTGAGGTCACATCCCAAAAATCAAACAGTAAATACTAGGATGAAAATTACCCTAAGCGTATGTAACAGTGAGTGTGCTTGGGTAGTTGTACAATATTCTGAGTAGTAGTTGAAGCACAAACATTGAGACCCAAGAAATATTACATGCAATGGCAACAAGGAAGTCACATATCAATATAAATAGGTAAACGGCAGAATAGACGAAAGAAGGAAAAAAGAAAAAAGAAAAAAAGGGTCACAAAAGTTTTCCACTGCTAAAGATCCTAAATATTTCTCTCCAGTGTTATAATACAGCACTGTGGATCCTATAACAAGTATTTTCAAACCAGCCACCAGGTGGCAGTATATTCACAGAGAACATTGATATCTCAGCGTGCAGATTGTACATATATATATATATATACATACATACACACACACACACACACACACACACACACACACACACACACACAGGCGGACAATAAGTGTTGAGGGGAGAGAAAAATAAAATAAAAAATATATATAACAGTCCTTCAATTCAAGAGGACAGAGATATGTCCCTTCAGTATACCGGACAGTTCACACCTTCAGTTAAATGTGGGAAACAGCTGGAGCCTGGTTATGAACAATCCACAGAACGGCTCAGAGCAGCTCTCCCTGCAGGTCCCTGAGATCACAGACACAATATTGGCTCAATTGTCCAGGAGTTATGGAGATATCAGAGAAAAGGAGGGTACAAGAGGGATCACGGAGTGGGGAGGGAGAGCATGGGTGGGGGGGGGGGGAGTTTGGGGCACACACAAGGAGGGAACGGATTAGAGTATAGGGGGAGTGTAGGCAGTTATAAGTGTTAATGGAAAAGAGATGGGGTCACACAAACAGTATTAGTACCTGGGGGAGAGTATCAGAGCAGCGTGGAAGCGCAGATCAGATTGGTGCGCCGTGATGAGCCCGATATGGACGTCCACGCTTTCTCCTCTGCAGAACACTGGGCTAGGATCCAAACACCCCGTGGCCGCCTCCGCTTGTGGCCAGGAACACTGCCGCTCAGCACCGCTGTCCTCGACCGCTGCAAAGCTCCTCTGGGACAGAGTGGACTCCGGTAAGCACGATGAAGGCTAAGCAGGGACAAGTAAATAGGCACCCTCTCATCCGTTGTGGGTACAGGCGATGGACGCCCTGTGAGACCCGCAGTCAGGGGAGCATGTGTCTGTACTCCAGCAGCTCGGTGGTCAATGCTGCAAGGGGGATATCACCCGTCCGGGATGCGGCTCACTCGCGCTGCACAATGCGGGTAGGTGCAGAGTTCCCCCTCTCCACGGATCCGCCGCACACAGCGGTGCTTCCAGCCAGGCTAATAGGGGTTGGAGGGTGAGAGGGCTTCGTGCTCCAGCAGTGAGGGGTGTCCTCAGGCCATGTATGTCCAGCTACACAGCCGGTATCACTATCGCGCCATGCTGGCCATCTGTACCGATGGCCTGACTCCGGGGCAATCAGTCACCCTCCTCGTTAAATCTGTAATTCCAGTGTTCCCTAAACAGTATGCAATAGGAATATGAAGTCCTGGGGCCAAAATTATAGCTCAGATTAGAGGATTGTGGAGGATCATGCTCCAGCTCATGGAGCCTTGTTAAAAAGCGGCCATACTCGCTGGCTCCACCCCCGGAAGTCTCAGCAATGTAATATTTATACTGGTTGGGGATGGCACATCAGCGGCTGTACATGTATGTACCCTTTTTGCCATTGAGAGTAAGGTTTTGAAACATGCCCTCAGAGCCCCCCCCCCCCCCGCGCTCTGCACCCTTGTGCTGAGAGACATGGCGCGCAGCGTGCGCGTGTACCTTTATGCCGCCAACAATGACCGGAGGATCCCCTCTCTGCAGGACTCTGGTAATATACTCACCAGCCTTCTGACTTCTGGCTGTTAGGGGGTGGCGGCAGTGCTGTGGTAGTGAATGCTGGCCAGGCTTGGGCTGTGTTCAGTACCCTTCAGGAGCTAATGGTGTCCTGTCAGCGGAAGCAGAACCATTAACTAATTGAGAAGTTGGTTCCTACTTCCCCCCCTAAGTCCCACGAAGCAGGGAAGCTGTCGCCAGCAGCTTTCCTTGTAAAATAAAAAAAACCTAAGAAAGTCTTTTTCCAGCAAAGCTCTGTAGAGCTCCACTGGTGTGCATCCAGTCTCCTGGGCACATTTTCTAAACTGAGGTCTGGAGGAGTGGCATAGAGGGAGGAGCCAGTTCACACTGTTGAAAAGTCTTAAAGTGCCGAAGGCTCCTGCAGAACCTCTAGGACGTAAGAGAAAATGACATGTAGAATACTTAAGTATCTGTAAAAGCACAGCGCTGATGGGCAGGCAGCTTTACAGAGGAGACAGTGCCCAGCAGTCCCGGAGATCAGCCCAGCTAATAGTGAAGATGGTGCCAAAATATCAGTCAGGGAGTGAGGGAGAGAGAAATGCAGCTCCAGGGCGGGAACATCAGCAGTAGATGGCACCCGGAGCTGGGGGAGGGGCTACAGGTCAGCGCCTTATCCCTTGTGCTGGACTTAACCACCGAGTACGGTGGCGCCTATAATAAACGGATTTTAGTTAATCCGACCTGTGTTCACTTGCCATGGTGGATATAGTGGGTACCTGTTTGGGTGACCTACAGGGAATACCAGGTACCGTAGGTATTTTATTTTAACTTACGGCATTGGGCCTTATACAGCTCTGGAACAATATCAGTATTACATGAGATTTAGCACAGTGTTAGGATTTATTGAGCCTGGTGAAAATCCTCTTCATTATAATCTTCCCTAATTTTAGAGGGGTGAACAATTTTTCAGGTTTCACCGAAGAGGTTTCGACAACTGAAATATATTGTCGCTTGAGGAGATATATTGGCATATGATATACTTGATGTGGATTTTTCATTACAGGTTGAGTCTCCCTTATCCAAAATGCTTGGGACCAGAGGTATTTTGGATATGAGATTTTTCCGTATTTTGGAATAATTGCATACCATAGTGAGATATCATGGTGATGGGACCTAAATCTAAGCACAGAATGCATTTATGATACATATACACCTTATACACACAGCCTGAAGGTCATTTTAGCCAATATTTTTTATAACTTTGTGCATTAAACAAAGTGTGTCTATATTCACACAATTCATTTGTTTCATATACACCTTATACACACAGCCTGAAGGTCATTTAATACAATATTTTTAATAACTTTGTGTATTAAACAAAGTTTGTGTACATTGAGACATCAAAAAACAAAGGTTTCACTATCTCACTCTCACTCAAAAAAGTCCGTATTTCGGAATATTCCGTATTTCGGAATATATGGATATGGGATACTCAACCTGTATTACTTTATGATTTATTTTTAGAAGGATCTCAATAAAAGTTACATTTTACATAAATTTTTTTCACTATTTAACTTTTATTATAAAGTACAAGTGTGCCCCAGGACAGACATATAGGGGGTCATTCCGAGTTGATCGCTAGTGAAAAATGTTCGCAGCGATTAAGTGAAAAAGCGGCACTTCTGCGTATGCGGCGCAGTGTGCACGTGCAACGTACTTTTACAACGGGCGATGTATTTTTACACAAGGTCTAGCGACGCTTTTCAGTCGCAATGGCAGCTGCAGAGTGATTGACAGGAAAAGGGCGTTTCTGGGTGTCAACTGACCGTTTTCAGGGAGTGCTCGAAAAAACGTGGGCGTGCCAGGAAAAACGCAGGCGTGGCTGGGCAAACGCAGGGCGTGTTAGTAACATCAAATCCAGAACTGAATGGTCTGAAGTGATCGCAAGCGCTGAGTAGGTCTATAGCTACTCTAAAACTGCACTATTTATTTTTGTAGCTACTCTGCAATCCTTTCGTTCGCACTTCTGATAAGCTAAAATACACTCACAGAGGGCGACGGCTTAGCGTTTGCACGACTGCTAAAAACTGCTAGCGAGCGATCAACTCGGAATGACCACCATAGTCGCTTCTGCTTTTCTTGCGTCTTTGCAAGAATCAGTCCTTTATTGATAGGGGAAGTATATTAGTCAGGAGCATTTTAGGTGGTGCGGAGGCATAATTATTTAACATACATCAGCGGACAGTGTTACATTTTAAAACTTAGCAAATATGCTGCTGTTAGAAATTGAGGTCTCTGATATAAGGTTATTTATTATAAAACTTTAAATAACAATAGTAGTATTGGATAATTATAGTATGGGGCTGTTATTTATTAAGCTTTTCGTCCCCTTTTATCCTGCAGAATCAATAGCTTCTACTTGATTAATGTTTCCTTCCTATCACAGATATCTCCTGCATATTGTTGTCTAGTGATAAAGTATTAAGAGGGGACATACACTGCAAATACATACAGTACATGTTGACCAATGACTTTTCTGCATAGTACTCATGATCTTTATTCAATGGGGAGTGTCAAAGTCAGAAAAATATCACGCTGCACATTGCCATATATGCACCTCATGCGTGTGCCCGCTGCACGTGCATGAGCTCTCCCGTGCGTGCGTATACTCGCAGTCGCGTGCACTCGCAGGCGCACGGTATGCGCATTTACGGTAGAGTTTGTGTGCGTCTAGCGGGCGACTCAATCGTTACATATTTTAGTATATAATGTATTTTTGTAGATTATTGTCCCGTTGATAGAATCTGAAAGTTTAGTTAATGTAGCATGTTCAGAGACAAGGAGATCCCTCTTTGTTTGATACGAAGGGTCAGACAGGGGTTACACAGTGGTGTTTAGTATCCATCGGAAGGGTATATAATTAGCAATATTCCGGTGTTGGTTAGAAACGGATTAATCGCTCGTGCGTATAGTTATGACTATAAGACGTTTATGGACATTTACTATATTTGCAGTTTATTACCCATGCGGCGGGAAACCTGAGTTCCCCTCCCACCTGAGCAGTTTGAAATAGTCACAGCCCACCTGTATGAACCAACCAATGACCTTTTGTTATAATGCGGAGACGGATTCCTGTGTCCAATGAACAATAAGAATATAGGGACCATTGTACTGTACTGTGTGTAAGTGTATATAAAGACAAGCCGACCTGGGCCAGCTCCATTCTACTCTTCTCAACGGTTCTCATCACTGATAATCGGGAGCTGGATATCCAGGAAGGCGCATGCGATTGTTTCCCCTTGTGCGTAAGTTCTCTGCAGCCATTTTACCTCCTATTTGTTGTAAGCCATTCACTCTCTCCTTCCCCTTAAAAGTAATAGTGTTGCTATTGTATTTTAACGTGTAGTAATTCTGTTAGATATTTATGTTAGCCTGGTAGTGTATAAACTGTACTGTATATTCTTTTGCAATTGAACGTTCATTCTCTCTCTTAAAGGTGTTAGAACCTTAGACCGGTATTTGAGTGTTTATTATATTTCTAAGGGTTCTCTGAGCGTCTCAGTCGCTCATACAGCTTTTAAACTAACAAGGTTACATTGCGTTGCATCTACACATGATCACTGCATAAAGGTTTACAGTATAAGTACATTCTTTAAGGTATAGTTATTAAGGTTTAATTCTGTGAGCGTCAGCGCCGCTTGTGATCTCCTCGTGGTCTCGAGCGTCCGCTACGCTGGTAGCGTATCATTACGGTAATCGTCAGCCTATGGTGTGCTTGATACCAACAGCGTATTCTCGCGAGCGTTTGTGTCGCTCGAGCGGCTCGCTCCCGATACAGCGTCCGCTACGCTAAGGGCGTACCCTTACGGTACCTCGTGCGCCAATTGCGTACTGTCTCTCTTAACATTTTATAGTGTTTAATATAGGGTAAATCTGAAGGCTTTATCAATTGGGGGCTCCTCCGCTCTTCACATATCTGCACTAGGTAACTTTAGCAGACATTATCGGTCAGCAAAGGGCGGGAAGGTGGTATCCCTCGCAGTGCTGACCAGATAAGCGTCTGCTTCGCTTAGTAAGGAGTGCTGAGGGAATCCGGAACCGGAAGGTAAGAACAGTACGTTATTGTCTTTTAAAACTGTTTAGTTTCTGTTTTGCGTACGTACGCATAAGCACACACACCTGTATTTCTTGTTTAGTAGTATTTGTCCGTATATCATTCTCCTGATTGCCACATACCAGTGATAACGTGCTGAGAGATTTGTTGTTATTAATAGTTAAAAGATAAAAAGTACCGTATATACTCGAGTATAAGCCGACTTTTTCAGCACATTTTTCTGTGCTGAAAAAGCCCCCCTCGGCTTATACTCGAGTCAATGGCTGCAGCAGACGCCGTGGGCTGTGTGGGCGTCCGCTGCAGCCGGCTCCAGGACGGACACTAGAGGTCATTATTGACCTCTAGTGTCTGTGCGCGTTGCTATGGGAGAGACGTCATGACGTCTCTCCCATAGAGATGATCGGGTGCCGGGGAGCGGGCGGCCGCACAGAGCGGCGGCCGGACGGAGCGTGCGGCCGGATGGAGCGAGCGGACGGACGGAGCGGAGCAGCGCCAGAAGAAGCGGTCGGGAAGCAGGAGCGGGGCAGTGGTAAGTATTGTTTTTGTGTGTGTTTGTGTGTTTGTAAGCGGCGACGGGGGCACTGCAACAGGGGGCAAAGAAAGAAGGGGGCACTGCAACAGGGGGCAAAGAAAGAAGGGGGCACTGCAACAGGGGGCAAAGAAAGAAGGGGGCACTGCAACAGGGGGCAAAGAAAGAAGGAGGCACAACTACTGGGGGCAATGAAAGGGGGCACAACTACTGGGGGCAATGAAAGGGGGCACAACTACTGGGGGCAAAGAAAGAGGGGCACAACTACTGGGGGCAAAGAAGGGGCATAACTACTGGGGGCAAAGCAACGGCAGCATGTTTTTATCTGGCACTGTGGGGGGATATCTGTTACTGGGGGTATATGTGGCACTGGGGGCACAACCCTAGCAACAAGCATTACCCCCTGGCAACAAGCATAACACCTACCGCATGAAACCCCTGGCAACGAGCATGACACCCTGAGCATGAACACCCCTGGCACCGTACATTTCCCACCCTAGGCTTATACTCGAGTCAGTCATTTTTCCCATTTTTTTGTGGTAAAATTAGGTATCTCGGCTTATATTCGGGTCGACTTATACTCGAGTATATACGGTAATATTTAAGGGAATAATTGTAAAAGGCACGCACACAGTCTCGCCTAGAAATACAAGGGAGATTTGGGTGGTGTCCAGTAAATGATTACACTTAAAGATCATTTACATTGATAAACGTGTAGTTGTGTTACTGTGGACGTACTTGGTCTGTGTACACGTGTCCTTACAAGGGCGGGGCGTACACGACGCAAGGGTCGACGCACGGAGCGTATATTACACAACGGAGCGTACGGATACGCCCACATAATACAAACCGCACGATAGTATTGTTTTAGTAGGCGATAAGGAAGTAACGCGATAACGCAAATCTATCTCAAATCCAAAAGTTAAAGTTAAAAGAAAAAAACCTTCTCTGTTGCAATTCTTCTGGGTTAGGCTAATACCGAATGAAAGGAATTCTGTACAGAAATAAGAGTGTTCGAATGTAAGAGTGTGTATATATAAGATTTCTCTTTTTTTACGGACGAGGGAACCATAGGCCAGTAGAAAGAGGTACACCAGCGAGAGTGATAGCGTGGGGTGGCTTGGGAGGCGTCCCTTGTTAGTCTCGACATATTAATGAGCAGTAGAGTCTGCTGTACATAACAGACCAGGAGGTCAAGGACCAGGAGGTTCAGGTACAGCAGACTAGAAGTAGAGAGCACAACCGAAGAGGGTTGGTGCGAGACCCATATAGGCCAACAAAGCTCATTGCTGAAGGAATTCGCAGCCGAAATTTTCGATTCCACTGATCGTTCCGCACATAAGATTAGTTGCTTGTGTGCAGATACGATTGTACCGCATGTGATTGTGTGCATTAGCGTGTCTTGAATATTCATAAGAACGCTACTTGCACATTGTTAACGTGATTTGTGTAATTTTTTTATTTTAAGGGAAGTAGCCTGATCACTCAGGGACATTCCAACGACTGATACTTGCTGGGGAGGGTAACATACTCCCACACGCCTGAGCAAGTAGACGTTCATAGGTGCCCTAGGTTTGGTACGGAACCTCTGGGAACTTTGGTCGCCGTATTGGCCAGCGTGGGCGGGAGTTAAGTGGGCGGACCCCGAGGCAAAACCCCCACCGCAGCCTTACCCCGGACATCTTGGTTTTTGTAAGGGTTGCCGAAGACCCTGATTTGAAGTCAGAGGTAGTGAAATCAGCACCTGCAAAGATGGGGGCCAGTTGTTCAGGTAAGGGGCGATCAACCGAGGTTCAGGTTGATTTGGTAAACCGACCAATCGGGTCGGCAAGGTATATCATGTGTGAGAAATATGGTCATCACACAGAGATGTTGAGCAATGAATGGGAAAGGATGACTGTGCATGACGGGGAGAAGTTTCCCCGGGTAGGTAGTTTTAACCCAGAAGTATTACAGAATTTAAGGAGAAGAGTTTGCCTGATTAAATCTTCAAAAAGGCGTATTAGACATTATGACTATTTAACATTGTGGCAACAGGAAGGTGAAATACAAAGGGGGTTGGCGCAAGCCACTGGATCTAACCCTATCAGGAAACTGATAGCCACTGCACCCCCACCACCATACATACCTGGAGAGAAATTGGTTGCAGAGAATGGCACACAAGGTTATGATAAATGTATAGAAGTTAAAGATAATGTAACTAAAGTAATTAATGCTAACACTAATCCGTGCAAGTTGTACCCTGTTTTGAACTTTCCCCAGGATTGTGACCAAGAGGATGAGCCCACAACAATATCAGCACTCTCCCTAGCAGCCACCATATCAGAAACAGCAGTGGGCACGACCCAACCCGTAAGATTAGTATCAAAGGCCCCTAGCGGAGGGACAGGTGAGGTCGTATCATCTGGTAAGTACGGCACCATACACTATGCGGAAACCATTTCACCACATGTTGTAGAATCTACTCAGAATGATGTTGTGGGACTTAATCCAGTTAGGGTAATAGCAGTGCCAAATGGGAAAACTGAAGCCTCAGGAGCAACTCCTGTCAGGAACATCACCATGCACTGTCCCTTTTCCCGAGCAGAATTAAGATCAATGATGTCTGAATTCCCTGATCCTAGGAAAGATTTAGTTGCATGTCAAAAGTATATTAGAGAGCTAGGAAATTCTGCAGAGCCAAATAACAAAGATTGGAGGACAGTTTTGAGGGCATGTTTACCCCCCAATGTTGATTCATTAAAGTTTATCGCTGATTGCAAGTTAGATGAGGAAGTACCACTAACAGACGAGTATAATCAGGATAATGTAAAGAGAATCAACTTACAGTTAGGAGTATATTTTCCTGCAGTAGTAAAGTGGAATAAAATCTTTACAATAAAACAAAAAGAAGGTGAATCCACACCAGAGTATTTTCACCGGGCTCTGCAGGATATGGCTAGGTACACTGGTATAGATGACATTAAAACTAATGTACACCACAGGGAAGTAGCTGTCTCTGTATTAATGGATGGGTTAAAAGAGGTTTTAAGGAATAGAATACAAACCACTAGGCCTGATTGGAGAGGTATGTCGGTGGATGCATTGGGAGAGGCTGCTGCTGGGCATGATCGGAATATCATCAGACACAGGGAGTCACAGAGTGATAAGCTAATGGCTGTAAGCATACAGGCCCTTACTACCAGGCCACCTCAGCCCAGAACTGTGACCCCTGTGGGTAAGTCAAGAGGTATAAAATGTTATGGTTGCCACAGAGAGGGACACATGGCACGTGATTGTAAAACAAGACAAATACAAAATTCATATCAACCCCCTAGACAACGACCTGATACGAGACATTGGGATCAAGGACCGCAGAAGCAGAGCTATGAGCCACATGCAGGGGAAACAAAAAGGTATCCCCCAAGAAGAGACTGGCAAATCTCTGATAGTTCCCATCTACCCCCACCACAAGTAATTGCTGCCAGTGCGATTCAGGGGGGTCACCATACCCAATAGGGGTGTGGCCATACCTGTAATCTGCAGCCAGTGAAATTAATTGCGAGTCTTGGAAGTGAACCCGAGGTCACAATTGATGTAGCTGGTAAACCATTAAATTTCCTTGTAGATACGGGGGCGGCCAAATCAGTGATAAATTCGACAGTGGGCATGAGAACCACTGGTAAGACAATTCCAGCCATGGGAGTAACGGGAGTAGTACAGCACTACCCGGTTAGCAAACCAGCAGAGATTACAATAGGGCCGTTGCATACCAAGCATTCCTTTTTGCTGGCTGCATCGGCACCGACTAATCTCCTGGGAAGAGATTTATTGTGTAAAATGGGGTGCGTCATATATTGCACTCCTGAAGGTGTGTTCCTAGACATACCTGAGAACCACGCTCAGGAAGTGCAAGATATGCTAGACTCCCCATCAAAATTAATGTCACATACTGTTATGATAAATAGGAGTCCACCCCAGGTAGAAGAAATGACATCCCAAATACCAGAGTCACTTTGGACTAAAGATGGACAAGACACTGGATTAATGGCAAACGTAGCTCCAGTAGTTGTGCAAGTAAAAGATGGTAGGATAGCTCCAAAAATCCCACAATACCCTCTGAAGCCAGAGGTGGAGTTAGGAGTGTACCCCGTAATAGAGCGCTTGCTACAACAGGGCATTCTGGTAAGAACATCCAGTACTGCCAATAGTCCCATCTTCCCTGTTAAAAAGAGTGGGGGGAGGGGTTACAGGCTAGTGCAGGACCTAAGGGGGATTAACAAAATAGTTGAGAGTCAGTTCCCCGTGGGTGCCAAATCCAGCTGTCATCCTTATGCAAATCCCTCCCACTGCGAAATTTTTCACTGTAATTGACCTCTGCTCCGCCTTCTTCTCGGTACCTCTGCACCCTGACAGCCAATATTTGTTTGCGTTCACATACAGAGGAGTTCAATACACCTGGACTCGCTTACCACAAGGTTTCATTGACAGTCCAAGTATTATCTCACAAGCCTTACATGATTGTTTACAGTCTTTTCAACCTGAGAGTGGATCAATACTAATACAGTATGTAGACGATCTACTTCTGTGTTCTGATTCACTCGAATCGTCCCTGAGAGGTACGAAACAACTCCTGATTCATCTCTCAGAAACCGGACACAAGGTTTCAAAAGATAAGTTGCAATTATGCCGGACTAAGGTAAAATATTTGGGACACTGTCTGACACAAGGACTGAGACACCTGACCGCTGATAGAATTCAAGCAATTCGAGACATGACTCTGCCACAAACCCAGCAACAGATCAGAACGTTTTTAGGAATGTGTGGGTATTGCCGTAACTGGATCCCAGGTTTTTCCATACTAGCATTACCTTTACAGGAGATGGTCTCATCAAACAAACCTGATCGGATTTCGCATACAGACGAATCTGAGATGGCATTTGAGAGACTTAAACAGTGCCTAATGCAGGCACCAGCCTTAGGTATGCCAGACTATGGGAAACCCTTTGAGCTGTACGGAACAGAAAGTGCTGGTTGCGCGGCAGGCGTCCTAACCCAAAAGCACGGTGATGCCAGCATGCCAGTAGCATACTACAGCGCTCAGCTAGACACGGTAGCGCGATCCCTCCCCACATGCTTGCGAAGTGTTGCTGCGATAGCATTGCTAGTAACAAAAAGCGAAGATGTAGTGCTAGGACACAACCTCACAATCCACACGCCACATGCAGTGTCAGCCTTGCTAAATTCTGCCCAAACCAGACACGTCTCATCAGCGCGGTTTACAAGATGGGAATTGGCATTGATGGCCCCCGTAAACATCACCATAAAGAGATGCAGCGCATTAAACCCTGCAACGTATCTCCCAGGTGTGCCTGGACAGGCACAAAGGGCGGAGGATGAGAGTAATGGTGAAGGAGGATTTAGCACAGGAAAAGACATGCATGATTGTATGGAATATTTGACCCAAAATTTCACGGCAAGGCCTGACATCAGTGACAACCCACTGGAAGATGTAGATTTTACTTTCTACACTGACGGTAGTTGTCACAGACAGACGGACTCGGGAGACTTGTGTACTGGATACGCAGTCGTAGATGACCAAGGTACCATAGAAGCAGAACCGCTAGGCCCACCTCACTCAGCCCAGGTTGCTGAACTGGTTGCCCTAACCAGAGCATGTGAATTGGCTAAGGGCAAGTCAGTCAATATCTACACAGATTCTAGGTACGCCTTCGGGGTAGTCCATGATTTCGGAGCCCTATGGCGCCTCAGAAATTTCATGACGGCAGCTGGTACACCGGTAGCGCATGCAGCTCACATCAAAAGGCTTCTAACAGCGATACAGGAACCCGACAGAGTGGCTGTTATCAAGTGTAAAGCACATACATATAGCCAAGACCCAATATCACTTGGTAACAGCCGAGCAGACGAAGCTGCTAAGTTAGCAGCTGGTACCCCCAGACAGACAGACATCACACAACTGATGGTATTTAATACTGTTAACACACAGAAATTGTGTAAAATGCAAAATTTGTGTTCCCCACAGGAAAAGGCAGTCTGGAGGTTAAAAGGATATGGCCAGGAGTCCTCAGGACTCTGGACAGATGGACAGGGTAAACCAGTGGCACCAACAGCATACCTTCCAAGTCTAGCGGAAGCAGCACACGGGCTGACTCATCTGGGCAAAGAAGGGATGTGTAAGCTAGTAAGAGCTTACTGGTGCGCCCCAGGATTTTCTTCCCATGCAGGTAAGAGAGCAATGACATGCCTCACCTGCTTGAGGAAGAATATCGGGAAAGCAATACCAACAGAACCATCTCATATCCCACCAACAGACGGCCCTTTTCAAGTAATACAGATTGATTTCATACAATTACCCCCTTGTCGAAATTTGAAGTATGTACTAGTTTGTATAGATGTGTTTTCAAATTGGGTCGAAGCATTTCCTGCGGCCACAAATACCGCTATGTTTACTGCTAAGAAAATTGTGCAGGAATTTGTGTGTAGATACGGTATCCCTAGAATAATTGAAAGTGATAGGGGTACCCATTTTACAGGTGATGTCTTTCAAGGAATGTGTAAGTTGATGGGAATTAATAGTAAGCTGCACACTCCGTACCGCCCCCAGGCGAGTGCGAAGGTAGAAAGAGTGAACAGCACTATAAAAAAATAAATTGAGCAAAGTTATGGCAGAAACAGGATTGACATGGCCAGAAGCTTTACCCATTGTATTATACAGCATCAGAACCACTCCCAGGTCCCCTCTTAATCTGTCCCCCTTTGAAATTCTGTTTGGTCGACAACCGCATGTTATGATTAACCCTCAGGATGATTTGAAGTGTAACAATGAAGTGACTATAAAGTACTTGGTTAAGATGACTAAACAGCTAAGGAATCAGAATGATAACTTGAAGTTGGTGATTCCTGATCTGCCAGATAGTAATTGTCATGACATTGAACCTGGGGATTATGTAATGATACGGAATTTTCTACGCTCAGGTTGCCTTATTGACAGATGGGAAGGACCATACCAAGTCTTATTGATTAGCACGACAGCATTGAAGGTTGCCGAGAGAGAGACTTGGGTTCATTCGTCCCATTGTAAGAAGGTTGCTGATCCAGAGAGGTCTCGTGATAAAGAACAGACGGTAGAGGAAGTTGTATCACTGGAGTGTCTGTTTCAGGAAGATTGAGACGGCACCTGAGCATTGAGAAATAATAAGATCGGAGGCAGTTGTCGATCCCCTGTTCCCTTTTATTGTTTTTCTCCACCTCCCATCCCATCTCCCTCAATTATTTCTTTCCCCCCTTCTCATTTTTCTCCATTTCCTCCTATAAGATGGACTTGCCCCAAGAGACTGTGATCCGGATTTTCCTGTTGACCATGATGTTGACCAGAGCAGTCTGTTCCGGCGAGAGTACCATGGAGGTCGAGAGAGGTTCTGGAATGGGTTCTGATGACAGAGATGGAGGCGTAGATTTCCAAGAACAACATAATCACCAAGCAAAGGCGAGTATCAGAAAACGATCTGGTAGCATTGACCATAGAAGGAACTGTGAAGGATTGTTAGCTGAAGAAAATTGCATCTGTAGGCATTGTGATAACTTAGTTGAGGATGGGTGCATCAAGAAATGTCAGTCCAGTTTTAACATTAACATGGACCGGCATCCATTGGGTGACTATCACTCATTAGTGGGTAAGGTGTGAAACCAAACAGACTGCTGGGTATGCTCTCAAGTACCTCAAGGTCACAGCAAGTCAGGACTAGTACCATTTCCTTTAACGATAGGGGAGGTACTTGAGTTAAGTGGTGGGAGGCCGGTGGACAAGAGGTTTAACATCTCTAGTCCTCCTAGTTTGAAGCTCCACCAATACCATGTGGATAGGTCCTTAGTGTGTTTTAACATTTCCAATCCCCGAAAGCCGGGAAATTGGGAAGTGTCATGGAATAACAAAACCATGACCTTTTCATATAGAGCCGATAGAATGCCTACAGATACAGAGCTTATACGCCACATAGCCGATAGTGGAAAATATTTCCGATATAGGTATACTCTAGGAAGTAGGACCATGAGAGTTGGAGAAGTATCACCAGGATACTGTGCACATATCATACAACCGGATACGTGTACTAGACAGATGGGAGAATTAGGGTTAGGAGGGTTCACATGGAAGATGTGTAACATGGTTCTAACATATTCAGTCCCATATGTTCTCCCCGATGATGCATATTTCATATGCGGGAGAAAGGCGTATAAGTGGCTTGCCCCAAACTCAGAGGGATTGTGTTATATTGGAAAAGTATTGCCTGAGGTAATGACTGTATCACATACCAAAATGAAAGATATTCACCGCAGTGCCCCAGCTCCTTATACTCACACTCATTACGAGCACATCGTTAAACGGCACCTGATAGAAAGAACAGAGCATCCGGCTTCTGACCTGATCCATGAATCCACCGGGATTCAATTCCTAATCGCGTTAGATATCACTCGTACCGCCAGAGGAGTGATAAATTATAAATATATATCTGCGCTTGCAAATTTATTAGACAATATCACTGAAATGTATGATGACACATTCAGGTATACTGGGAGAGAGTTACAAGCCTACAAAACAGAACTGGTTCAGCATAGGATGATTCTCAATTATCTCACGGCTGTGACAGGCGGGTATTGTGTTACCCTAGCGACTCAGTATGGAATAAAGTGCTGCACGTATATTACAAACAGCACTGAGGACCCAGCCGAGGTCATAGACCAAAAGATGGATGACATTTTGCAATTAAAATGGGAGTTCCGAAGGAAACACAATCTCACCCTTACTGCCGTGGGTAATGAGCTGACCGGTTGGGTGTCATGGTTGAACCCACGAAATTGGTTCTCTGGTTTAGGAGAATGGGCTCAAGGAATTATAATGGATGTAGGTAAATTTCTTTTGTGTATTCTGGGTGTCATCATATTGGTCGGTCTGATATTTAGATGCGTTCGGGTTTTAACAAAGTGTAAACGTAGCGCCCGAGTGATGAGTTTAAGAAGTGAAGATACTGTAATAACAACGACTGATTTGATTTACGACCCAACCATTGAGACAATGTTGTGATGAAAATGTGATTCCACGGTCCGTTTCTTTTACCCGTTTCTCCTTTGTTTTCCTCCAAGGTAAAAAGACATCCGCTTGGAAGAAGAATTTGACAACCTTTTACACAGACCATTGATGGACAATGCCATAGACCCCCAATATCCCTAGCGATTTTAAAATTTTACGATAGCCCAACACTTTTGTAAGTCTATGGACATTGAGAAAGCTTTTTGCTCAAGCAATTATAGCAAAAGCATCGGGAGACTACAGTCAACATGTACATCAAGACAAGACACCAGACAAGACTTCAATCAACAAATGTATATTAAACTCACATAGTTTATGACTGCATTTACCATAATTGCTCCTTATCTTCATCTCTACAACCTTCAGGTAATGACACACATAGTCGATAGGGAATATAGGCACAAATATCAGCACTCACATATCCCCCCATTCATGTATCAACTAAAATGTGCTCCCCCATTTTGTTGCAACCAAAAGCCGAAAAGAGCTCGGTAAAGTTTGACAGCCCATCCACAGACCCGTACCACGGGATAAGAAGGAATTCAAATGTATACTTCGCTATACCTCGAAGCTTGATTTAAAACACGTACGGCACGATGATACATGACCAATGAACAATAAGAATATAGGGACCATTGTACTGTACTGTGTGTAAGTGTATATAAAGACAAGCCGACCTGGGCCAGCTCCATTCTACTCTTCTCAACGGTTCTCATCACTGATAAGCTGGATATCCAGGAAGGCGCATGCGATTGTTTCCCCTTGTGCGTAAGTTCTCTGCAGCCATTTTACCTCCTATTTGTTGTAAGCCATTCACTCTCTCCTTCCCCTTAAAAGTAATAGTGTTGCTATTGTATTTTAACGTGTAGTAATTCTGTTAGATATTTATGTTAGCCTGGTAGTGTATAAACTGTACTGTATATTCTTTTGCAATTGAACGTTCATTCTCTCTCTTAAAGGTGTTAGAACCTTAGACCGGTATTTGAGTGTTTATTATATTTCTAAGGGTTCTCTGAGCGTCTCAGTCGCTCATACAGCTTTTAAACTAACAAGGTTACATTGCGTTGCATCTACACATGATCACTGCATAAAGGTTTACAGTATAAGTACATTCTTTAAGGTATAGTTATTAAGGTTTAATTCTGTGAGCGTCAGCGCCGCTTGTGATCTCCTCGTGGTCTCGAGCGTCCGCTACGCTGGTAGCGTATCATTACGGTAATCGGCAGCCTATGGTGTGCTTGATACCAACAGCGTATTCTCGCGAGCGTTTGTGTCGCTCGAGCGGCTCGCTCCCGATACAGCGTCCGCTACGCTAAGGGCGTACCCTTACGGTACCTCGTGCGCCAATTGCGTACTGTGTCTCTTAACCTTTTATAGTGTTTAATATAGGGTAAATCTGAAGGCTTTATCAGGAGGATTCAATTCAATCCTGCTGTGCACAATGTTAGGCATTACAGTTATTAAAACATTTATTATACAACTAAGGGGGTATCCAATTAGCCCTGATCTGTCATATGGGATGTGTAAATGGACCACAATGGGTGCTGTAGTGTGTATACATACCCTCCAACTGTACCTTTTTAATAGGTACAGTACCTTTTTTTATGGTCTGTACCGATTTTTGGCTCTCCAAACTTCCATTGAAAGTATAGGAAAAGGGGCGTGGCCACGCCGCCCCTTTCCACGTAGCCACGCCCCTTTTTCGTATTTGTACCGATTTTTTGTGTGAAATGTTGGAGGGTATGTGTATATATATATATATATATATATATAGACAAAGGAATCCTTCCCACTGACCAATGTGGTACTGGGTGGAAGAAAAACAGGCGGCACTCCAAGGTCTTTCAAAATAAACTTTGTATTGAAAGGTTACAGCATGGTGCAAAAGCAACGTTTCAAGACCATTGCGGTCTTTTCATCAGGCTGTGCATTGTGAGAAAAAAAATACAATTGACTGAACAGTGTTTAAGGTGCTTACCTGCAATATATATCGGTGTGTGTGGCGTGCGGTGTCTCACGGAGTCCCGGGCCGTCGGCTTCCGGGTGCGTCAGCTGGTCGCTCCGTTCGTGACGTCATGGTTGCTGGGCAACCCGACGAAGCCTCGGGACCCGTCACGCCGGGAGAACCTGAAATGTCAAAATAATGATCAAGCTGTAACAACTTGTGCAATAGCTTGAATGTGTGATCTATGTGTGATTTTGAAAAAACGTGAAACATTAATGTGAAAAAGTAAATGGTGCAATTAAAATCACGAGATCTAAAGCTCTGTCAAATTTACTGTTAATTGCATGCATATAGAGTTAATTCTTGAAGTGATTTATATATAGCTACCACTAGTTAGTAATCATGCACAAGTTGTCACAGCTTGATCATTATTTTGACATTTCAGGTTCTCCCGGCGTGACGGGTCCCGAGGCTTCGTCGGGTTGCCCAGCAACCATGACCTCACGAACGGAGCGACCCGCTGACGCACTCGGAAGCCGACGGCCCGGGACTCCGTGAGACACCGCACGCCACACACACCGATATATATTGCAGGTAAGCACCTTAAACACTGTTCAGTCAATTGTATTTTTTTTCTCACAATGCACAGCCTGATGAAAAGACCGCAATGGTCTTGAAACGTTGCTTTTGCACCATGCTGTAACCTTTCAATACAAAGTTTATTTTGAAAGACCTTGGAGTGCCGCCTGTTTTTCTTCCACCCAGTACCACATTGGTCAGTGGGAAGGATTCCTTTGTCTATATGCACAACGAGGAGGGCACCCGGGCATAATTATTTTATTCTTCATCCAGAGTGCCGGATAATACATTCCTATACTATTGAGGTACAGGCCAGTACCCCTAAGGATCAAGGCACCGGAACCGCATTAATTTTCCTGTTTTCCACACTGGAAACTATATCAAACAACTTGGACTCATACAATTGCTTTCAGTTTTTCTAGCTTACCATCGATACCATCGGTAATTTTTCCAGGTGATTTATATCAACTAGCATTAGGATCAACATTTATAACTACAGATCCACAAATGGCATGTAGTGAGGTCAAATCATTTATAGACCTCAAATCACATTTGGACGAAACTTTGACGCTCACACAGGAACATGCAGACACCATATTATTTGGTGCAGATCTACACCCTGTGCAAAATGTCCCCACAGTGGATGAAATATATAACATCATTTTGAAACTAAGAAATAAAGAAACGGATTATCTTCTACATGGAACATCTCTCTCCAATTATTTCCGAGCAAAAATGATACCACGAGGCTTTCGCATTAGAAACACCCCTACTATTGGCCGTAATAATGCAAACTTCTGCCACAAATGGATATCTATACTAAATAAATGCAGCTTCGATCTCATGCTGCTCGTGATCGAGGAGTCGGGCAGAATTCTCAAGGAAACGAAAGAAAAATTAAACACTGCTACCACCACATATAAGCCAATAATAGATGACAAAAAACATCAAACAATGTGGACAAAAATGGAGACACAATGTAACAATTACAGACAAGAGCTCCTGAAATTTAAAAATAAAAAACTCATCACTGTACAAACAGATTATGAGGAATTTAGAGTGTACAGATGGCTCAGTGGCACCGACTTCACCTCCGGCCGCTCCAGATCTCGCTCAAAAATATCTTGGAGAGACAAAAGAGATTCTAGAAACACCAACTTTCGACATCGCTCCCAATCAAACAGCGACAGCGATTTTCATATCAACGACTCCGATGACCCCACTAAAACACCCGAGATCCCTTTAGATCGAGCTTCAAGAACCAGGGCAGATCATCGGTCCACAGAAGAACCAGGAGAGGTGGTCAAAACCAAAGAATCTACCAAGCCGCCAATAAATACAAAAAAGAAGAAATAGTGTTTAACTTATCGTCTCATTCCTTAACTGCAGCACAATCAACAGTCCTGAACAAGGGATTATCATTTATCCCCACGACATATTATAATCAACTCAATTGGAAAATAGATCTCTATGGACACCATAGGACGTTAAAACTAAAGAATTTTTCCAGTATCAAACTACTTCCACTCAAGTGGACCCTAAACATCAACTAATATATAAAAGATCTTCCTTTGATCCGGCCTCCAATAACCCCTCCTTAAAAACCTACAACAGACTCTTGGATGACTCAGTGAGTAAATATCAAGGAGCAAAATCTAAAATTTGCTCCAATCTCACTAAACAAGAACATCAGGCACTCAACGAACTATCAGCCTTAAACAACATTATAATCCGCTCAGCGGACAAAGGAGGAGGCATTGTGCTGCAAGACACGGACATTTACATTAAAAACATAGACAAGTTATTATCGGACACAGTCACTTACAGCAAATTGTCCAATAATCCTACTGAAAAGTATAAAACACAATTGGACAATACTTTAAAACAAGCCTATGATACACAACAAATCAATAACAGAGCATTTAAAGCATTAAGCACAGAATATCCCATCACTCCTATAATATATACGGTACCAAAACTTCACAAAGATGCCAGCAATCCACCCCCTCGCCCTATTATCTCAGCCAGAGGGTCATTGTTGCAGCCAGTGTCCAAATTCCTGGATGGCCTTATTCAACCACTTATCTCCAAACAATCTACCTTTTTGAAAGATACCACACAACTTTTACTTAAGTTACAAGCTCTAAGGCAATTGCCAGAAAATACCATACTGTGTACATTAGACGTAAAAAGCTTATACACAGTAATCCCCCATCAAGAAGGACTCAAAGCCATGGAATTGTTTCTATACAAACACAAGTTCACAGAGATTCCCATTCCATTATTTCTAGAGTTGTTGAAAAGCACCCTGGTCAACAATTATTTCTTACATAATGGTCAATATTACATCCAGACCAAAGGCTGCGCCATGGGGTCCAACGTGGCCCCGTCTTTCGCAAACGTGTACATGTTTCAACAAGAACAAATCTTCTTCTTCTCGGATCCAGAAATTTCACAATATATATCACTATACACAAGATATATCGATGATCTGCTGATAATATGGTCGGGTCCTTTACCAATCTTAACCTCATTAATCTCCAATATTAACCAGATGGACCACCCCATAAAATTCACACATCAGGTTAGTACATCTAGTATTAACTATCTCGATGTCACCATAAGCATCAAGGAGGGAAGACTGAAAACATCTTTATACACCAAAAGCACAGACCGGAATACCATGTTATTACACAGCAGCTGTCACCCACCGGCCTTGATCAAAGGGTTGCCACGATCACAAATGATCAGGGCAGCCCGTATTTCAAGTGATCCAGAAGATTTAGAACAAGCATTGTCACATATGGTGGACAAATTTGCTTCCAGAGGGTATCACCACAAGGAATTGACAGAAACGAAGAACAGAGTATTACAAATGCCACGAGAACAATTGTTGCAACCCACGAACAAACAAAGAAAAGAAGATAAGAGCAAGATACCGTTTGTGACAACCTTTAACACAGCCAGTGCAGTGATTCCACAAGCAACCAAGGCCCTTTGGCCCATTGTCACAGGCGACAAGGAGCTACCAATATTTAAAAACACTCGCATTATGCCCAGTTATAGAAGGGGCAGAAGTATACGTGATCGCTTAGTAAAAACCAATATCACTGCAAAAATGAATACTACACTCTTTGGCACAATCAAAAAACCAGGATGTTATAAATGCATATCGTGCACCACCTGTAAATATATGGAACCAGGAAACTCTTTTGCCAACCAGCAAACTGGACAACAATACAAAATAAAACACGTGGTAACGTGCACTACAGCCTTCATAGTGTACACTATCACGTGCCCTTGTGGTCTTATTTACGTAGGACAAACCATAAGAAATCTACGTGACCGTATGGCTCTTCATAGATCGGCGGTCAAGGCAGCACTGGAAGGAAAGAACATTGACCAACCTGTAGCAAGACATTACCGACAACAGGGACATCATCTATCAGATCTTCGATGTAAGATCATAGATCACATTCCACCCTTGACAAGAGGAGGTGACCGTCAAAAACTTCTGACCAAGTGTGAATCCATATGGATATTTCTATTGGGAGCGCTAGCACCCAACGGACTAAATGAAAAATTCACCTGGAACACCTTTTTAACTTGAAATTAGCTTATCATAATACATAATAAATTAGCATGCATTTACTACTAAATATTTATAACATTATGATTACTAACTAGTGGTAGCTATATATAAATCACTTCAAGAATTAACTCTATATGCATGCAATTAACAGTAAATTTGACAGAGCTTTAGATCTCGTGATTTTAATTGCACCATTTACTTTTTCACATTAATGTTTCACGTTTTTTCAAAATCACACATAGATCACACATTCAAGCTATTGCACAAGTTGTTACAGCTTGATCATTATTTTGACATTTCAGGTTCTCCCGGCGTGACGGGTCCCGAGGCTTCGTCGGGTTGCCCAGCAACCATGACGTCACGAACGGAGCGACCAGCTGACGCACCCGGAAGCCGACGGCCCGGGACTCCGTGAGACACCGCACGCCACACACACCGATATATATTGCAGGTAAGCACCTTAAACACTGTTCAGTCAATTGTATTTTTTTTCTCACAATGCACAGCCTGATGAAAAGACCGCAATGGTCTTGAAACGTTGCTTTTGCACCATGCTGTAACCTTTCAATACAAAGTTTATTTTGAAAGACCTTGGAGTGCCGCCTGTTTTTCTTCCACCCAGTACCACATTGGTCAGTGGGAAGGATTCCTTTGTCTATATGCACAACGAGGAGGGCACCCGGGCATAATTATTTTATTCTTCATCCAGAGTGCCGGATAATACATTCCTATATATATATATATATATATATATATATATTCATCCAAAACTAGAGAGAGCACTCACCAGTCTTCGTTCTTTAAAGTTCCAAATGTTTAATTAACTGAAAGCATGGTGAACAGAACAATGTCGACGTTTCGGGCCTCACATGGTCCTTTTTCAAGACACAGATATCCAAATGAAGGAGAGCATATCACATCACTGGCCAAACCGGGCTTATTTATACCAGTGAAGTGAACACAGCCAGCCCACATGACACACCCACAAACCATAGAACACATTTTATGCATTAAGTTAATTAGGATCTAAATAGAGACATCAGATCAGTTAACTTATAACCTAGAAAGCGTTATATCAATCATAGTACAAACCACGTTATAGGGAATTTGCACAGGTCCTCTCATAGTCTTTTAAATCTCTTAAATCATTTAAATCAGATGCGGGCTCAGAAGACAGGATGCAAATTGTCCTGTCTTAACAGACATCCCCCCTGTGTACACCAGACTCCACAATTCAGTTCCCCTCATGTTGAAATAGCTCATACCAAGAGCGCACTGATTACTGTCGCCTCCTATCACTTCCGCCAACCACATATGCGGTCATCAACCAAGGCAGTGTGACGGAATATTTCCGCTCCGTCAGAGATCAGCAGGTAGGGCGCGCATAGCCGCCCCATACGGCCGTGCGCACAAGCACTTCCGCCAACCACATCAAAGCAGCGCGCTTCCGCCAACCAACAGACTCAATGTACTTTGTGAGTGCCAACACCTTGGATATATATATATATATATATATATAGATAGATAGATAGATAGATAGAACAAAGAAAGGAAGGCGCATCCGTGAGTAACAAGTAAAATCTTTACTAATAAAAAGTACAAGCTCACATACATCAAGGTATACGTTCACCGGCTCCAATCCCAAAACCCCCATGGAGGTGCCTCCGGAGTACACCTAACAGTGTCCTGAGTTGGAAACGTCGGCAGTCATCATCCACCTGTGCCACACTCGAACAGCAGGGTCCCGATCTGTGCTTCCAGTGCTTTGCTCTAACAACCCGACCGGTTTCGTCACAGCAGACTTCGTCAGGTGGGGTGTGGCCAAGCTGAACATCAGTGTGGTTTTTATAGCAGATCAGAATATATCCTTGTTTATAAAAATATAGTGATTTCTATATTTTTTATTTAGAAAAAAACACAACATTTGTTCCTTTTACATATACAACATTAAAATACATTTTATACAACCAATTAATTCATATTTAAATACTGAGGATAGTACTAAAATAGTCAGATATAGCTTCCAATTATGTCAATTTAACCATTACTTGTTCAGCTGTACCTAGCCTCTACATAATTTAAGAGAGGAAAATAGTGTCCATTTAAATAAGGCATAGCTGTTATCACAAATTGGTCAATTTAACTATTACTTGTTCAGCTGTACCTAACCTCTACATCATAGGTCTGCAAACTCGGTCCTCTTTACCCCACACAGCATACCTCCCAACATGACGCTCTCCAGGAGAGACAGAATGCTCTGCTCCTGGACTTCCCTCTTAATCAGGGCTGGGCAACATATGGCCCGCGGGCCGGATGCGGCCCGCGAACGGATCCTGCCTGGCCCGCTGTCCCCCACCAGTGCCCAATGACAAGCGGCCCGACTGGCTGAGCCGCTTGTCATTGCACTACAGCAGCTCCAAGACGCGGCGCCGCTGAGGAAATCCCGGTCACGTCACAGGGGCTGCTGACCAGGATTTCCTTTCCGACGTCAGGCGCTGGGCGGTGCGGGGGGCGGAGCCAAAGCAGGGGCAGCAGCGGATGCGGGCAGCAGCGGATGGGGCCAGCGGATCATCTGGGCAGCTGGACGCCGACTGTCTCCTGCTCCTTGGCTAACCACCTCGGCCATCTCCACCCCCTGCTCCCTGCTGCAGCACCATGGAGGAACAGCGGCAGCATCTCCCGCACCCTCCCTCCTCCAGGGAGGAGGAAGCAGACCTTGGCCTCCCGGTCACAGTTCCGGCCTCACACCCGAAATGACTGGCGGCACGGCTCCATGGGCTGCAGAACACTTGTTGAGTGACCAGCCTGGATCCCCCTGGCCTGTATATGGGTCCCGCATATCACACCCTGCAGCTCAGTGGATTGGTGCAGAGAGGTGAGCACCCTGGGAGCCCTGTACCCACCTACCCCCCCCTCCCCCCGTGTGAATCACTGTACCTCATACCTCTGTGTGTGACCCCCACTACCCCCCTCACCCCTGGTGTGTGTCCCACTACCCTCCTACCCGTGTGTGTGTGTTACACACCTTGTACTCCCCCCCCTGTGTTTGATACCCAGTACCACCTACCTCTGTGTATATGGCACCCTTTACCCCTACCTCTGTGTATATGGAACCCTGTACCCCTACCTCTGTGTATATGGCACCCTGTACCCCTACCTTCCTGACGTTTTTGACAGTGTACACCCCCTGACGCTTTGTGTGACACCCTGTACCCACCTATTTGTGTGCGGCCCTCAAATATTAGCTGAAATGTGTTATGTGGCCCCCAAGCTGAAATAATTGCCCACCCCTGCTCTTAATGTATGATTGCCATTACATGTAGTGAAACACCACTCTTATCCAGTAACCTGCTCAACACAGGTGCCGGCAATCATACATTAAGAGAAAAGTCCAGAAGCAGAGTATTGTGTCCTTCCTGGAGAGGGTCATGTTGGGAGGTATGCACACAGTGCATGTTTTGCAGGTAACCCAGCAGGTGCACAGGTGTATTAATTACTCACAGACACATTTTAAAAGGTTCCCCTGTGGCGGGGCACGACCTGTCCCCTCTGGAGCTCAATTTCCAGTCAGCGGAGGCATTGGCTCAAGACCACGCAGGGCGGACACTGCTCCCCCCTCAGTCCCTCGATGCAGGTAGGCTGTTGCCAGCAGCCTCCCTGTAAAAAAACAAACTCTAAAATAAACTTTTCTAAAGAAGCTCTGTAGAGCTCCCCTAGCTATGCCCGCACCTCCGGGCACATTTTCTAAACTGAGTCTGGTAGGAGGGGCATAGAGGGAGGAGCCAGCCCACACTATTAAACTCTTAAAGTGCCAATGGCTCCTGGTGGAGCCGTCTATACCCCATGGTACTAATATGGACCCAAGCATCCTCTAGGACGTAAGAGAAATTGGCACGGTGTGGGTAAAGTGGTGTACATATGATGGCCACTGCATGGGTATGGGATGTGTGTATGATAGCCACTGTGGGGGGGTGTATACTGGCCAGTGTGTGGGTTTAGAGGGTGTTATGAGCGCTGTGGGGGTGTGTGTAATGAGCACTGTGTGGGTATAGTGAGTGTTAGAAGTGCTGTAGGGGTGTGCATATGATGGGCGCTGTGTGGGTATGAGATGTGCGTATGATGGTCACTGTGGGGGTATAGAGGTTGTTATGAGCGCTGTGGTCGGTGTATAATGAGCACTGTGTGGGTGTAGAGGGTTTTATGAGTGCTGTAGAAGGGGGTATAATGGGCACTGTGTGGGTACGGGGTGTGCATATGATGGGCACTGTGAGGGGTGTATACTGGGCAGCGTGTGGGTATGGAGGGTGTTATGGGAACTGTGGGGGTGTGAATACTGGGCACTGTGGGTATGGGGGTGTTTATAATGGGCACTGTGCGGGTATGGGGCTGTGCATATTATGGGCATTTTGTCAGTATGGAGGGTATATAATAGGAACTCTGGGGGGTATATGTTGCCCACTATGGGGGTATGGGCAGTGTGTGTATATTGGGGACTGTTGGGGTGTGGGCAGAGTGGATGATGGACACTGCCCCATCACCCACCGTTTGCATTGTTAGCCGCCTTATCCCCCAGCACCCTGACTCCCTCTCTCTGTTATAGATGCTTAGAAATTCAACTTTCAGGGAGTACTGTACATGCAGCCAGAGACGCCGTAGACTGCGAGGCTGCTGTCTGCAGTACATGAACTAGGTGAGGGGGCATGTTGCTTACCACGAGTGACACTACTACCAACATGTGACCAACACAACCCAGAGGACAGTCTCCCGGCACCTCCTATGCCTGCCATACCTCTGGTGATCATAATGTCCGCAGCTTCCAACACGTTCCGTAAATTGGAGGCAGCGCTCCTAACCTGCTCCAGCATCTCCACCATCGCGACCGCCAGCAGTAATCAAGAAGTGCTGTGTGCGATGACGGCAAGTCACTGCAGTCCATGGAGCGACATGCTGGTGGCCCAGTGGCGGGCAGGGAGGATGGATGTCTCAGGCGGCGTTTGTATGGGGAGACGCTGCCAATGGCTATTGGCTGATGAGGCAGGGCTTTGGGAATTGCACTGGCTGCAACGTTATAGGTCAGCAAGAGACAGCGCATCCTGCGAGACCTGCTCACTTTTAAAGTCCCTCACTTTTAAAGTCCCTCGCTGTCTGTAGTGCGTAAAAACGCACCATATCACGTATTTTGCAATTACTGGAAGCTAGGAGGCCAGTATCAAAAGCCACTTCACCTAAGTAGGAGGCTGCTTCCCTGATATAGGAGATGTGGGACAGTTGTTCCCTAGTAACATCAGAGGGAAGGCTTTCCTCTAGAGCAGGCATGTCCAAACTGCGGCCGTCCAGCTGTTGAGAAACTACACATCCCAGCATGCCCTGACACAGCTTTAGCATTCTCTGACAGCAAAATTGTGTCAGGGCATGCTGGGATATGTAGTTTCACAACAGCTGGAGGGCCGCAGTTTGGACATGCCTGCTCTAGAGCCTCTGTCCAGCTCTCGTTAGCCTTAGCCACCCAGGCAGCGGCCATAGCCAGTCGTGTAATAGCTCCTGTAAGAGAAAAGACAGATTTAAGACTAGCTTCAATTTTTCTATCTTTATTCTCCTTCAGGGAGGATGCAGACGGAATAGCCCTTGATGAAGTGGCTCCAGCTACCCATCACACTTCACGTAGGCCTAGATATGAACCATGGCACTCTAAATTAACAAGACAACTGCAA
The DNA here is from genome assembly GCF_028390025.1 of Pseudophryne corroboree. Lineage (NCBI taxonomy): Eukaryota > Metazoa > Chordata > Amphibia > Anura > Myobatrachidae > Pseudophryne > Pseudophryne corroboree. The sequence goes on from NC_086445.1 coordinate 348,057,569, forward strand.
AAACTCACACGTAAACTTAACGTCAGTGGCGTAAATCTCGTATTTCAAGTGACTTCCTCACATATATAAGACTTTCTACCACTCTTATAGAAATGCCCTAGACACTGCCAAACAAACATATTTCCAAACTCTTACCTCTGCTCAAGCCTCTAACCCCAAACGACTCTTTAATACATTTAAATCACTTCTGAATCCTCCCTCACCTACCCCACCAGCCACTATCAAGGCACAGGATCTTGCTTCCTACTCCAAGGAGAAGTTTGATAAGATCCGAGGTGAAATGGTATGCTCTTCGGCAGCCAGTGACCTGCTCCGTTCTTTACCTGAACCCACTGGCACTCTCTCTAAATTTGATCCCACAAATGAAGATGAAGTATCATCCCTCTTCTCATCCTGCTTCTCTACTACCTCTCCTCTTGATCCTTTACCCTCACAAATAAGTAAAGCTCTGTCTCTGGTGCTCATCCCCACCTTAACTAACATCTGTAATCTCTCTCTCTCTAATGGTATTTTTCCTTCACTCTTCAAGCATGCATTGATTACTCCCATTTTGAAAAAAACAAAATTCTGACCCTAACGCTCTCTCAAACTATCACCTTATCTCTCAGCTCCCTTGTCTCTCTAAGCTACCTGAGAGACTTGCCTACACTCGACTCACACACTTTCTTAACTCACACACTTTATTGGACCCACTTCAGTCAGGTTTCCGTTCCCAACACTCCACAGAGACAGCACTGACTAAAGTGGTTAATGATTTGGTCACTACGAAGTCTAAAGGCCATTACTCACTACTTATTCTTCTAGATCTATCTGCTGCATTTGACACTGTTGACCACACTCTTCTCATACAAACACTACAATCCATAGGTCTTAAAGACACAGCCCTTTCTTGGTTCCTATCCTACCTATCTTATCACTCCTTCAGTGTTCGCTTCTCTGAATCTACCTCCTCTTCGCTACCTCTTTCAGTTGGAGTACCGCAAGGCTCAGTCTTGGGTCCTCTGCTTTTCTCTATCTATACCTCATCTCTTGGTAAACTAATCAGCTCTTTTGGATTTCAGTATCATCTGTACGCAGATAATACTCAAATCTACCTATCCTCCCCTGATTGTCCCTATCTGTACTGGGCTGTGTCACTGAATGCCTTTCTGCCATTTCATCTTGGATGACATCTCGCCACCTCAAACTTAATATTTAAAAAACAGAGTTAATTATATTTCCACCGGCCAATAGTAGGTACCTACCTAATATCTCTATCACTGTTGAAAACTCGACAATCTACCCTGCCCCACAAGCTCGCTGCCTAGGTGTCATCCTTGACTCTGATCTGTCCTTTGTTTCCCACATTCAATCTGTCTCAAGATCATGTTACATACATCTAAAAAACATATCCAAAATACGACCATATCTTACACAAGACACTGCTAAAACTCTAATCCATGCTCTCATTATCTCCCGCATTGATTATTGCAATAGTCTCCTAACTGGTCTTCCCAAAACGAGACTCTCACCACTACAATCCATTCTGAATGCAGCTGCGAGGCTAATCTTCCTCGCTAGACGTTCATCGTCTGCAGATCCACTCTGTCAGTCCCTCCATTAGTTACCCGTATTCTATTGTATTCAATATAAAATACTTTTACTCACACACAAGGCCATTAACCAAACTACACCAACGTACATAATTTTGCTTATCTCAAAATATCTCCCAACCCGACCTCTTCGCTCTACACAAGACCTGTGTCTCTCATCCACACTCATTACTCGCTCCCACTCATGATTGCAGGACTTTCATCGGGCTGCACCCACTCTGTTGAATGCCCTACCGTGCACAATAAGACTCTCCTCTAGTCTCCAAACCTTCAAGCGTTCCCTGAAAACTCACCTCTTTAGGCAAGCATATAAAATTCCAGAACCACCCACATAACTTTCATAAACCTTCCTATCAAATTGCATCCACTCTGCACAGTCCACACATATCCTCACATGTCTTCTCATTCTTTACTTTCCCTTCCTCTTGACTCCTGTTCATCATTGCTGTATGACCATATCATACAGCCTACAAGAACCTTTGCAATCTGGCGGACAACTATGCAATAGATAGCACCTATCCTTGTGTATCCATGCCTATTTCCCTATAGATTGTAAGCTTGCGAGCAGGGCCTTCCTACCTCTAGGACTGTTTGTTATATCATTGTTATTTCCAATTGTAAAGCGCAACGGAATTTGCTGCGCTATATAAGAAACTGTTAATAAATAAAATAAATAAATAATAGGCAAAGTAGAGCTTCAAACAAGGCGTGCCACGTGACAATCCACTGTAGGGGGAACCTCTCACTTGGCACAATCTCTCGGCGAAAGAGGGTAAAAAGAAGCCAGGCGTTTTGGTAGGGGTACTCCATGCTTCACACATGAGGTCAGCGAGCTGTTCTGATTGAGGCACTTCAGCCTTAACAACCTTCTGGCGTTTGAATAACGGAGTTTTTGGTTTAGGAGCGGCTCCTCCTCCTCTATCTGCAGAACAGATTTGACTGCCCGCACTAGCGCATGTACATCCACAGTAGAATAACGCTCCTCCTTCCCCAAGGGAGACTCAGGGAAAGAGAAGTCTGCCACATCTGCCTCCCCAGATGAGACGTCAGAATCTGAAAGCTGTGTAGACTGTGAGGATGGCACAGGACGCCTACTTGCTTTGGCGGCTTTGGACCTTTCACTCTGTAACATCTGTTGAAACACTATACACTATACAATTGATGTCCCCTATCACGCCAATCAGTATTGGGTTTAGCCGCCTAAACTAAACTAATAAGCGTGATCGGGAAAAGAGCCTTTTGGGCGCCCAAATGGATCACTTTTCACACATTTCAACTCACCACCCCTGGCGGGTGCGAGCTGAAATGTACACGCCGGCAGCCAATCACACGCCGAATGGAGCTATATTAGAATAGCTCCGTTCAAAGCCACCTAGTGGCTGCCGGCTAGAAATAGATTTGAATCTCGCCCAGTGTGTATGCACTTAAAGTGTGATCATTTGCTGACAGAGTGAATTATGCTGAAATGTAATAACCTTGCAATGTGATCATGTGTTCTAAAATAAATAAGTACAGCACTGAAGACACTAGAGTACACACACACACACACACACACACACACACACACACAAACACACACACACACACACACACACACACACACACACACACACACACACACACACACACACATAAGATATATCCAATAACCAGAAAGGAGGCAAGGGGTATCAATAATATTCTTAGTAAATAGCACTGATGTCAGAGTACAGTGGTGTGATGAGACAGAACGCTGCAGCAGAGATAGGCTATATGGTAAATCATGTACAGTGCAATAAAGAAAACTTTCAGGTAAACATCGGGGCACAATATTTGGGTAATCGGGTAATAATGGAGCACTAGCTATCCTTGCTGACCACATTGTGCATGTAGCTGACCACTGTACACAGTTCTCTCTCAATACAAATAAGTATCTGTCTGATATGCAACGCAAACATCATGCAGACAAGTTGTGTGTACTGTCATCCATAGACAATATTTAGCACACTCTAAAATGACATTTAAAACAAGATATTATAGATTCAGTATTTAAAAGTTGAAAGAAGATTATTTGTAGGTATCAGGATCGTAGGTACAGGATTAGTACCATCATGACGTGGGCTAGTTGTCCCCTGTGTGGGGCTCCCAGTCTGATCATTCCCCTGCTGCCCCTAACACCAGCACCGCACTAGAGATGGCTACTCAGTTGCTGTCTCAACACAATGACTCAAATCATTTAGAAGTTCAAATGATTCGAGTCACTCACAGTTTGGTGTGTTGAGACAGCCCCCAGTAGCCTCTCTTAGGCCCTCATTCCGAGTTGATCGCTCGCTAGCTGCTTTTAGCAGCAGTGCACACGCTAAGCCGCCTCTGGGAGTGTATCTTAGCTTAGCAGAAGTGCGAACGAAAGGATAGCAGAACTGCTCGTAAAAATTTTCATGCAGTTTCTGAGTAGCTCCAAACCTACTCCTTCCTTGCGATCACTTCAGTCAGTTTAGTTCCTGCTTTGACGTCACAAACACACCTTGCGTTCGGCCAGCCACTCCCCCGTTTCCCCAGACACGCCTGCGTTTTTACCTGGCACGCCTGCGTTTTTTAGCACGATCCCGGAACACAGCCAGTTACCACCCAGAAACACCCACTTCCTGTCAATCACTCACCGATCAACAGCGACAGAAAAGCGTTGCTCGCCCTTGTGTAAAACTGCATAGTTTTGTGTGAAAGTACTTCGCGCGTGCGTACTGCGGCCCGTACGCATGCGCAGAAGTGCCGATTTTTAGCCTGATCGTTGTGCTGCGAACAACGGCAGCTAGCGATCAACTCGGAATGAGGGCCTTAGTCAGTCACAGTGATTGGGTGGTAGCACTCCTGGCTGACACCCACTGGGGGGGAGCAGTGTGATGCTGCTCAGTGTCAGAGCTGTTGTTGTGCCTGACTTCCTGTCACACTTATACCCCTTTTCCACTAGCTAAATTTACCCGTGTTTTTGCACGGGGGCACGCATCAAAACGGGTTTTAGTAAGTGGAAACGGCTCAACACGGGTTGAGTGACCCTGGAATCCTACCCGGGTAGCTACCTGGGTTGAACACGGTAACATGGTAATGATGACCCGGGTAATTGTGCAGTGGAAACGGCCATTACCCGTGTTTCAGACCCGAGTAACGAGTGACATCAATAGGATTTTACAGAGCTTACCTGGGTTAAGTGGAAACAGATACGACCCGGGAATAACCTGTGTCGAAGTGCTGTGGAAACGTCGGGCCGACACGGGTTGTAGCCAGGTAAAACATCCCGCATCGGACCGGTACTCAGGTGGAAAAGGGGTATGAGTTGAGACAGTGCACACTCATGCTGCTTTCAGATCGCAAATGCCGGATCCCACCCGGTAAGAGAAACGTGTCCTTACCGGGTGGGATCCGGCATTTGCTCTTCTCTGCTGGCTTTCCGACCCGGCAATATACCGGGTCGGTTGCAATAGCAGCGGGGGGCGCAGCAGCAGCAGGGGCGGGGGTGGAGGCGGCGCTGGGAGATGAGCTCATCTCCTGCGCCGCCTCTCCCTATGCTGTGCATGGGAGCCGTGTCGCATCGAAACGGCTCCCATTCACACTGCACCTGACCCGGTATTCAACGCGGTAATAACCCTTCTTTTTAACCGGGTTGAATTACCGGGTCAGGCGACCCGCTAATTCGGCAAAAGTGCTTTCACATCGCACACTGACCCGTTTCGACACGGCAATATGCCGTGTCGATACTGGGTTATTTGTGCGATGTGAAAGGGGCATCAGTGGACACTCATAGGATTCATTACTGATTCATTCAGTGCAGCTGAATAGTCAGGTGCTGATCATTGGGTCGACCCTGTCTAGGTTAACAGTCACTAGGTTGACCACTGAAGGTCGACAGTGAGTAGGTCGACACATGACTGGGTCGACATGGTCATTAGGTCGACAGTTTTTTTGGCGGGTGGGGGTGGGTTCTTGACTCAAATTTCCATCTAGGACCACCGACAGATGAACTGTGTTCGCTTGCCATGCTTTGTGCATGGTGGCTCGCTACGCTCGTCACATGGTTTAGAACTTTATGCCCACTTGGATAGAGCAGGTATGAAAAGGCACTAAAAAACCCCAAAAATGGTGTCAACATTTTGTGTGGCGACCTTGCCCATGTCAACCTAATGACCATGTCGACCTTGCATACATGTCGACCTTCAATCAGTGCTGACATACTCACTGTCAACCTAAACACCGAATACTGTCTTAGGGGGTCATTCTGACCTGATCGCTCACTGCCATTCATCGCAGCGCAGCAATCAGGTCAGAAGTGCGCATGCGCCGGTGCATGCGAGACAGCCGACGGCTGTCGCTGTCTAGCGATTGCCTATACCTGATTGCCAGGCAGAGGCGGTCGCTGGGCGGGAGGGGGCGTCGCGGCGGCGGTTGGCCTCCGTTTTGTGGGCGCGGTCCAGCCAACACAGGCGTGGCCGGACCGTGTGGGCAACGGGACGCAGCGGCTGCGACTCGGGTAGCGACGAGTAACTCCCGGCCAGCCGCAGGAGCTGCACTAGGCGGGAGTTGCTCCTCAAGTACAAAAGCATCACCGATGTGCGATGCTTTTGTACTTGTGTGGGGGGTGGGGCGGCCTGACATATGAAGCGGACTAGCCCTGTGCTGGGAGTCCTCCCACATGTCAGTGTAAGTGATCGCAGCTGTGCTAAATTTAGCACAACTACGATCAGATCGGAGTGACTTCCTTAGTCACTCCCTCCACTGCCAGAAGTCTCTGCACTCACTGCAAGTGCACAGTCTGCAATGCATTACAAAAGAGCCATGTACCGAGACACTGTCTCGAGACACTAGACTGAGCGGAATCATATGTCTTAACTCAGTTCAATGTATCTCTTTGCCCATGATTACACCGCTCACAGGTCACGTGATGTATGCGATAACGCTGAGCATGCCCTGTGCTCCTGCCCTGTATGCCGCCCACTGGCTGCAGGACATTAGCCCCAAACAGAGAGACACGAGTCCGTGGATTATGGGTGATACTGGCCCAATAATAGGGCTCTGCTGTGCTCTTGCAGATTTCCCTCTGTTTCATCCGATATCGATTCGCCACAGTCTAGTGAACGGGTAAAGCTATATGGCAGGATTTGATAAAAGTGCGATAAGCTCGGGATGTACTAAAAGGAATAACACTCTGGTCTGCATAAACGGAATGCCAATTGACTATAATGGGAGCAGAGTAACTAATATGTATATTTCAAAAACTCTTAAACCTATGCACTATGGGCCTCATTCAGACCCGTTCGCACGCTGCAGTTTTCTGCAGCCGTTCGATCGGGTCTGTATTGAGCATGCACACGGGTCACAATGCCCAGGCACGCCACTGGCCGGCGACGGGCAGCATCAAAACGAACGAAGAAAGCAATCACACCGGCGATCGCAAGAAGATTGACAGGCAGAAGGCGGTCGTGGGCGCCAACTCACCGTTTTCTAGACGTGTCCGGAGAAACGCAGGCATGCCAGGCCGTTTTCTGGGAGGGTTCCTGACGTCATCAACTTCCCGAATCATCGCAGCGGGTAAGTCCGGAGCTGTGCAGAGAGCTCTCTGCACAAGCGTTTGCATCCCTGCAAAGCCCTAACTCCCTCCCCTATGGGCGGCGATTACCTGGTCGCAGCAGTGCAAAAAATAACCTGCGTGTGACCAGGTCTGAATTAGTCCTTATATCTTCAGCTCGCTTCTTCATAAAGTGATGTCACATATTTTACATGCAGAATGAAGTGGAATGACGGCTGTTTACTATGAAATGACAGTTGTTTTATTTGCCATCCCTAAGCAAAAATAGTAATAAAACAGTCCTTATGTCCCATATATTAACCCACAATTTTTCTATGATCCCCTAAGAGCACACATTAATCCTTTTCCATATGCATCCGCCTACATTTGTCACATAATGCGGAATGACGGCTGATTACTATGGAAAGACAGCTGTTTTATTCACCATACCTAAGCAAAAATAGTATTAAACCAGTGCACATGTCCCATTTAAAAACCAGAAATCTTTCTAAGATCCCCTAAGCGCACGCATTAATCCTTTTCCATATGTGTCAGTCTACATCTGTAGCCTTCTATACATGTCACATAATGTGGAATGATGGCTGTTTACTACCAAATGACAGCTGTTTTATTCACCATCTCTAAATGAAAAGTGCCTGTCCAACTTTACGGGTTCTTTTATACCTGTCGGTTGCAAGGGTTGGGTGTCTCTTAACCTCTTTGAGCTCCCAGCGTAATTGCAGTTATTATGAAGCAAGTGGGAAGCTTTACTCTGATCAAGTTCTCTGCAATGAGGGAAAGCAGCCTCTCTCTCTCTAGTTCCCAGATTCCAACCCATCAAGCCCAAGGAGCGAACCACCCCGGGGGCCAGGCTAATCAGAAGCGACCCCCGCCCTCCCCAATGATAGCGACACTGGGGGTCATTCCGAGTTGTTCGCTCGGTAAATTTCATCGCATCGCAGCGATTTTCCGCTTAGTGCGCATGCGCAATGTTCGCACTGCGACTGCGCCAAGTAAATTTGCTATGAAGTTAGGTATTTTACTCACGGCTTTTTCTTCGTTCAGGCGATCGTAATGTGATTGACAGGAAGTGGGTGTTTCTGGGCGGAAACAGGCCGTTTTATGGGCGTGTGGGAAAAAACGCTACCGTTCCTGGGAAAAACGCAGGAGTGGCTGGAGAAACGGAGGAGTGGCTGGGCGAACGCTGGGTGTGTTTGTGACGTCAAACCAGGAACGACAAGCTCTGAACTGATCGCAGATGCCGAGTAAGTCTGGAGCTACTCAGAAACTGCACAGAGATGTCTTTTCGCAATATTGCGAATCTTTCGTTCGCAATTTTACTATGCTAAGATTCACTCCCAGTAGGCGTAGGCTTAGCGTGTGCAAAGCTGCTAAAAACGGCTTGCGAGCGAACAACTCGGAATGACCCCCACTGTTTTGGACATCGGCTGGAGGGGCACTGGCCAAGTTCTTTAATCACTGAGGGCCCCCTAACCCTTGTGTAGCAAAGCCTACTTACAGTATACTTCCACCTTCCTTGCTACCCGCTCCAAGAACCACCCCGCGGACAAGGATTACTTCCTTTTGCCTGCCCCTATGATGGTGGTGCTGATCCTGATGTTGTGATGTCTTCAATTATGTTTGTGTGTGGGACTTTGCTTGTGTGCAAGGGCACCTCCTGGTGGATGCCCCTGTGGTTGGAGACCCCCCGCCCACGTGGTTAATGGCGGCCGTGGTTTAACCCCCCGTGCTGTGGCGCCATATTTAAATAGACAATAGGCACTGGGCACCCTGTTTAAAATGTATTAATGGAGCTAGGCGCTGAATGTTTTAAAAAATGTACATTATTTGATCTGCCGTGGCCCGGACCCTCTCCGGTGATTGTGGTAGTGAGGTGTGTTAATCCCCAATGTGCCTGGGGAGAAGGTAGCCGCTGCCACCCGGACTGTGCCGCACACAATGGGACTGTGTAAGCCGGCTCCCTGTGTGGCGGCTGGGGGCAATACTGTGCTATTTCACCCCTGGTGCAGGGCGCTGTTTTTCGGGGGAAGGGATGCTCTGTATGGATGAGCTGCTGCATCTGAGAGCCCAGACCCAGGCCTGCAGGGCTGGGGGTGCAAAACGCTGGGGCCTGGGAGCTTAGCAACCAGTGCCCAGCACTAACAGGCAAGGCAGGGCTGCGTATACTGACCCCCCCCCCCCCCCCCCTCCTCACCATACAGCCGAACGCTGGGGGACCGGGAAAGCCAGTTCCCAGTAAGGAGAGGGGAGCCAGATGTGCCATCCGCCCCAGAGGCTACAGCACCAGGCAGAAAGTTTATGCTCAATGTATATTTAAACATATGAAATTTATTTTTTTAAATGTATGTAAAGTTACATACATAACATTCATGTACTCAACTTGAGATTTCTTTGTTATTCAGTCACACTTTCCTTTATTACATTTCAAGATGTAGACATACCCGGGATTCAAACCCATTGCCTGTGGCATTGCAATCTATTCATTGAGCTATCTGCCTTGTGTAGAAAGCTAGAGAATTATAACATACCCTCCATCATTTTACACATAAAAATCGGTACAAATTCGAAAAGGGGGCATGGCCACGGGTAAAGAGGGCGTGGTTTGAAAACGTTATCAGCATTGCGGCTGAGCAGATCTATGTAGTGTGTGGCTGCAGGGGATTGGATGTGTGGCTGCACAATACATAGATCTGCTCAATTGCAATGCCGATTATTTTTTTACTAAGTACTAGTAGCTTCATAAAGTTTAGGGCCGTAACTAGGTGTGTGCAGAAGGTGCATTGCCCACATCGCATTTGCCTTGTGGGCATACCTTCTACAAACACCCCGAGTGGCCGCATATTCCTCCCGCTGATGGCCGCTCCTCCCACTCCCCTGTGCCTGGCGCCCTCAGCTCCAAGCTCCGACCAGCCATAATGTGTAAAAGCAGGCTCTACCTGCCATAATGTGTAATAGGGGCTGGCTCTACATGGAGTAATGTGTAAAATGGGGCTCTACCTGGCATAATGTGTGACAGGGGCTCAACCTGGCGTAATGTGTGACAGGCGCTCTATCTGGCGTATAGTTTAAAAGGGGCTCTACCTGGCATAATGTGTGTAAGTGGCGCTACTGTGCATCATAATTTGAATAATGGAGACTACTGTGCAGCATAATATGAATTGGTATTACAGTGTGGCCACACCCTTCCCCATAAAGCCACACCCCTATATTTTTGGTCCACGTACTGGCCCTGGATTGAATATGGTAGGGCGCTAAATGCTATTTCTTGCACACAGCGTTAAAATGTCTAGTTACGGCACTGTATGCCGGTCACAGCTCTGACCCCTCCCTGGGTAGAAATACTGTCTAACAAAGTCTAGCTACTACTTCTGCTGCCTTTCAACAGGTGTTACATGGTAACCCTTGTCCACTAAAGCCACTAGGCGTGTTATGCCATCCTCGCAGTCTACGCAGCTTTCAGATTCTGTGGTGTCCTCTGGTGAGGCAGACATCTCTCTCGTTGAGACCCCACAAGGGGAGGAAGAGAGCCAGCCTACTTTAGATGTTTTTCCTCTGGTAAGGGCCGTAAAATCTATTCTGCAAATAGAAGAGAAGGAGCCTGCTTTTCAACCAATGAAGGCCCAATTATTTAAGCGCCAGAAGGTTGTTAAAGCTGAATTTCCTCAGTCTGAGCATTTTACAGAACTACTGCTTGAAGCGTGGAATACTCCTGGTAAAAAGTTTCAGCTGCCTTGCTTCTTTTTACCCTATTCCAGTAGCTGTTAGTGCTAAGAGGGAGGATCCTCCTCCCACGTGGCCCGGCTGGTGAAAACCTCTACTTTAACTATCCCTACCACATCTTCTTTGAAAGAAACTTTGAGAATTAAAGCTGTCTTAAATCTGTTTATTCTATAACAGGTGCTATTACTCAGCCCGCTCTGGCCGCTGCCTGGATGGCCAAATCTGTTGAGAGCTGGACAGATGCTCTGGAAGAACACTTCCCCTTAAAACTTCCCGTGACCTTAAGTCCCACATCACGCATATCAGTGATGCTGCACCTTAATCTCAGGAAAAGCTTTATTGGATATTGGTCTGCTGGCTTCCAGGGCGTCTGCTACCTCGTGGTAGCTTGCAGCATCCTCTGATTCTGTTCATGGAAAACGGACACAGATTCCAATAAGACCCTGGAAATATCCTATTTGGCGCGGAGTTAGACAAAATCGTGGCTAATCTGATGGCCAACAAGACTGCTTTCCTACCCTCAGACTCTGCTACACGGTCTCGGACATCTACCTTTCAGTCCTTTAGCCCACAAGGCAAATTTAAAGGTCAATCCTTTCACAGACCGTCATCTTCCACGAAGGCCTCAAAACCCAGAAATAAGCAGGCCTGAGCTGCCAGACATCCAGCTACCAAGTCTGACGACAAGCTCTTGGGCTTCCTCCTGGGGGTTCTCAGGGTGGGAGGCTGACTTCTTCCGTTTGCACATTCCCGGCGTCAGACTACCACAGATGCCTGGATGCAAGAAGTAGTTTCTCACGAGTACGCTGTCTCATTCCGAAGACATCCCCCTCAGCAATTTTTTTGCACAGTCCCCTCCATTAGACCAAATCATAGCTCTGACCCGTCAGGGGGTCATTTGGTCCCTTTGCAATCAGGGGTCATAGTTCCAGTCCCTTTGTTAAAACGTGGATCCGATTTTTACTCTACCCTGTCCCTGGTTCAGAAACCCAATGGGTCTCATCGGCCTATTCTCAATCTCAAATCCTTCAATAAGTTTATCAGGGTTTCTTATGGAAACCCCCCAATCTATTGCCCTACTGTAGCTTTGGAGCCGGGGGACTTTATGGTGTCCCTGGACATTCAGGATGTCTATCTGCATGTACCTATAGCACCCTCTAATCAGCTGTTCCTACAATTTGTGGTTGTTCAGCAGCATTACCAGTTTCAGGCTCTGCCCTTTTGTTTTCCTACTGCTCCCAGGGTCTTGACCAAAGTTAAGGCTGTTATGGTAGCACAGCTGCGTCATCAGAGGGGTCAGAATACTCCCACTGCTGAATGACCTGTTGATCCTAGCACACTCTCAGGAGGTCCTTCACTGCCATCTTCAGCTATCCATTGCCTTCCTACAGAAGGCATCTCCTGGTGCTTCCAACTCCTATTGGCCATATGAGGCCAGCTGGATGTGGCCCTCATTGTCTCACGGCACAACCACAAGGTTCTGGTGTACGGGTCCAGGACGAGAGATCCTGAAGTAGCTGGCTTCGGGGCGCCCTGGCAGTGAGGTGGACTTTCCATCTGCTGTACGTCTTCCTTCCAGTCTCCCTTTTTTGGGCTCTTCAGAAGTTCAAGCAAGAAGGAGGCACCATCCTGATAAAAGCTCCGGCATGGCCCAGGCGTCATTGGTTCTCCGATCTTTAGAGTCTCTCCATGGATGCTCCATTTCTACTTACTCTACGACCGGATCTATTGTCTCAGGGTCCCTGTCTACAGCTGGTCCTGGCCCGTCTGTCTTTGACGGCATGTCTCTTGAGTCATCCCTCCAAAGGTCAAAAGGTTTCACTCACTCTGTGGTCCAACCAATGCTCAGGGTGCGGAAGCCGGCCTCAGCCGGGATCTATTACCGCGTGTGGCATACATACTTCCAGTGGTGCGCTGCCAGGTGCTATGACCCTAAGGTTTTCCAGATTTCTCACATCCTATTGGACTCCACCTGGCTTTGCTGAAAGTGCACGTCTCTCCTTTGTCCATTTGGTGCCGGCGTAGTACACTAATGGGGCTGATTTGTGGCAGAAAAGTCACAAAACACCCCAAAAAATCTTTTTTTTGTGTGTTGACCTTTTGTCCCTGTCAACCTTTTCTAATGTCTACCTATTCTATGTCGACCTTTTGACCTAATACATGTCTACCATTAGTGGTAGACCTATTGACTGCAGACCATTTTAGTGTAGATCTAATAATCGACACCTCATTGACTTACTGCTCTGCTCACTGAGAGAGACCTCTCCCCTCCTCTGCAGCCTCCATCCTGGGGGAACACAGAGATGGTGTTACTTTGGGGCACCTGTCCCAGGTCCCATTGTACAAGCTACACCTGTCCCCTCTAAGCTGAAATATCCAGGCAACGGAGCTTGGTTTAAACACTTACATTTTCCATTGAATGTATTGTATAGGGATGATGAATAAAAAAGCTGTAATTCCAAAGTACACAGCCTGGAAAAGGATTAATGTGTGCACTTAGGGGATCATAGAAAAAAAATAGGATTTTAATACCTACCGGAAAATCCTTTTCTCTTAGTCCGTAGAGGATGCTGGGGACACTTCAAGAACCATGGGGTACAAACAGGATCCACAGAAGACATGGGCACTTTAAGACTTTCAAATGGTGTGACCTGGCTCCTCCCTCTATGCCCCTCCTCCAGACTCCAGTTTAAGGAACTGTGCCCAGGGAGACGGACATTTCGAGGAAAGGATTTATTGTTAAACCACAGGGAGCATCTTACCAGCTCACACCTCAAGCATGCCACAGAACGTGGCCTTCAACAGAACCCAAGTCAATGGAATGAAGAATGTGCAGCAATATGCAGACAAAAATCGTAACACAACCTGTGTGTAACCACAACCAATAACTGCAGATACAGTACGCACTGGGACGGGCGCCCAGCATTCTCTAAGGACTAAGAGAAAAGGATTTACCTGTAGGTATTAAAATCCTATTTTCTCATACATCCTAGAGGATGCTGGGGTCACTTCAAGAACCATGGGGTTTATACCAAAGCTCTAGATCGGGCGGGAGAGTGCAAATGACTCTGCAGCACCAATTGACCAACTTAAGGTCTTCATCGGCCAAGGTGTCAAACTTGTAGACCTTTGCAAAATGTGTTTGACCCCGATCAAGTAGCTGCACGGCAAGTTGCTATGCCGAGACCCCCCCCCCCCCCCCCCCCGGACAGCCCTCCAGGATGAGCTATCTATTTAGTAGAAAGGACTTTCACCGATATCGGTAACGGCAAACCAGCCGTGGAATGGAATGAGCGTGCTGAATGGTGTTCCGGAACCAAATCTGAGCCGTTCAACGCTCTGACCACATCCAGAGATTTTGACTGAGCGAAGGCGTCAGTAGCCACAGGCACCACAATAGGTTGGTCGATGTGGACAGAGGATACCACCTTCGGTAGAAATTGCTGACGAGTCCTCAATTCAGCTCTATCTTCCAGGAAGATCAACTAAGGGCTCTTGAGATACAAGACCGCTAACTCAGACATCTGCCGTGCAGGTGCCAAGGCCAATAGGCTGACCACTTTCCAAGTGAGGAATTTCAACTCCACCTTCTGTAAAGGTTCAAACCAATGTGATTGAAAGAACTGCAACACCACATGACGATCCCAAGGTGCCACCGAAGGCACAAATGAAAGTTGGACGTGCAACACGTCTTTCACGCAAACTGAACTTCCGGAAGGGAAGCTTATAGTTTCAGAAAGAAAATTTCCAATGCTGAAAACTGGACCATAATGGAGTCCAACTGCAGTCTGCATTTCCCCCAGCCTGTAGGAAACGGAGAAAATGCCTTACTGAAACACCTCCGTTGAAACGGTCTTGGATTTACACTAAGACATATATTTTCTCCAAAAACGGTGGTAATGTCTAGACGTTACTCCTTTCCTGGCCTGAACAAGAGTGGGGATGACTTCCTTGGGAATACCCTTTCGAGGTACGATTCGGCGCTGAACAGTCATGCCGTCAAATGTAGCCGCGGAAAGTCTAGGTACACGCCCGGTACCTACCGTAGTAGGTCCTTGCGAAGAGGAAAAGGCCTAGGATCTTTTAATAAGCAACTCCTGAATATCTGAGTACCAAGCCCTCCTTGGCCAGTCTGGGGCAGTGAAAATTGCCCGAACCTTTGTTCTTCCTATTATACCTTCCTATTATACCGAGAACTTTTGGGATCAGTGGAAGTGGAAGGAATACAATGACCGGAATAGTTACTGGGTTATTAGAGCATCTAATGCTACTGCCTGAGGGTCTCTTGACCTGAAACTATTTTTTTTTTAAAGTTTCTCGTTGTCCACTGGAGGAACTCCCCAAAGACTTGTCACCTCTGTGAAGACTTCTTGGTGGAAGTCCCACTCTCCCGGACGGAGATCATGTCTGCTGAGGAACCATGCTTCCCAGTTGTCCACCAGAATGAAAATTGCCGACAGAGCCTTTACAGATTTTTCTGGCCAGAGGAGGATCTTTGTCACCTCAGCCATTTCCGCTCTGCTTTTTTCTGTTACCTTATCCAACTGGATCTGCACGGGGTGATCTTGAAGAAGATGTACCGCCTGCTGAAGGCCGTCGTAAATGGCTCTCATTTCCAGCATATTCATGTGAAGGCAGGCTTCCCGACTTTAGCATTTTTCTTGGAAGCTTTTCCCTTGAGTGACAGCTCCCCAGCCTCGGAGACTTGCATCCGTGGATACCAGGACCCAGTCCTGACCCCGAACCTACGTCCATCTAGTAAGTGCGAGGTGTGGAGCCACCACAGGAGCAAAACCCTGGCTTTTGACAACATGGATTATCCCGTGTATGTGTAGGTGGGAACCGGACCCCTCGTCCCACAGGACCCACTAGAACACCTTGGCAAGGAACCTGCCAACTGAACAGCCTTGTAGGCCGCAACCATCTTTTCTAATGTATTGATGGATTGACACTCCAGCTGGTCTTGGAATTCGTATGACCAGACTCTGGATTTCCAGATCCTGTTCCACTGGAAGAAAATACTCTCTGTAGTATCTAGTATTATTCCCATAACCGACAACCGCGTCGGTGGGCCATCAGTGATTCTGGTAAGTTCAGGAGCCAACCCTGTTGTTGAAGAACTGTCAGGGAGAGTGCAACGTTTTGCACCCACTGGTTTCTTGATCTCGCCGTTATCAGATCGTCCCCGTACGGGATAAACGTGGCTCCGTACTAGAGATAGAGAACCCTCATTACTGCCATCATCCTGGTGAAACTGGTAATGACCAACCTGAATAGCAAACCTCGGGTAAACTTATGCGGAGTAAAATGTAATTAGACCTCCTTTATTCTTCTTTAGATTAGATTTGAATTTGTTTAAAATAAGAATTTACTTACCGATAATTCTATTTCTCATAGTCCGTAGTGGATGCTGGGGACTCCGAAAGGACCATGGGGAATAGCGGCTCCGCAGGAGACTGGGCACAAAAGTAAAAGCTTTAAGACTACCTGGTGTGCACTGGCTCCTCCCCCTATGACCCTCCTCCAAGCCTCAGTTAGGATACTGTGCCCGGACGAGCGTACACAATAAGGAAGGATTTTGAATCCCGGGTAAGACTCATACCAGCCACACCAATCACACCGTACAACTTGTGATCTGAACCCAGTTAACAGCATGATAACAGAGGAGCCTCTGAAAAGATGGCTCACAACAATAATAACCCGATTTTTTGTAACAATAACTATGTACAAGTATTGCAGACAATCCGCACTTGGGATGGGCGCCCAGCATCCACTACGGACTATGAGAAATAGAATTATCGGTAAGTAAATTCTTATTTTCTCTGACGTCCTAGTGGATGCTGGGGACTCCGAAAGGACCATGGGGATTATACCAAAGCTCCCAAACGGGCGGGAGAGTGCGGATGACTCTGCAGCACCGAATGAGAGAACTCCAGGTCCTCCTCAGCCAGGGTATCAAATTTGTAGAATTTAGCAAACGTGTTTGCCCCTGACCAAGTAGCTGCTCGGCAAAGTTGTAAAGCCAAGACCCCTCGGGCAGCCGCCCAAGATGAGCCCACTTTCCGTGTGGAATGGGCTTTTACAGATTTTGGCTGTGGCAGGCCTGCCACAGAATGTGCAAGCTGAATTGTACTACAAATCCAACGAGCAATAGTCTGCATAGAAGCAGGAGCACCCAGCTTGTTGGGTGCATACAGGATAAACAGCGAGTCAGATTTTCTGACTCCAGCCGTCCTGGAAACATATATTTTCAGGGCCCTGACTACGTCCAGCAACTTGGAATCCTCCAAGTCCCTAGTAGCCGCAGGCACCACAATAGGCTGGTTTAAGTGAAATGCTGAAACCACCTTAGGGAGAAATTGAGGACGAGTCCTCAATTCTGCCCTGTCCGTATGAAAAATTAGGTAAGGGCTTTTATAGGATAAAGCCGCCAATTCTGAGACACGCCTGGCTGAGGCCAGGGCTAACAGCATTACCACTTTCCATGTGAGATATTTTAAGTCCACAGTGGTGAGTGGTTCAAACCAATGTGATTTTAGGAACCCCAAAACTACATTGAGATCCCAAGGTGCCACTGGAGGCACAAAAGGAGGCTGTATATGCAGTACCCCCTTGACAAACGTCTGAACTTCAGGAACTGAAGCTAGTTCTTTTTGGAAGAATATTGACAGGGCCGAAATTTGAACCTTAATGGACCCTAATTTTAGGCCCATAGACAGTCCTGTTTGCAGGAAATGCAGGAAACGACCCAGTTGAAATTCCTCTGTAGGGGCCTTCCTGGCCTCACACCACGCAACATATTTACGCCAAATACGGTGATAATGTTGCACAGTTACATCCTTCCTGGCTTTGATCAGGGTAGGGATGACTTCATCCGGAATGCCTTTTTCCTTCAGGATCCGGCGTTCAACCGCCATGCCGTCAAACGCAGCCGCGGTAAGTCTTGGAACAGACATGGTCCCTGCTGGAGCAGGTCCTTTCTTAGAGGTAGAGGCCACGGGTCTTCCGTGAGCATCTCTTGAAGTTCCGGGTACCAAGTCCTTCTTGGCCAATCCGGAGCCACGAGTATAGTCCTTACTCCTCTCCTTCTTATGATTCTCAGTACCTTGGGTATGAGAGGCAGAGGAGGGAACACATACACTGACTGGTACACCCACGGTGTTACCAGAGCGTCCACAGCTATTGCCTGAGGGTCCCTTGACCTGGCGCAATATCTGTCCAGTTTTTTGTTGAGGCGGGACGCCATCATGTCCACCTTTGGTTTTTCCCAACGGTTCACAATCATGTGGAAGACTTCTGGGTGAAGTCCCCACTCCCCCGGGTGGAGATCGTGTCTGCTGAGGAAGTCTGCTTCCCAGTTGTCCACTCCCGGAATGAACACTGCTGACAGTGCTATCACATGATTTTCCGCCCAGCGAAGAATCCTTGCAACTTCCGTCATTGCCCTCCTGCTTCTTGTGCCGCCCTGTCTGTTTACGTGGGCGACTGCCGTGATGTTGTCCGACTGGATCAGCACCGGCTGACCCTGAAGCAGAGGCCTTGCCTGACTTAGGGCATTGTAAATGGCCTTTAGTTCCAGGATATTTATGTGAAGTGACGTTTCCATGCTTGACCACAAGCCCTGGAAATTTCTTCCCTGTGTGACTGCTCCCCAGCCTCTCAGGCTGGCATCCGTGGTCACCAGGACCCAGTCCTGAATGCCGAATCTGCGGCCCTCTAGAAGATGAGCACTCTGCAACCACCACAGGAGAGACACCCTTGTCCTTGGAGACAGGGTTATCCGCTGATGCATTTGAAGATGCGATCCGGACCATTTGTCCAGCAGATCCCACTGAAAAGTTCTTGCGTGGAATCTGCCGAATGGAATCGCTTCGTAAGAAGCCACCATTTTTCCCAGGACCCTTGTGCATTGATGCACTGACACTTGGCCTGGTTTTAGGAGGTTCCTGACTAGGTCGGATAACTCCCTGGCTTTCTCCTCCGGGAGAAACACCTTTTTCTGTACTGTGTCCAGAATCATCCCTAGGAACAGCAGACGTGTCGTCGGAATCAGCTGCGATTTTGGAATATTTAGAATCCATCCGTGCTGTCGTAGTACTACTTGAGATAGTGCTACTCCGACCTCTAACTGTTCTCTGGACCTTGCCCTTATCAGGAGATCGTCCAAGTAAGGGATAATTAAGACGCCTTTTCTTCGAAGAAGAATCATCATTTCGGCCATTACCTTGGTAAAGACCCGGGGTGCCGTGGACAATCCAAACGGCAGCGTCTGAAACTGATAGTGACAGTTCTGTACCACAAACCTGAGGTACCCTTGGTGAGAAGGGCAAATTGGGACATGGAGGTAAGCATCCTTGATGTCCAGAGACACCATATAGTCCCCTTCTTCCAGGTTCGCTATCACTGCTCTGAGTGATTCCATCTTGAATTTGAACCTTTGTATGTAAGTGTTCAAGGATTTCAGATTTAAAATAGGTCTCATCGAGCCGTCCGGCTTCGGTACCACAAACAGCGTGGAATAATACCCCTTTCCCTGTTGTAGGAGGGGTACCTTGATTATCACCTGCTGGGAATACAGCTTGTGAATGGCTTCCAATACCGCCTCCCTGTCGGGGGGAGACGTTGGTAAAGCAGACTTCAGGAACCGGCGAGGGGGAGACGTCTCGAATTCCAATTTGTACCCCTGAGATACTACCTGCAGGATCCAGGGGTCCACTTGCGAGTGAGCCCACTGCGCGCTGAAATTCTTGAGACGGGCCCCCACCGTGCCTGAGTCCGCTTGTAAGGCCCCAGCGTCATGCTGAGGACTTGGCAGAAGCGGGGGAGGGCTTCTGTTCCTGGGAAGAGGCTGTCTGCTGCAGTCTTTTTCCCCTTCCTCTGCCCCGGGGCAGATACGAGTGGCCTTTTGCCCGCTTGCCCTTATGGGGACGAAAGGACTGAGCCTGAAAAGACGGTGTCTTTTTCTGCTGAGAGGTGACCTGGGGTAAAAAGGTGGATTTCCCAGCCGTTGCCGTGGCCACCAGGTCCGATAGACCGATCCCAAATAACTCCTCCCCTTTATACGGCAATACTTCCATATGCCGTTTGGAATCCGCATCACCTGACCACTGTCGCGTCCATAACCCTCTTCTGGCAGAAATGGACAGCGCACTTACTCTTGATGCCAGAGTGCAAATATCCCTCTGTGCATCTCTCATATATAGAAATGCATCCTTTAAATGCTCTATAGTCAATAATATATTGTCCCTGTCCAGGGTATCAATATTTTCAGTCAGGGAATCCGACCAAGCCACCCCAGCACTGCACATCCAGGCTGAGGCGATTGCTGGTCGCAGTATAATACCAGTATGTGTGTATATACTTTTTAGGATATTTTCCAGCTTCCTATCAGCTGGTTCCTTGAGGGC
The DNA here is from genome assembly GCF_028390025.1 of Pseudophryne corroboree. NCBI lineage: Eukaryota > Metazoa > Chordata > Amphibia > Anura > Myobatrachidae > Pseudophryne > Pseudophryne corroboree. The sequence continues at coordinate 348,077,845 of NC_086445.1, forward strand.
GGCCGTATCAGGAGACGGTAACGCCACTTGTTTTGATAAGCGTGTGAGCGCCTTATCTACCCTAGGGGGTGTTTCCCAACGCGCCCTAACCTCTGGCGGGAAAGGGTATAATGCCAATAATTTTTTAGAAATTAGCAGTTTTTTATCGGGGGAAACCCACGCTTCATCACACACCTCATTTAATTCATCTGATTCAGGAAAAACTACGGGTAGTTTTTTCACACCCCACATAATACCCTTTTTTGTGGTACTTGTAGTATCAGAAATGTTCAAAACCTCCTTCATTGCCGTGATCATGTAACGTGTGGCCCTACTGGAAAATACGTTTGTTTCCTCACCGTCGACACTGGAGTCAGTGTCCGTGTCTGGGTCTGTGTCGACCACCTGAGGTAACGGGCGCTTTAGAGCCCCTGACGGTGTTTGAGACGCCTGTACAGGTATTAACTGATTTGCCGGCTGTCTCATGTCGTCAACAGTCTTTTGTAAAGTGCTGACACTATCACGTAATTCCTTCCATAAGACCATCCAGTCAGGTGTCGACTCCCTAGGGGGTGACATCACTAATACAGGCAATTGCTCCGCCTCCATACCATTTTCCTCCTCATACATGTCGACACAACGTACCGACACACAGCACACACACAGGGAATGCTCTGATAGAGGACAGGACCCCACTAGCCCTTTGGGGAGACAGAGGGAGAGTTTGCCAGCACACACCAGAGCGCTATATATATACAGGGATAACCTTATATAAGTGTTTTTCCCTTATATAGCTGCTGTATAGATTTATCTGCCAAATTAGTGCCCCCCCTCTCTTGTTTTACCCTGTGTTTCTGTAGTGCAGGACTGCAGGGGAGAGTCAGGGAGCTTCCCTCCAACGGAGCTGTGAGGAAAAATGGCGCCAGTGTGCTGAGGAGATAGGCTCCGCCCCCTTCTCGGCGGCCGTTCTCCCGCTTTTTTATGGAAAAACAGGCATGAGTTAAATGCATCCATATAGCCCAGGAGCTATATGTGATGCATTTTTTGCCCCCTAAGGTGTTTATATTGCGTCTCAGGGCGCCCCCACCCAGCGCCCTGCACCCTCAGTGACCGGAGTGTGAAGTGTGCTGAGAGCAATGGCGCACAGCTGCGGTGCTGTGCGCTACCTTATTGAAGACAGGACGTCTTCTGCCGCCGATTTTTCCGGACCTCTTCTGCTCTTCTGGCTCTGTAAGGGGGACGGCGGCGCGGCTCTGGGACCCATCCATTGCTGGGCCTGTGATCGTCCCTCTGGAGCTAATGTCCAGTAGCCTAAGAATCCCAATCCACTCTGCACGCAGGTGAGTTCGCTTCTTCTCCCCTTAGTCCCTCGATGCAGTGAGCCTGTTGCCAGCACGTCTCACTGAAAATAAAAAACCTAAAACTAAACTTTTTTCTAAGCAGCTCAGGAGAGCCACCTAGACTGCACCCTTCTCGTTCGGGCACAAAAATCTAACTGAGGCTTGGAGGAGGGTCATAGGGGGAGGAGCCAGTGCACACCACCTGATCCTAAAGCTTTTACTTTTGTGCCCTGTCTCCTGCGGAGCCGCTATTCCCCATGGTCCTTTCGGAGTCCCCAGCATCCACTAGGACGTCAGAGAAAATAAGAATTTACTTACCGATAATTCTATTTCTCGGAGTCCGTAGTGGATGCTGGGGTTCCTGAAAGGACCATGGGGAATAGCGGCTCCGCAGGAGACAGGGCACAAAAAGTAAAGCTTTTCCAGATCAGGTGGTGTGCACTGGCTCCTCCCCCTATGACCCTCCTCCAGACTCCAGTTAGGTACTGTGCCCGGACGAGCGTACACAATAAGGGAGGATTTTGAATCCCGGGTAAGACTCATACCAGCCACACCAATCACACCGTACAACTTGTGATCTAAACCCAGTTAACAGTATGATAACAGAGGAGCCTCTGAAAGATGGCTCCCTAAACAATAACCCGAATTAGTTAACAATAACTATGTACAAGTATTGCAGATAATCCGCACTTGGGATGGGCGCCCAGCATCCACTACGGACTCCGAGAAATAGAATTATCGGTAAGTAAATTCTTATTTTCTCTATCGTCCTAGTGGATGCTGGGGTTCCTGAAAGGACCATGGGGATTATACCAAAGCTCCCAAACGGGCGGGAGAGTGCGGATGACTCTGCAGCACCGAATGAGAGAACTCCAGGTCCTCCTTTGCCAGGGTATCAAATTTGTAGAATTTTACAAACGTGTTCTCCCCTGACCACGTAGCTGCTCGGCAGAGTTGTAATGCCGAGACCCCTCGGGCAGCCGCCCAAGATGAGCCCACCTTCCTTGTGGAATGGGCCTTAACAGATTTAGGCTGTGGCAGGCCTGCCACAGAATGTGCAAGTTGAATTGTGTTACAAATCCAACGAGCAATCGACTGCTTAGAAGCAGGCGCACCCAACTTGTTGGGTGCATACAGTATAAACAGCGAGTCAGATTTTCTGACTCCAGCCGTCCTTGAAATGTATATTTTTAAAGCTCTGACAACGTCCAACAACTTGGAGTCCTCCAAGTCGCTTGTAGCCGCAGGCACTACAATAGGCTGGTTCAGGTGAAACGCTGATACCACCTTAGGGAGAAAATGCGGACGCGTCCGCAGCTCTGCCCTATCCGAATGGAAAATTAAATAAGGGCTTTTATAAGATAAAGCCGCCAGTTCAGATACTCTCCTGGCGGACGCCAGGGCCAGTAACATAGTCACTTTCCATGTGAGATATTTCAAATCCACATTTTTTAGTGGTTCAAACCAATGGGATTTGAGGAAATCTAAAACTACATTTAGATCCCACGGTGCCACCGGAGGCACCACAGGAGGCTGTATATGCAGTACTCCTTTGACAAAAGTCTGGACCTCAGGAACTGAGGCCAATTCTTTTTGGAAGAATATTGACAGGGCCGAAATTTGAACCTTAATAGATCCCAATTTGAGACCCATAGACAATCCTGATTGCAGGAAATGTAGGAAACGACCCAGTTGAAATTCCTCCGTCGGAGCACTCCGATCCTCGCACCACGCAACATATTTCCGCCAAATGCGGTGATAATGCTTCGCGGTGACTTCCTTTCTTGCCTTAATCAAGGTAGGAATGACTTCTTCTGGAATGCCTTTTCCTTTTAGGATCTGGCGTTCAACCGCCATGCCGTCAAACGCAGCCGCGGTAAGTCTTGGAATAGACACGGTCCCTGCTGAAGCAGGTCCTGTCTTAGAGGTAGAGGCCACGGATCGTCCGTGACCATCTCTTGAAGTTCCGGGTACCAAGACCTTCTTGGCCAATCCGGAGCCACTAGTATCGTTCTTACTCCGCTTTGCCGTATGATTCTCAATACCTTTGGTATGAGAGGCAGAGGAGGAAACACATACACCGACTGGTACACCCAAGGTGTTACCAGCGCGTCCACAGCTATTGCCTGCGGATCTCTTGACCTGGCGCAATACCTGTCCAGTTTTTTGTTGAGGCGAGACGCCATCATGTCCACCATTGGTCTTTCCCAACGGTTTATTAGCATGTGGAAAACTTCTGGATGAAGTCCCCACTCTCCCGGGTGAAGATCGTGTCTGCTGAGGAAGTCTGCTTCCCAGTTGTCCACTCCCGGGATGAACACTGCTGACAGTGCTATCACGTGATTCTCCGCCCAGCGAAGGATCCTGGCAGCTTCTGCCATTGCACTCCTGCTTCTTGTGCCGCCCTGTCTGTTTACATGGGCGACTGCCGTGATGTTGTCCGACTGGATCAACACCGGTCTTCCTTGAAGCAGAGGTTCCGCCTGGCTTAGAGCATTGTAGATTGCTCTTAGTTCCAGAATGTTTATGTGAAGAGACTTTTCCAGGCTCGACCACACTCCCTGGAAGTTTCTTCCTTGTGTGACTGCTCCCCAGCCTCTCAGGCTGGCGTCCGTGGTCACCAGGATCCAATCCTGTATGCCGAATCTGCGGCCCTCCAATAGATGAGCCCTCTGCAACCACCACAGAAGAGATACCCTTGTCCTTGGAGACAGGGTTATCCGCAGGTGCATCTGAAGATGCGTGCATTGATGTACAGACACCTTTCCTGGTTTTAGGAGATTCCTGACCAGGTCGGATAACTCCTTGGCTTTTTCCTCGGGAAGAAAAACCTTTTTCTGAACCGTGTCCAGAATCATCCCTAGGAACAGCAGACGAGTTGTCGGCATTAATTGGGATTTTGGAATATTCAGAATCCATCCGTGCTGCTTTAGCACCTCTTGAGATATTGCTAATCCCATCTCTAGCTGTTCTCTGGACCTTGCCCTTATTAGGAGATCGTCCAAGTATGGGATAATTAATACGCCTTTTCTTCGAAGAAGAATCATCATCTCGGCCATTACCTTTGTAAAGACCCGAGGTGCCGTGGACAAACCAAACGGCAGCGTCTGAAACTGATAGTGACAGTTTTGTACAACGAACCTGAGGTACCCCTGGTGTGAGGGGTAAATTGGAACGTGGAGATACGCATCCTTGATGTCCAAGGATACCATAAAGTCCCCTTCTTCCAGGTTCGCTATCACTGCTCTGAGTGACTCCATCTTGAACTTGAACTTCTTTATGTACAGGTTCAAGGACTTCAGATTTAGAATAGGCCTTACCGAGCCATCCGGCTTCGGTACCACAAATAGAGTGGAATAATACCCCTTCCCTTGTTGTAGAAGAGGTACCTTGACTATCACCTGCTGAGAGTACAGCTTGTGAATGGCTTCCAAAACCGTCTCCCTTTCGGAAGGGGACGTTGGTAAAGCCGACTTCAGGAAACGGCGAGGTGGATCTGTCTCTAATTCCAACCTGTACCCCTGAGATATTATCTGCAGGATCCAGGGATCTACCTGCGAGTGAGCCCACTGCGCGCTGTAATTTTTGAGACGACCTCCCACCGTCCCCGAGTCCGCTTGAGAAGCCCCAGCGTCATGCTGAGGCTTTTGTAGAAGCCGGGGAGGGCTTCTGTTCCTGGGAAGGAGCTGCCTGTTGCTGTTTCTTCCCTCGACCTCTGCCTCGTGGCAGATATGAATAGCCCTTTGCTCTTTTATTTTTAAAGGAACGAAAGGGCTGCGGTTGAAAAGTCGGTGCCTTTTTCTGTTGGGGAGTGACTTGAGGTAGAAAGGTGGATTTCCCGGCTGTAGCCGTGGCCACCAAATCTGATAGACCGACTCCAAATAACTCCTCCCCTTTATACGGCAAAACTTCCATATGCCGTTTTGAATCCGCATCGCCTGTCCACTGTCGCGTCCATAAAGCTCTTCTGGCCGAAATGGACATAGCACTTACCCGTGATGCCAGTGTGCAGATATCCCTCTGTGCATCACGCATATAAAGAAATGCATCCTTTATTTGTTCTAACGACAGTAAAATATTGTCCCTGTCCAGGGTATCAATATTTTCAATCAGGGACTCTGACCAAACTACCCCAGCACTGCACATCCAGGCAGTCGCTATAGCTGGTCGTAGTATAACACCTGCATGTGTGTATATACTTTTTTGGATATTTTCCATCCTCCTATTTGATGGATCTTTAAGTGCGGCCGTCTCAGGAGAAGGTAACGCCACTTGTTTTGATAAGCGTGTTAGCGCCTTGTCCACCCTAGGAGGTGTTTCCCAGCGCTCCCTAACCTCTGGCGGGAAAGGGTATAATGCCAATAATTTCTTTGAAATTATCAGCTTTTTATCAGGGGCAACCCACGCTTCATCACACACGTCATTTAATTCTTCTGATTCAGGAAAAACTATAGGTAGTTTTTTCACACCCCACATAATACCCTGTTTAGTGGTACCTGTAGTATCAGCTAAATGTAACGCCTCCTTCATTGCCAAAATCATATAACGTGTGGCCCTACTGGAAAATACGGTTGATTCGTCACCGTCACCACTGGAATCAGTGCCTGTGTCTGGGTCTGTGTCGACCGACTGAGGCAAAGGGCGTTTTACAGCCCCTGACGGTGTTTGAGGCGCCTGGACAGGCACTAATTGATTGTCCGGCCGCCTCATGTCGTCAAACGACTGCTTTAGCGTGTTGACACTATCCCGTAATTCCATAAATAAAGGCATCCATTCTGGTGTCGACCCCCTAGGAGGTGACATCCCCATATTTGGCAATTGCTCCGCCTCCACACCAATATCGTCCTCATACATGTCGACACACACGTACCGACACACAGCAGACACACAGGGAATGCTCTAAACGAAGACAGGACCCACTAGCCCTTTGGGGAGACAGAGGGAGAGTCTGCCAGCACACACCAAAAAGCGCTATATATGACAGGGATAGCCTTATAATAAGTGCTCCCTTATAGCTGCTTTATATATATCAAGATATTGCCATTAAATTTGCCCCCCCTCTCTGTTTTACCCTGTTTCTGTAGTGCAGTGCAGGGGAGAGACCTGGGAGCCGTCCTGACCAGCGGAGCTGTGAGAGGAAATGGCGCCGTGTGCTGAGGAGATAGGCCCCGCCCCTTTTTCGGCGGCTCGTCTCCCGCTATTTTGTGAATACAGGCAGGGGTTAAATATCTCCATATAGCCTCTGGGGGCTATATGTGAGGTATTTTTAGCCTTTATATAGGTTTACATTTGCCTCCCAGGGCGCCCCCCCCCAGCGCCCTGCACCCTCAGTGACTGCGTGTGAAGTGTGCTGAGAGGAAAATGGCGCACAGCTGCAGTGCTGTGCGCTACCTTTAGAAGACTGCAGGAGTCTTCAGCCGCCGATTCTGGACCTCTTCTTACTTCAGCATCTGCAAGGGGGCCGGCGGCGCGGCTCCGGTGACCATCCAGGCTGTACCTGTGATCGTCCCTCTGGAGCTGATGTCCAGTAGCCAAGAAGCCAATCCATCCTGCACGCAGGTGAGTTCACTTCTTCTCCCCTCTGTCCCTCGTTGCAGTGATCCTGTTGCCAGCAGGAATCACTGTAAAATAAAAAACCTAAGCTAAACTTTCTCTAAGCAGCTCTTTATGAGAGCCACCTAGAATTGCACCCTTCTCGGCCGGGCACAAAAATCTAACTGGAGTCTGGAGGAGGGTCATAGGGGGAGGAGCCAGTGCACACCACCTGATCTGGAAAAGCTTTACTTTTTGTGCCCTGTCTCCTGCGGAGCCGCTATTCCCCATGGTCCTTTCAGGAACCCCAGCATCCACTAGGACGATAGAGAAATAGAAATTAAAGTATGTCAGATTTTTGGATTGGTCTGACCTAGCCGTCTGACTACGGGAGCACGAAGAGGCTTGACTAACAGTCTTCTCCCTATTGTGACAGGGGACACCAGGACCATGACCTGATCCTGACACAACTCTTGTGTTGCGTTGCATACTCCCTCCCCGTCCGGAGGACAATCGGTAATAATGAAAAATTGGTGAGGGAAAAACGCCTGGAAACTCCAGTATGCACCCTTGGGACACTATTCGTAAACCCCACGGGTCCAAGTCTGTTCCAGGACCGACTGAAAAGTTTTAGACGTGACCTCACCGGTGTGGGCTCCCGCAAGAGAGTCCCAGCGTCATGCAGTGGATCTGGCAGAAAACAGAGGATGATTTCTGCCCCTGTGACCTTGAAGAGGCTGCTGACCTCTTCCCTTTTCTCCTTCCTCTACCTGCAAAGAAAGAAGGGGGAATCCATATCTATTGGGCTGACATGACTGCATCTGACAATTATGCGTCATCATCCGTTGTGAGGGAACATAGGCCCAGAAGGTAGACCTACCCACGGCATCTGCCGAGATCAAATTAAGTAGGTCGTCACCGAACCGGGCTTCACCTTCATCTGGAAGAGACTCCATATCTTCTCGGAGTCAACCTCAGCATTCCATTGGTGAATACACAACTCCCTCCTAGCCGAAACCATGGAATCGGCCCGCGAACCCAAGAGTCCTCTATCCCTTGCAGTCACACGAAAGCATGCTGCAGCATCCTTGATACGACCCAACGTAAGGAGTATACCATCTCTCCCCAGGGTATCTATAACGGATGACCAGGCAACCGACCATTTTTGAATACTACTACTACTCCCCATGCGCATGTAATGGCCAGGTCTAACTGACGTACGCGTGGACACATAACTAGAACATAACGAAAGCTTCCTACATATGATTCGCTGGCTTCGTGACAGGGCCCCGTGCAGAACAGGGGGTGACACCCACTTTATTCTATCCGCGGCGGGAAAAGAATAAACAATCGGAATCCTCTTGAGGATTTGAAATCATCTTGTCAGGGCTGACCCAGACCTTCTTGAACAGAGCGTTCAGCACATGAGAATAAAGAATGTTACTTCAGCATTATTATAACTACATATATATATATATATATATATATATATATTGGACAGTGGAAGTATGGCGCCACAGGTGTGTGTGAGATAGATAAATATGACAGAATCAGACACTCCTTAAATAATTCAAGGCGTCAGCTAACCCTCAAGTATTAGGCAGGGATAAACTGCCTAGGTTAAATTGTATAAAAAGAGGGGGGATGAGGGTTACAGCGACCAACGGTGTCAAATATAAAAAATATGAAGAGACTAACTGGATACGTAAAAAAATAGTAGTATATTTATTAATACAAAAAATATAAAACCAAGGTATAAAACCAGTTATAATAAAATGTCACAGTGGGTTTAAAAGCCGGAGGGTATATGCTAAAAATTAATACCAACTAAAAGGATAGCTAAAACAATAATATAAATAGTATAAAGGCAGTGATGATAGGATATCCAAAAAAAGAGAGAATGCTGCTTATCTTTTTAAGGTGGAGAGTCAATGGAGGTACACCCAACGCGTTTCGTCACTCTGACTTCATCAGGGGGTATGGGACTACTGAACAGGTACTCTTATTTATAGCACATGCAATTAAGAATGGATAGTTGTGACATCACTTCCTGTGTGGACTAATATTATTACCTTATGTGAGTTTTTTAACATGGGTATAACAGTTACTTAGTGTATTATAAAACAACCTCATAGAGCTTTTCATATATGAAAAACGAGTTTTAAATACTATAAAACTTCAGTAAAACAGTCCGGGGACGGGGCCGACGTCACTTCCGCCCCACTTCCTTTGTAGGAGTACTCGTATTGCGCATGCGCACAAGCGCCACACTTCCGGTCCGTGAACAAGTCTGTTTATGTTTCTCAGTCTGTTCTTCCGTTATTGCCGTCGCGTCACTTCCGGTTGCGGGCGGGATCTTCATCTATAGGCTGGGCAGCTTGTCAGTCATCGCGGCGGCCATTTTGTGGATGATTTTGATTTCTGAAGCATACATCAGTGCCGAGTCTTTCTATTTGACAGTAGTAGTTGTCCTTCATTTATCATTGCTGTGGCCATTTTGTTGGAGTTTCTGGCATCCAATAAATATAACAGTACAGAATTCCGTTTTGGAAGCAGCGCACGTATGAAAAGTAAAAAATATAGAAAGATGTATATGTTAGTGTCTATTCTATTAAAGAATTTTCAATTATCATACAGTGATCTGAGACTTTATATTGGGGGAGTTTTGAAAAATAACAATTGTTGCAAAAAAGTGACGTTTTTTTGTTCAAACAGTGAGGTGGACAAAATGTAGAATTAAACCATGGACCATATTTATACTAGTCACTTTGTGGCATAAAAAGGTTTTGAATACATTTTTTTTGACCTTAGAGAAGTAATAGATAACCTTGTACACATGGTATAGGCATAGGAATAATTTATGAATGGTGATGGTCAGTGAGGAGATAAAAATAATTATAAACTAGTATCTGATATCAGTTATGTGCATATGTGCTAGACAGCGTGGAACCATTTAGGATACGTTAGTATGTTCATAATATATTACTCAGTCATATACTAGTCATTGGTGATATATATAGATAAAAAGTGCATATGTGTATGACTGGTTGTGAGAGTTGGTGATGTGTTAAATTAATTATTTGCTATCAAGAACCTGTGCAATAGTGATTTAGCCATCTATTAATATTATTTCAAGCCTGACAAGGCTCGCTCTTCTACAGTACCCAATATTCGCAAGTAGTTACCCACTTGTTACTGATTGGGCCCAACACTGCTTAGCTTCCAAGATCGGACGGAATTGGGCGTAGAACCAGTGCGGTATGACTGTAGCATATAATGAAATAAGTCAGGCATATACTATAAAAGTTTTTTATTAAGATAATTAGTGACTATATACGGTGTTTTACAAATAGTGGTGATCGGAAAGTAAGTATGATGATGTGAAGCAAGCTTGAGAAGGAAAGAATTGGCTTATCTGTATCCAGAAGATTTTGGAGGGGGGTACTTCTCTCATAGAAATGGAGCGATTTCATATCCCTCATTGAAGCCCATGGGGTGTGCAGTTTTTAGTTGGAATATCCAAAACATCTCTCTTTGAGAGAGCTTCTTGGCAAGGTCTCCACCCCTTTCGCCACTGGTCACGTGTTCGATGGCTTTGAAAGTCATCTCTTCTGGATTACAATTGTGTTCCAGTTTAAAATGTCTGTACAGCAAGTGAGTCTCTACTTTGTTTTTGATACTTCGTACATGTTCCTGTACTCTAATTTTCAAGGTTCTTTTTGTTTTACCTACATATTTTTTGTGGCATGTACATTCCAACAAATAGATTACGGATGTAATATTACAGTTCATGAATTCTTTGATTTTGAATTCTTGTGTGCCGTCTGTATTGCAAAAAGTTTTTCTGTTAGGATTAAGAAATTTGCAGATGTTGCAGTGTCCACACTTGTAAGATCCGATGCATTTGGGGAGAGAGTTGGATTTTCCCTCTAATGGTATTTCTTTTAGCATGCTGGGCGCGAGGATGTCTTTCAAATTACGTGATTTTCGAAATACTAGTTCTGGTTGTGGTGGAAGGATCTTCTTTAAGATGGGGTCCATTAAAAGTATGTCCCAGTGGGTTCTTAGTGAAGTCCTGATGGTTTGTTCATGAGAACTGTAAGTAGTAACAAAGGAAATAGACTCCTTTGGTGCCGTTTTTTCCTTATAGGTCAGCAAATTTTCTCTCTCCAAATTTCTTGTCTTGGTAACAGCTTTGTCTAGTATAGTTTTTGGATAAAGTTTGTCCTCAAATCTTTTTCTGTATGTTTCAAGTTGTTCCTCACATTCTTCGTTTTTGTTGCAATTCCTCCTTATTCTATGGAATTGAGAGTAGGGGATGTTGTTCTTCCATTTTTTGGAGTGATTGCTCTTGTAGTGAAGGTAGCTGTTCTTATCAACATCTTTTATAAAAATTTTTGTAGACACTGCCTCTTTCTCTCCCATTAAGATTAGATCCAGGAATTCAATGGACTCTTTGTTCAGATTGTAGGTAAAAGATAAATTAAAATCATTGATCTGTAAAAGTTTAAAAAAGTCCAGAAATGATTCGGCACTCCCATCCCATATGATCAGGATATCGTCAATGTATCTTTTATACATGACAATGGATTCCTTGAAGTGTTGCGTGGTGTATATGTGCTTCTCCTCCCATCTTCCCATAAATAAATTGGCGAAGCTTGGGGCAAAAATAGTCCCCATAGCGGTGCCGCACCGTTGTAGGTAAAATTTGTCTAAAAATTTAAAATAATTACGGCTTAAAATGAATTTCATAAGATCGCAAATAAAATTCCTATGGGGTTCGGTGAGAGTGTTATCTTTGTCCAAGTATTCTTTGCTTGCTTCAATTCCTTTTTCGTGCTCGATACAGGTATATAAGGATTGCACATCAATAGTTATCCATATATATGACTCTTTCCATTTCACTTTCTTGACTTCATTCAGGACCATGGTGGTATCTTTAAGGTATGATGGTAATTTTTTAACGTACGGATTTAGAAACACATCAACATATTTAGACAGATTTGATGTAAGGGAGTCTATCCCGGCAACAATTGGTCTCCCTGGTGGGTTGGACAGGCTCTTGTGGATTTTTGGCAGGAAATAAAATATGGGGGTCGTGGGGTTGGATTGCATTAAAAAAGAAAATTCATCCTTTGTGATGACGTCTTTCCTCAGTCCCTGTAGGAGTAGGGACCTCAGTTCATCTGTGTATTGATCTTTCGGGTCGTCTGTTAGCACGCTGTAGGAGTTGGAATCTCCTAACAATCTCCGTGCTTCTTGTATGTAATTATCCCGATTCATAATCACCAACCCCCCCCCCCTTATCAGCTGGTTTTAAAACAATTTGAGTATTCTTCTGTAGTTTCCGCATCGCTTCTATTTCTCTGTTATGTAGATTCTTGTTGATTACTGGTGGTGGTTCTTTCTCACATAGGTCCTTCTTCACTAGGTCGTAGAAGACGCTGATATTGCTCCCTTTGGATTCTACTGGATAATATTTGCTTTTTTGTTTGAGTCCGGATTTGGAGTTTGCTTCATAGTTAGAGATGACGGCATTCTCTTTTTTCATGAAGTGTCTTTTAAGGGTTAGTTTGCGTACAAATTTATTAAGGTCGATAAAGGTGTCAAATTTATTTAGTCCTTCGGACGGTGCAAAGGAGAATCCTTTGCTGAGAAGTGATTGTTCCGGTTTGGTGAGGGTATGAGTTGACAGGTTGAAAATACCTTTATCCCCTATATTGGAAGTTATAGGTTCCTCCTCTTGAATTCCTTTCCTCCTACCGCCCCGTTTTCCTCTACTTCTGCAAAACGTCTTTTTAGTGGGGAGGCATGTCTGACGTCCTCCTGTATTGTGCTTTTTGGATGTTCTTTTGGTCGTGTTCCTCGGCCTGATGATAAAAAATCCTGTTCGTCACTAGATTTGAGTCGATTCAGGACATTAAATCTGTTGTTTGTTCTTGTATGGGGTGTTCTTGGTGATTCTGTTCTCCATGTTGATCTTGTTCTTTGTGGTAGCGTCTTCCATTGGTATCTTTGGTCTGTTTTCTGAGGTTTGTCATATGTTTTAAATCTGCTCCAGTTCTTGGTGTTTCCCTGTTCGTAGTCCCTTTTATCTCTGAGAAATTTTTTCTCCTTCCCTCTTATGACTTCTTCTTCAATGTGATCCAACTTTTTGTTAAGAACATTCTCATTAACCCGGTAGTCGTCTTTGCCTTTATACGGTTCCAATTCAGCTTCTTTATCCTTAATGTCTTTCTCAAGTATCACTGCATTTTTCCTCCTTTCATTTATTAATAATTTCATTAAATTCATGGAGCATGTGTGTAAAATGGAGTCCCATTTTTCAATAAATTCGGGGTCCGTGTTCCCGAGGGTAGGTTGTTTCAAAATTCTTAGACCCCTCGGTATTCTATTAACTTCCACATAATGTTCAAGTCCTTTAATGTCCCACCAATTCTTTATTTCTTTAGCCATTAATCGTTCCATTCCCCAGAACAGGTCGTCTAGATCGCCTGATGGGGGTGCAGTGCTGTTTTGAGTCTCTTCATTAAATATCTTTTGGCACCAATCATTACGTTTATTGGTGCGTTCGTTCAATCTGAACATCTTAGAAATCTACTCACAGATACCAGGCTGCCTTACAAATAGTATCAAGTGAATTGGACAGTGGAAGTATGGCGCCACAGGTGTGTGTGAGATAGATAAATATGACAGAATCAGACACTCCTTAAATAATTCAAGGCGTCAGCTAACCCTCAAGTATTAGGCAGGGATAAACTGCCTAGGTTAAATTGTATAAAAAGAGGGGGGATGAGGGTTACAGCGACCAACGGTGTCAAATATAAAAAATATGAAGAGACTAACTGGATACGTAAAAAAATAGTAGTATATTTATTAATACAAAAAATATAAAACCAAGGTATAAAACCAGTTATAATAAAATGTCACAGTGGGTTTAAAAGCCGGAGGGTATATGCTAAAAATTAATACCAACTAAAAGGATAGCTAAAACAATAATATAAATAGTATAAAGGCAGTGATGATAGGATATCCAAAAAAAGAGAGAATGCTGCTTATCTTTTTAAGGTGGAGAGTCAATGGAGGTACACCCAACGCGTTTCGTCACTCTGACTTCATCAGGGGGTATGGGACTACTGAACAGGTACTCTTATTTATAGCACATGCAATTAAGAATGGATAGTTGTGACATCACTTCCTGTGTGGACTAATATTATTACCTTATGTGAGTTTTTTAACATGGGTATAACAGTTACTTAGTGTATTATAAAACAACCTCATAGAGCTTTTCATATATGAAAAACGAGTTTTAAATACTATAAAACTTCAGTAAAACAGTCCGGGGACGGGGCCGACGTCACTTCCGCCCCACTTCCTTTGTAGGAGTACTCGTATTGCGCATGCGCACAAGCGCCACACTTCCGGTCCGTGAACAAGTCTGTTTATGTTTCTCAGTCTGTTCTTCCGTTATTGCCGTCGCGTCACTTCCGGTTGCGGGCGGGATCTTCATCTATAGGCTGGGCAGCTTGTCAGTCATCGCGGCGGCCATTTTGTGGATGATTTTGATTTCTGAAGCATACATCAGTGCCGAGTCTTTCTATTTGACAGTAGTAGTTGTCCTTCATTTATCATTGCTGTGGCCATTTTGTTGGAGTTTCTGGCATCCAATAAATATAACAGTACAGAATTCCGTTTTGGAAGCAGCGCACGTATGAAAAGTAAAAAATATAGAAAGATGTATATGTTAGTGTCTATTCTATTAAAGAATTTTCAATTATCATACAGTGATCTGAGACTTTATATTGGGGGAGTTTTGAAAAATAACAATTGTTGCAAAAAAGTGACGTTTTTTTGTTCAAACAGTGAGGTGGACAAAATGTAGAATTAAACCATGGACCATATTTATACTAGTCACTTTGTGGCATAAAAAGGTTTTGAATACATTTTTTTTGACCTTAGAGAAGTAATAGATAACCTTGTACACATGGTATAGGCATAGGAATAATTTATGAATGGTGATGGTATTTAAAACTCGTTTTTCATATATGAAAAGCTCTATGAGGTTGTTTTATAATACACTAAGTAACTGTTATACCCATGTTAAAAAACTCACATAAGGTAATAATATTAGTCCACACAGGAAGTGATGTCACAACTATCCATTCTTAATTGCATGTGCTATAAATAAGAGTACCTGTTCAGTAGTCCCATACCCCCTGATGAAGTCAGAGTGACGAAACGCGTTGGGTGTACCTCCATTGACTCTCCACCTTAAAAAGATAAGCAGCATTCTCTCTTTTTTTGGATATCCTATCATCACTGCCTTTATACTATTTATATTATTGTTTTAGCTATCCTTTTAGTTGGTATTAATTTTTAGCATATACCCTCCGGCTTTTAAACCCACTGTGACATTTTATTATAACTGGTTTTATACCTTGGTTTTATATTTTTTGTATTAATAAATATACTACTATTTTTTTACGTATCCAGTTAGTCTCTTCATATTTTTTATATTTGACACCGTTGGTCGCTGTAACCCTCATCCCCCCTCTTTTTATATATATATATATATACACTGCTCAAAAAAATAAAGGGAACACTAAAATAACACATCCTAGATCTGAATGAATGAAATATTCTTATTAAATACTTTGTTCTTTACATAGTTGACTGTGCTGACAACAAAATCACACAAAAATTATCAATGTAAATCAAATTTATTAACCCATGGAGGTCTGGATTTGGAGTCACCCTCAAAATTAAAGTGGAAAAACACACTACAGGCCGATTCAACTTTGATGTAATGTCCTTAAAACAAGTCAAAATGAGGCCCAGTAGTGTGTGTGGCCTCCACGTGCCTGTATAACCTCCCTACAACCCACACAAGTGGCTCAGGTAGTGTAGCTCATGCAGGATGGCACATCAATGCGAGCTGTGGCAAGAAGGTTTGCTGTGTATGTCAGCGTAGAGTCCAGAGCATGGAGGTGCTACCAGGAGACAGGCCAGTACATCAGGAGACGTGGAGGAGGCCGTAGGAGGGCAACAACCCAGCAGCAGGACCGATACCTCCGCCTTTGTGCAAGGAGGAACAGGAGGAGCACTGCCAGAGCCCTGCAAAATGACCTCCAGCAAGCCACAAATGTGCATGTGTCTACTCAAACGATCAGAAACAGACTCCATGAGGGTGGTATGAGGGCCCGATGTCCACAGGTGGGGGTTGTGCTTACATCCCAACACCGTGCAGGACATTTGGCATTTGCCAGAGAACACCAAGATTGGCAAATTCGCCACTGGCGCCCTGTGCTCTTCACAGATGAAAGCAGGTTCTCACTGAGCACATGTGACAGACGTGACAGAGTCTGGAGACGCCAAGGAGAATGTTCTGCTGCCTGCAACATCCTCCAGCATGACCGGTTTGGCTGTGGGTCAGTAATGGTGTGGGGTGGCATTTCTTTGGGGGGCCGCACAGCCCTCCATGTGCTTGCCAGAGGTAGCCT
Organism: Pseudophryne corroboree; assembly: GCF_028390025.1. Taxonomy (NCBI): domain Eukaryota; kingdom Metazoa; phylum Chordata; class Amphibia; order Anura; family Myobatrachidae; genus Pseudophryne; species Pseudophryne corroboree. Next base: position 348,094,196 of record NC_086445.1, read on the forward strand.
GGCTGCTATTAGGTACCGAGATGAGATCCTCAGACCCCTTGTGAGACCATATGCTGGTGCGGTTGGCCCTGGGTTCCTTCTAATGCAAGACAATGCTAGACCTCATGTGGCTGGAGTGTGTCAGCAGTTCCTGCAAGATGAAGGCATTGATGCTATGGACTGGCCCGCCCATTCCACAGACCTGAATCCAATTGAGCACATCTGGGACATCATGTCTCGCTCCATCCATTGCACCACAGACTGTCCAGGAGTTAGCGGATGCTTTAGTCCAGGTCTGGGAGGAGATCCCTCAGGAGACCATCCGCCACCTCATCAGGAGCATGCCCAGGCATTGTAGGGAGGTCATACAGGCACTTGGAGGACACACACACTAAAAAGCCTCATTTTGACTTTTTTTAAGGACATTACATCAAAGTTGGATCAGCCTGTAGTGTGTTTTTCCACTTTAATTTTGAGGGTGACTCCAAATCCAGACCTCCATGGGTTAATAAATTTGATTTCCATTGATCATTTTTGTGTGATTTTGTTGTCAGCACAAAGTATTTAATAAGAATATTTCATTAATTCAGATCTAGGATGTGTTATTTTAGTGTTCCCTTTATTTTTTTGAGCAGTGTATATATATATATATATATATATATATATATATACATACAAACACACACATATATATATATATATATATATATATATATATATACACACACACACACACACACACACACATACATACATACATACATACATATACACATACCTACAAATATATATACATATACACACATAGACCCCTTTGTTCGGAACAGCAGGGTCCACAGTGACGTTAATACGTCCTTATTATGTACTAATCATGTACTAAATGCTCCTTTTTTTTTTTTTTGGATCTCATCAGGAAGCATTATGGTCGACATATGAATTAGCATCTGTGTCGGTATAAGGGAGTAGTAGCCGGGCAAAATAACCTGTTTTCGACCCCGAGGGGTCTGAGGGAAACATAGGTATGACCAAGACATCCATAGATATTCCTGTGTCTCTTACACCGAATTATTCAACCTTCCTATATATATACGTATATACATAGCCCTTTTTGATATACATCACATTAATATGCAATTTTTTACCCAGTCATATATCGGAGGTGCCGACAGGGTCACCCCCCCGCGTCTGTGTCCCCAATATAGTTTTCACTTGTCCATCCACTTACATGTTGACTCACATGTATCAGGAGTCGGCCGTGCTGACAGGGTCACTCCCACGGCCGTTTGTGGGAAGCACTCCGCCTCAGACATGCCGACACACGTGTACCCAACATGTCAGAGAGACACAGACAGAGTTTGTCAGCTCATAACACAGCGCTTAATTAACAGTTCTGAACATTATAGAATGCCCCCAAACCTGCAGCGCTTTATATTACACTTATATTTTACCATTTGACTGTGCCCCCCGTTTTGCACCCTGATACATTCAGCAGTGTGAGGAAGGACCAGTGTACAGCAAAGGAAAATGGCGCAGGCTGTGTGAGCTGTGAGGGCTAAGCCCCGGCCCGGCAATGGCGCGCTTCAGTCCCGCTATTTTAGTCAAAATTTTTATACTACACCTATGTCCCCTGTTGCCAGTCTTATAATTGAGGTGTATATGCTGCCCAGGGCACCCCACCCCCCTTCCCGCGCCCTGCACCCTGGAGTGCCTGTGTGTGGGAGCATGGTGCGCAGCGTGCGATCGCTGTGCGGTACCTCAGAAGCCGTCACTGAAGTCTTCTGACTTCTGGCTCTGCAAGGGGGGTGACGGCGGGCCCTGGGAGTGAACCCCTAGGCGTACCTAGTGTTCCAAACCCTCAGGAACTAATGGTGTCCTGTAGCCAAGAAGCAGAGCCTTTAAACTCCCTAGAAGTAGGTCTGACTTCTCTCCCCTAAGTCCCACGATGCAGGGAGACCGTTGCCAGCAGCCTCTCTGAAAACAAAAAAACCTAACAATATCTTTTCCGAGAAACTCAGTAAAGCTCCTCAGTTGTGCATCCAGTCTGCTTTGGCACAGATCTAAACTGGAGTCTGGAGGAGGGGCATAGAGGGAGGAGCCAAGTCACACCATTCGAAAGTCTTAAAGTGCCCATGTCTCCTGCGGATCCCGTCTATACCCCATGGTTCTTGAAGTGACCCCAGCATACTCTAGGACGTATGAGAAATCATGGGTTTTATATATGGGACATAATCACTGTTTTAATACTATTTTTGCTTAGGGGTGGCAAATAAAACAACTGTCATTCCACAGTAAACAGCCGTCATTCCGCATTATGTGACATGTATAGTAGGGTACAGATCTAGGAAGACGCATGTGGAAAAGGATTAGTGTGTGCCCTTAGGGCAGGGGTGGGGAACCTTCGGCCCGCGGGCTGTATACGGCCTACAAAGCTGTTTGTTCCGGCCCACCTACTTGTTGCTGTTAGGGCAGGGAGTAGAGTGCAACTACTATGTGCGGCAGAGGCGGGTAGGATCTCAAACCAGCCGCCGGTTCATGAGCCAATCAGAGCTCGCGGACAGGCAGCCAATCAGGAGCCACCGGTCCGCGAGCTCTGATTGGCTCACAAACCGGCGGCTGCTTTAAGGTCCTACACGCCACCGCAGCCTGACATAGCCATGCTCTCCTCTCTGCCCTGACCCGACAGCTGAGACACGCCGCCGCCGCCGGACGGAGCTGCAGCAGCGGTGAGCGGTATGGCACTGTGGGAGCATTTGTATATCTGGCACTGTGGGGGCATTTGTATATCTGACACTGTGGGGGCATTTATGTATCTGGCACTGTGGGGGCATTTATGTATCTGGCACTGTGGGGGCATTTGTGTATCTGGCACTGTGGGGGCATTTTGTATCTGGCACTGTGGGGGCATTTGTATATCTGGCACTGCACTGGCATATGTGTATCTGGCACTGCACTGGCATATGTGTATCTGGAACTGCACTATTGGGGGCATATGTGTATCACTTCCCAGTTTAATTGGCCACACCCATTTTTTGGCACTCAGTACCTTTAGGGGGCATAACTACTGGGGGACAGGGTAATTTTTAAGTTGATAATTTTAGGATTTTATAGATATCCAAATAGCCCTTGGTAGAAAACAGGTCCCCCCACCCTGCCTTAGGGGATCATAGAAAAATTGTGTGTTTTATATGGGACATATGCAGGGGCATCAGAACATTTATAGGTTGGGGGGGGGGGGGGGGCAAGATAGTCAATTTGGCGGCCCTGTAGGTGGAGCCACCAGGGAGGAGGGGTCGGCACTATGGAGACGAAAAGAAGACCGCAGCACGGTGGGGGGGAGGCCGCACCATGTAGATAGGGGAAGCAGTTAAGATCCCGGCTTTCGGTAACCCGGCAGTCAGAATACAGACACCGGGATCCTGACACTAGTCTAAATGCTGACACAGACATCCAGAATGGGAGCAACATCCCGAATGAGGTAACACCGCACCGCAGGAGAGGTAAACTGCGTTGGAGAGGGGGGCGGGGGGGTTCATTTAGGCTGCATCCCCGGGGAGTTAGGGGTAGGCTGTGGGGAAAAGGGGGTTAGGGATAGGCACCCCCCTCGGAGGGGTTAGGGTTAGGTTTAGGCAGCGGGGATGGGGGGGTTAAGTTTAGGCACCCCCGGGCAGTGGTTAGGGTTAGGCACTAAGAGGGGAGGTTAGGGTTAGACTGTAGGAAGGGTATGTAGTTATGTGACTGGCAGTCAGGAGAGCAACGGCTACATCCTGCCCCCTTCCAAATCCCAACAGTCGGCATGCCGACAAGCAGGGACTATTCCCACTTGTGGGTGGCCACAACACCCATAGAGTGGGAATAGAACCTGTGGTGAGCGCAGCATGGCGAGCGCAGCAAGCCCGCAATGGGCTTCATTGCACTCGCGGGGGGCGAGTGCAGTGAAGCCCATTGCGGGCTTGCTGCGCTCACCACAGCACCAGCATTGTGCTGCCGGGATCCCGTGCCTGGTATGCTGGCCGCTGGGATCCCACTGACGGAGGTGCTGCGATTGAGGAAGGAGGAGCCTGGGACTGCAGCATTGCGCCAACAAGCACCATTGTGTAGGTGAAGCTGGTAGCCGGTACCTCTGGGGAGCAGGCAGGGCCGGCAACAGAAATATTGAGGTCCAGTACGCAGATATCTCCGGGCCCCCCACCACCGCCACTACAATTCCCGTTAGGGGAGCAGAAGAGAGAGAGTGAGGTAGAAAGGATCAAGAGGAGAGAGAGGGAGGAGGACGGGGGAGGGAGCGAGTGGGACAGTCACTTGCATGATTACACAGCACAGCCATGGCACGGGTTTGTCGTGGAGGCGGGCACTTTTCAGCATTAGGCCACTCCCCCTAATCACCCGCGAATCTCGGCACTGCTTTGGGGTTGGGAGCCGGCCTTGGGAAGGGGTGGTGCGCAGCCCCTGTTGTGTAAATCAATGTAGCATGAATATATGAATACCATAAATTAAATGTATGAAATATTGTACATTTGGAGTTTATTATGTATAAAATTGTAAAAAACAGGTATATTATATTATATATATACACACACACACACACACACACACACACACACACACACACACACACACACTGAAATGTAACATTGTTGATAATGTAATATGCGTGGGTTTGATATGTTTGTGCACATACAGGTGCAGGGAGGCTGGTGTGTGCTCTATACTGCACTGCTTGTGTTGTGAATAGAGCCAGTACTGTATGCTGAGCTGCGCTAGGAGCAGGAAAGATGACCATTACACCTGTCCCCACGTGCCTGTATTAATGGGACATTTGCAGAGGGGGACCTGCGCCGGTAATTTGGGAGATGTGTGCAGAGGGGGGGCCCACACGCCAGTAATATGGGAGCCGTGTGCAGAGGGAGGACCCGCGCGCCATTAATATGGGAGCCGTGTGCAGAGGGAGAACCCGCGCGGCGGTAGTAGGGAGTATATAAAAGGCGCTCCCTGCTGGCGGAGGGCAGTATGCAGTTCCCCCTAGACACAGTGCGCATCCACCCCACAAACCGCTGCTAACAAAAGAGCGGCGGCTGAGGGGAGCGGAGTGAGTGCTAGTGCAGGGTTCACCTACAAATCACCAGAGGCTGCGGGGTGTTAAGGATGAAGGTTCCACCCGCCCTGCAGTAGATTTTTCTACCCGCAATGAGATGAAAACAGCGGGAGGAGGCTGTAGTAGTGGCGCAGAGCGGAGGTCTGAGACCTGGCACCTTACCGCAAGGCAGGTGAAACCATTGGTAGACCGAGTGTATGCTGAGGGACCAGGCAGCCAATAAGAGAGTCGGGGGAGTGACCAGACAGCAGAAGTAGTGGAGAACGGGTAACGAAGGCTGCAGATGCACCATGTCATAGGAGGGGTGAGACAAAACTTATGCATCACCAGTGGTGCAAGTAAAAAATGTCTTATAGGTACTGTATGCGCGTGCCAAAAATGGGTGTGGCCAATGAAAATGGGGGTGTGATACACATATGGGGGGGGCAAGATACACATATTACCCCAATAGTGCCAGATATACATTGCCCCAGAGTGCCAGATACACAAATGCCCCCACAGTGTCAGATACACAATGCCCCCACAGTACCAGATACACACTGCCCACAGTGCCAGATACACAAATGCCCCCACAGTGCCAGATACACAAATGCCCCCACAGTGCCAGATATACATTGCCCCATTGTGCCCCCCCCCCCCCAGCTCACCGCTGCCTCTGCGTTGCTGCTATGTGAGAGGAGGGGAGCGTAGTGAAGTCCGGTCTCCACAGCGCAGCTCTGGCGGCTGGTATCTCAAATGAGGCGCCAGTTCGTTAGCAAATCAGAGCTCGCAGACCAGCAGCCAATCAGGAGCCGCGGCTGCCGGTAGCAAACCGGTGCCTTATTGAGATTCACCTCGCCGCCGCCGGAGACCAGACATGACAGAGAATTGGGCAGGAGAGGCACGGCGCTCTCCTCCCCTCACATAGCAGCCAGCGGGATGCAGGTATGGTGGACGGACTGGCTGGGAATTTCTTACCGTACCGCCATACTTGCAGCACTGTGCATCACACTCCACCTCACCCAATCCAAGCCCGGAAATTAGCCAGAAACAGTTTATTGGTAGATACTGAAGCCAAGTTATCCGGCTTGGACACATAGCTTAGCAGCAGAGAGCTATTAAAATAAGACTACAAACAGAGCAAGAGAAAATGGGGGGTAATTCAGAGTTGATCGTAGCAGCAAATTTGTTAGCAGTTGGGCAAAACCATGTGCACTGCAGGGGGGACAGATATAACATTTGCTGAGAGTGTTAGATTTGGGTGGTTCATATTGTTTCTATGCAGGGTAAATACTAGAGATGAGCGGGTTCGGTTTCTCTGAAACCGAACCCGCACGAACTTCATGTTTTTTTTACGGGTCCGAGCAGACTCGGATCCTCCCGCCTTGCTCGGTTAACCCGAGCGCGCCCGAACGTCATCATGACGCTGTCGGATTCTCGCGAGACTCGGATTCTATATAAGGAGCCGCGCGTCGCCGCCATTTTCACACGTGCATTGAGATTGATAGGGAGAGGACGTGGCTGGCGTCCTCTCCATTAGAAATTAGATTAGAAGAGAGAGAGAGATTGTGCAGAGTCAGACAGAGTTTACCACAGTGACCAGTGCAGTTGTTGTTAGTTAACTTTTATTTATTTTAATATAATATATCCGTTCTCTGCTATATCCGTTCTCTGCCTGAAAAAAAACGATACACAGCAGCAGCCAGTCACACAGTGTGACTCAGTCTGTGTGCACTCAGCTCAGCCCAGTGTGCTGCACATCAATGTATAAAAGGCAAAGCTTATAATAATTGTGGGGGAGACTGGGGAGCACTGCAGGTTGTTATAGCAGGAGCCCCCAGGAGTACATAATATTATATTAATTTAAAATTAAACAGTGCACACTTTTGCTGCAGGAGTGCCACTGCCAGTGTGACTAGTGGTGACCAGTGCCTGACCACCAGTATAGTAGTATATTGTTGTATGTATTGTATACTATCTCTTTATCAACCAGTCTATATTAGCAGCAGACACAGTACAGTGCGGTAGTTCACGGCTGTGGCTACCTCTGTGTCGGCAGTCGGAACTCGGCAGGCAGTCCGTCCATCCATAATTGTATTACAATATATACCACCTAACCGTGGTATTTTTTTTTCTTTCTTTATACCGTCGTCATAGTGTCATACTAGTTGTTACGAGTATACTACTATCTCTTTATCAACCAGTGTACAGTGCGGTAGTTCACGGCTGTGGCTACCTCTGTGTCGGCAGTCGGCAGGCAGTCCGTCCATCCATAATTGTATTATTATTATAATATATACCACCTAACCGTGGTTTTTTTTTCATTCTTTATACCGTCATAGTGTCATACTAGTTGTTACGAGTATACTACTATCTCTTTATCAACCAGTGTACAGTGCGGTAGTTCACGGCTGTGGCTACCTCTGTGTCGGCAGTCGGCAGGCAGTCCGTCCATCCATAATTGTATTATTATTATAATATATACCACCTAACCGTGGTTTTTTTTTCATTCTTTATACCGTCGTCATAGTGTCATACTAGTTGTTACGAGTATACTACTATCTCTTTATCAACCAGTGTACAGTGCGGTAGTTCACGGCTGTGGCTACCTCTGTGTCGGCAGTCGGCAGGCAGTCCGTCCATCCATAATTGTATTATTATTATAATATATACCACCTAACCGTGGTTTTTTTTTCATTCTTTATACCGTCGTCATAGTGTCATACTAGTTGTTACGAGTATACTACTATCTCTTTATCAACCAGTGTACAGTGCGGTAGTTCACGGCTGTGGCTACCTCTGTGTCGGCAGTCGGCAGGCAGTCCGTCCATCCATAATTGTATTATTATTATAATATATACCACCTAACCGTGGTTTTTTTTTCATTCTTTATACCGTCGTCATAGTGTCATACTAGTTGTTACGAGTATACTACTATCTCTTTATCAACCAGTGTACAGTGCGGTAGTTCACGGCTGTGGCTACCTCTGTGTCGGCAGTCGGCAGGCAGTCCGTCCATCCATAATTGTATTATTATTATAATATATACCACCTAACCGTGGTTTTTTTTTCATTCTTTATACCGTCGTCATAGTGTCATACTAGTTGTTACGAGTATACTACTATCTCTTTATCAACCAGTGTACAGTGCGGTAGTTCACGGCTGTGGCTACCTCTGTGTCGGCAGTCGGCAGGCAGTCCGTCCATCCATAATTGTATTATTATTATAATATATACCACCTAACTGTGGTATTTTTTTTTCTTTCTTTATACCGTCGTCATAGTGTCATACTAGTTGTTACGAGTATACTACTATCTCTTTATCAACCAGTGTACAGTGCGGTAGTTCACGGCTGTGGCTACCTCTGTGTCGGCAGTCGGCAGGCAGTCCGTCCATCCATAATTGTATTATTATTATAATATATACCACCTAACCGTGGTTTTTTTTTCATTCTTTATACCGTCATAGTGTCATACTAGTTGTTACGAGTATACTACTATCTCTTTATCAACCAGTGTACAGTGCGGTAGTTCACGGCTGTGGCTACCTCTGTGTCGGCACTCGGCAGGCAGTCCGTCCATCCATAATTGTATTATTATTATAATATATACCACCTAACCGTGGTTTTTTTTTCATTCTTTATACCGTCGTCATAGTGTCATACTAGTTGTTACGAGTATACTACTATCTCTTTATCAACCAGTGTACAGTGCGGTAGTTCACGGCTGTGGCTACCTCTGTGTCGGCAGTCGGCAGGCAGTCCGTCCATCCATAATTGTATTATTATTATAATATATACCACCTAACCGTGGTTTTTTTATACCACCTAACCGTGGCAGTCCGTCCATAATTGTATACTAGTATCCAATCCATCCATCTCCATTGTTTACCTGAGGTGCCTTTTAGTTCTGCCTATAAAATATGGAGAACAAAAAAGTTGAGGTTCCAAAATTAGGGAAAGATCAAGATCCACTTCCACCTCGTGCTGAAGCTGCTGCCACTAGTCATGGCCGAGACGATGAAATGCCAGCAACGTCGTCTGCCAAGGCCGATGCCCAATGTCATAGTACAGAGCATGTCAAATCCAAAACACCAAATATCAGAAAAAAAAGGACTCCAAAACCTAAAATAAAATTGTCGGAGGAGAAGCGTAAACTTGCCAATATGCCATTTACCACACGGAGTGGCAAGGAACGGCTGAGGCCCTGGCCTATGTTCATGGCTAGTGGTTCAGCTTCACATGAGGATGGAAGCACTCAGCCTCTCGCTAGAAAACTGAAAAGACTCAAGCTGGCAAAAGCACCGCAAAGAACTGTGCGTTCTTTGAAATCCCAAATCCACAAGGAGAGTCCAATTGTGTCGTTTGCGATGCCTGACCTTCCCAACACTGGACGTGAAGAGCATGCGCCTTCCACTATTTGCATGCCCCCTGCAAGTGCTGGAAGGAGCACCCGCAGTCCAGTTCCTGATAGTCAGATTGAAGATGTCAGTGTTGAAGTACACCAGGATGAGGAGGATATGGGTGTTGCTGGCGCTGGGGAGGAAATTGACCAGGAGGATTCTGATGGTGAGGTGGTTTGTTTAAGTCAGGCACCCGGGGAGACACCTGTTGTCCGTGGGAGGAATATGGCCGTTGACATGCCAGGTGAAAATACCAAAAAAATCAGCTCTTCGGTGTGGAGGTATTTCACCAGAAATGCGGACAACAGGTGTCAAGCCGTGTGTTCCCTTTGTCAAGCTGTAATAAGTAGGGGTAAGGACGTTAACCACCTCGGAACATCCTCCCTTATACGTCACCTGCAGCGCATTCATAATAAGTCAGTGACAAGTTCAAAAACTTTGGGTGACAGCGGAAGCAGTCCACTGACCAGTAAATCCCTTCCTCTTGTAACCAAGCTCACGCAAACCACCCCACCAACTCCCTCAGTGTCAATTTCCTCCTTCCCCAGGAATGCCAATAGTCCTGCAGGCCATGTCACTGGCAAGTCTGACGAGTCCTCTCCTGCCTGTGATTCCTCCGATGCATCCTTGCGTGTAACGCCTACTGCTGCTGGCGCTGCTGTTGTTGCCGCTGGGAGTCGATGGTCATCCCAGAGGGGAAGTCGTAAGCCCACTTGTACTACTTCCAGTAAGCAATTGACTGTTCAACAGTCCTTTGCGAGGAAGATGAAATATCACAGCAGTCATCCTACTGCAAAGCGGATAACTGAGTCCTTGACAACTATGTTGGTGTTAGACGTGCGTCCGGTATCCGCCGTTAGTTCACAGGGAACTAGACAATTTATTGAGGCAGTGTGCCCCCGTTACCAAATACCATCTAGGTTCCACTTCTCTAGGCAGGCGATACCGAGAATGTACACGGACGTCAGAAAAAGACTCACCAGTGTCCTAAAAAATGCAGTTGTACCCAATGTCCACTTAACCACGGACATGTGGACAAGTGGAGCAGGGCAGGGTCAGGACTATATGACTGTGACAGCCCACTGGGTAGATGTATGGACTCCCGCCGCAAGAACAGCAGCGGCGGCACCAGTAGCAGCATCTCGCAAACGCCAACTCTTTCCTAGGCAGGCTACGCTTTGTATCACCGCTTTCCAGAATACGCACACAGCTGAAAACCTCTTACGGCAACTGAGGAAGATCATCGCGGAATGGCTTACCCCAATTGGACTCTCCTGTGGATTTGTGGCATCGGACAACGCCAGCAATATTGTGTGTGCATTAAATATGGGCAAATTCCAGCACGTCCCATGTTTTGCACATACCTTGAATTTGGTGGTGCAGAATTTTTTAAAAAACGACAGGGGCGTGCAAGAGATGCTGTCGGTGGCCAGAAAAATTGCGGGACACTTTCGGCGTACAGGCACCACGTACAGAAGACTGGAGCACCACCAAAAACTACTGAACCTGCCCTGCCATCATCTGAAGCAAGAAGTGGTAACGAGGTGGAATTCAACCCTCTATATGCTTCAGAGGTTGGAGGAGCAGCAAAAGGCCATTCAAGCCTATACAATTGAGCACGATATAGGAGATGGAATGCACCTGTCTCAAGTGCAGTGGAGAATGATTTCAACGTTGTGCAAGGTTCTGATGCCCTTTGAACTTGCCACACGTGAAGTCAGTTCAGACACTGCCAGCCTGAGTCAGGTCATTCCCCTCATCAGGCTTTTGCAGAAGAAGCTGGAGGCATTGAAGAAGGAGCTAACACGGAGCGATTCCGCTAGGCATGTGGGACTTGTGGATGCAGCCCTTAATTCGCTTAACAAGGATTCACGGGTGGTCAATCTGTTGAAATCAGAGCACTACATTTTGGCCACCGTGCTCGATCCTAGATTTAAAGCCTACCTTGGATCTCTCTTTCCGGCAGACACAGGTCTGCTGGGGTTGAAAGACCTGCTGGTGACAAAATTGTCAAGTCAAGCGGAACGCGACCTGTCAACATCTCCTCCTTCACATTCTCCCGCAACTGGGGGTGCGAGGAAAAGGCTCAGAATTCCGAGCCCACCCGCTGGCGGTGATGCAGGGCAGTCTGGAGCGACTGCTGATGCTGACATCTGGTCCGGACTGAAGGACCTGACAACGATTACGGACATGTCGTCTACTGTCACTGCATATGATTCTCTCAACATTGATAGAATGGTGGAGGATTATATGAGTGACCGCATCCAAGTAGGCACGTCACACAGTCCGTACTTATACTGGCAGGAAAAAGAGGCAATTTGGAGGCCCTTGCACAAACTGGCTTTATTCTACCTAAGTTGCCCTCCCACAAGTGTGTACTCCGAAAGAGTGTTTAGTGCCGCCGCTCACCTTGTCAGCAATCGGCGTACGAGGTTACATCCAGAAAATGTGGAGAAGATGATGTTCATTAAAATGAATTATAATCAATTCCTCCGCGGAGACATTGACCAGCAGCAATTGCCTCCACAAAGTACACAGGGAGCTGAGATGGTGGATTCCAGTGGGGACGAATTGATAATCTGTGAGGAGGGGGATGTACACGGTGATATATCGGAGGGTGAAGATGAGGTGGACATCTTGCCTCTGTAGAGCCAGTTTGTGCAAGGAGAGATTAATTGCTTCTTTTTTGGGGGGGGTCCAAACCAACCCGTCATATCAGTCACAGTCGTGTGGCAGACCCTGTCACTGAAATGATGGGTTGGTTAAAGTGTGCATGTCCTGTTTTGTTTATACAACATAAGGGTGGGTGGGAGGGCCCAAGGATAATTCCATCTTGCACCTCTTTTTTCTTTTCTTTTTCTTTGCATCATGTGCTGATTGGGGAGGGTTTTTTGGAAGGGACATCCTGCGTGACACTGCAGTGCCACTCCTAGATGGGCCCGGTGTTTGTGTCGGCCACTAGGGTCGCTTATCTTTCTCACACAGTCAGCTACCTCATTGCGCCTCTTTTTTTCTTTGCGTCATGTGCTGTTTGGGGAGGGTTTTTTGGAAGGGACATCCTGCGTGACACTGCAGTGCCACTCCTAGATGGGCCCGGTGTTTGTGTCGGCCACTAGGGTCGCTTATCTTACTCACACAGCGACCTCGGTGCAAATTTTAGGACTAAAAATAATATTGTGAGGTGTGATGTGTTCAGAATAGGCTGAAAATGAGTGTAAATTATGTTTTTTGAGGTTAATAATACTTTGGGATCAAAATTACCCCCAAATTCTATGATTTAAGCTGTTTTTTAGGGTTTTTTGAAAAAAACACCCGAATCCAAAACACACCCGAATCCGACAAAAAAAATTCGGTGAGGTTTTGCCAAAACGCGGTCGAACCCAAAACACGGCCGCGGAACCGAACCCAAAACCAAAACACAAAACCCGAAAAATTTCAGGCGCTCATCTCTAGTAAATACTGGCTGCTTTATTTTTATACTGCAATTTAGATTTCAGTTTGAACACACCCCACCCAAATCTAACTCTCTCTGCCCATGTTATATCTGCCCATACACCCCCCCCCCCCCCCCGCAGTCCACATGGTTTTGCCCGACTGCTAACAAATTTAATGCTCTAACTCTGAATTAGGGGGGTCATTCTGAGTTGATCACTCGCCGACGATTTTCGCAGCGCAGCGATCAGATTAAAAAAACAGCAAAACTGCGCATGCGAATGCACCGCAATGTGCACACGCGTCGTATGGGTACAAACAGCATCGTTGCTGTACAATGCTTCTAGCGACAAATACATTCGCACAGCCGATCGCAAGGAGATTGACAGGAAGAGGGCGTTTATGGGTGTCAACTGACTGTTTTCTGGGAGTGGTAGGGAAAACGCAGGCGTGTCCAGACGTTTGCAGGGCGGGTATCTAACGTCAATTCCGGGACCTCCGTCACTGGAATCATCGCACAGGACAAGTAACTACAGGGCTGGTCTTGTTTTGCACAAAATGTTTTTGTACCGCTCGGCTGCACATGCGATCGAACACTTGCAAAGCTAAAATACACTGCCCCATGGGCGACGACTATGCGTTTGCACGGCTGCTAAAAGTAGCTAGCGATCAACTCGGAATGAGGGCCTAGGCCCTATATCTAGTAAGGATTTGGGGAAGGTCATGCCCCATAACAATTGCAGCTGGTAACTCAGTAAGTGTGAATTGTCCCATACCATGCCAGTATTATAAATATTCACACTATACTTCATTGACTATTTACAAGCTAAGCACCAGTTAACATTAAGAAATGAAGTTATTACAACAGATGCTATATCTAACTACTGCTGGGTTTGCATAGTAGTACAGTTCCTGCTATATATGAGGATAAAGGGAATAGATATTTTACACAGATATATATATAATTTTGCATTCGGAAAGTATTGAGCAAAGTACCTCACTTTTCACAGTGCCTCACTTTTTCATCATTTTGTTATGTTACAGCCTTATTTCAAAATGGAATAAATTCATTTTGTTCCCCAAAATTCTACACACAATACCCCTACCCCACAATGACAATGTGAAAAAAGTTTTTTTTGAGATTTTTGCAAATGTATTAAAAATAAAAAACTAAGAAATCACATGTACATATTTACAGCCTTTGCTCAATACTTTAATGATGCACCTTTGACAGCAATTACAGCCTCAAGTCTTTTTGAATATAATGCCACAAGCATTCCTCTTTGCAGCACCTCTCAAGCTCCATCAGGATGGATGGGAAGCGTTGGTGCACAGCCATTTTCAGATCTCTCCAGAGATGTTCAATCGGATTAAAGTCTGGGCTCTGGCTGGGCCACTTAAGGACATTCACAGAGTTGTCCTGATGCCACTCCTTTGATATCTTGGCTGTGTGCTTAGGGGTCGTTGTCCTGCTGAAAGATGAGCTCTCTGGAGCAGGTACATTGCTGCATTTATCTTTCCCTCTATCCTGACTAGTCTCCCAGTTCCTGCCGCTAAAAAACATCCCCACAGCATGATGCTGCCACCGTCATGCTTCACTGTAGGGATGGTATTGGTCTGGTGATGAGGGGTGCCTGGTTTCCTCCAAACATGACACCTGGCATTCACGCCAGAGATCAATCTTTGACTCATCAGACCAGAGAATTTTGTTTCTCATGGTCTGAGAGTCCTAGAGGTGCAATTTGGCAAACTCCAGGTGGGCTGCCATGTGCGTTTTATTAAGGCGTGGTTTCCGTCTAGCCACTCTACCATACAGGCCTGATTGGTGGATTGCTGCAGAGATGGTTGTCCTTCTGGAAGGTTCTCCTCTCTCCACAGAGGAATGCTGTAGCTCTGACAGAGTGACCATCGGGTTCTTGGTCACCTCCCTGACTAGGGCCCTTCTGCCCCGATCGCTCAGTTTAGGCGGCCGGCTTGCTCTAGGAAGAGTCCTGGTGGTTCCGAACTTCTTCCATTTACGGATGATGGAGGCCACTATGCTTATTGGGACCTTCAAAGCAGCAGATATTTTTCTGTACCCTGTCTCTGAGGTCTACAGACAATTCCTTTGACTTCATGCTTGGTTTGTGCTCAGACATGCACTGTCAAGTGTGGGACCTTATATAGACAGGTGTGTGCCTTTCCAAATCATATTCAATTAACTGAATTTTACACAGGTGAACTCCAATTAAGCTGTAGGAACATCTCAAGGATGATCAGTGGAAACAGGATGCACCTGAGCTCAATTTTGAGCTTCATGGTAAAGGCTGTGAATACTTATGCACATGTAACATAGTATCTGAGGTTGAAAAAAGACAATTGTCCATCGAGTTCAACCTATTTGTGGTCTCCTATGCATGATGATTTGACTAAAATTTCTGACTGATGCTGCGGTCAGCCGTTAAATTTTATCCCTATTTATAGTAACTATAATGCATGACTATGTACCATACCCCTGGATATCCTTATCCATTAGGAATTTATCTAACCCATTCTTAAAGGTGTTGACAGATTCCGCCATTACAACTCCCTCGGGCAGGGAATTCCAAACATGGCCTTTACGCCGTATTGTGCGGAATCTCCTCTCCTCTAACCTGAGCGAGTGTCCACGAGTCCTCTGTGTTGATCTAACCAAAAACAGGTCCCGCGCAAGCTCTGTGTATTGTCCCCTTATATATTTGTAGATGTTGATCATATCCCCTCTTAGTCTCCGCTTTTCCAATGTAAACATGCCTAGTCTTTCAAGCCTTTCCTTGTATTCCATCGTCTCCATGCCCTTAATTAGTTTGGTCGCCCTCCTCTGTACCTTTTCAAGCTCCAGGATATCCTTTTTGTAGTACGGTGCCCAGAATTGTACACAGTATTCAAGGTGTGGCCTCACTAGTGATTTATATAACGGGAGTATAATACTATTGTCCCTAGCATCAATACCCCGTTTTATGCATGCTAATATCTTATTAGCCTTCTTTGCTGCAGTCCTACGTACTACTGCTTAGCTTGCTATCTATGAGGAGACCTAAGTCCTTTTCCAGTACAGAATCCCCTAATTTTACCCCATTTAGTAGGTAGGTGTAATTTTTGTTCTTGTTACCACAGTGCATTACCTTACACTTGTCTGTGTTGAAGCGCATTCTCCATTTGGCTGCCCATGCTTCTAATTTAACTAAGTCGTTCTGAAGAGACTCGGCATCCTCCTCTGTATTTATAGCCTTACACAATTTGGTATCATCTGCAAAAATTGACACCATGCTCTCTAGACCTTGTTAGGTCGTTAATGAAAATATTGAACAATAGCGGTCCTAATACTGAGCCTTGCGGCACACCACTTAGCACTTCAGTCCAAGTTGAAAAAGATCCATTAACCACAACGCGCTGCTTCCTATTATCTAACCAGTTTTTGACCCAAGTGCATATTGTGCTTCCTAGCCCTGATTCTTGTAGCTTGTAGATAAGTCTCATGTGTGGTACAGTATCGAACGCTTTGGCAAAGTCTAAAAAGATTACATCCACGTCTTTACCCTGATCTAGGTTTGCGCTTACTGTTTCATAAAAGCCAAGTAAGTTGGTTTGACAGGATCTGTCCTTCATAAACCCATGTTGATTCCTTTTAATGACCTTATTGGTTTCAAGGAACTTCTGAATACTATCTCTTAGAATACCTTCCAATACTTTCCCCACTATAGATGTAAGACTAACTGGTCTATAATTACCTGGTTCAGCTTTACTTCTCTTTTTGAATATAGGCACTACTTCCGCTATACGCCAGTCTTTGGGAACCATACCTGATATAACTGAATCCTTAAAGATCAAAGATAGCGGTTTTGCCAGTTCAGAGTGAAGCTCCATTAGAACCCTTGGATGAATACCATCGGGCCCTGGTGATTTATTAATCTTTAAATGTTTTAATCGGTCACAGACTACTTCCTCGCTTAAATATGTACCTATCAGTGTGATATTCTCATTATTGAGATTGTGTGTTAGTCCCTGAATTGGGTCCTCACGAGTGAATACTGTTGAAAAAAACTCATTTAGTGTGTCCGCTATGTCATTATCATTTTTGCTTAAGACTCCCAACTTGTCTTTTAAAGGGCCTATACTCTCCTTCTTTAATCTCTTGCTATTAATGTATTTAAAGAATTTTTTGGGATTCGCTTTGCTTTCCTTTGCTACTAGTTTTTCAGTTTCTACTTTAGCCGCTCTTATTTCCTTTTTGCAAATTTTGTTACATTCCTTATAGTGCTGAAATGACTCTGCTTCCCCGTCAGATTTGTATTTTTTAAATGCTCGCCTTTTCTTGCCCATAAGTTCCTTAATCTTTTTGTTAAGCCACATCGGTTTATGATTTTTATTCCTTTTTTTGCTACTCATAGGAATACATTTGAGTGTATTTTTAGCTAGCAGGAATTTTAGTACCTCCCATTTCTCCGTAGTATTTTTTCCTAAAAACAAACCTTCCCATTCAATATCCCTGAAAAATACCCTCATCTTTTCAAAATTTGCTTTGCTAAAGTTTAAAGTCCTAGTTGAGCCAGTATAGGGCTGTTTATAGAAACTGATATTGAATGTGACCATATTGTGGTCGCTGTTTCCTATGGGTTCCCCTACTATAATACCTGATACCAAATCCCCATTGTTTGTTAATACCAGGTCTAAGATTGCATTGTACCTAGTTGGTTCCTCAATTAGTTGGACTAAGTAGTTATCATTAAGTGTGTTTAAAAACATATTGCCCCTAGCAGTATCACATGAATCGTTTTTCCAGTTTATCTCTGGATAGTTAAAATCTCCCATCACTACTATGTCTCCTACTCCTGCTGCTCTTTCAATTTGCTTTAGTAACAATTCATCATCAGATGCGTTGATACCAGGCGGCCTATAGCATACACCCAATACTAACTTTTTTATTCCTTTTTCCCCGCATGCAATTTCTACCCATAATGTCTCGACAGTGTCTACAGTCCCCTCCTGAATATCTTCCCATATATTAGGTTTTAAAAACGGCTTTACGTAAAGACACACCCCTCCACCCTTTTTATTTAGTCTGTCTCTCCTAAACAGTGTATAGCCCTCTAGATTGACTGTCCAATCATGAGATTCATCCCACCAAGTTTCAGTAATGCCTATAATATCATACTGTTTGCTTGCTGCAAGTATTTCTAGTTCACCCTTTTTACCAGTAATGCTTCTGGCGTTTACATACATACAACTAAGTAAGTATTTTCCCTTGCGTTAGGGACATCTTTCACCTTATGTAGCAAGGATGACCTGTAATCGTCATTGGTTAGTGCTTTGGTAAAATCCCTCTTAGTACCCATGTTAGTAACCTTACCGCCTGCTCTTACCCTCCCCCCAACTTCTCCCCCATTTCGTTTACTACGCCATCCCCACTATTCTCACTGCATGACCCGTAGTTTCTAGCTAAACCCTCCCCCCAGGCTCCTAGTTTAAAATCTCCTCCAACCTTCTAACCATCCTTCCCCCCAGCACCGCTGCCCCCTCCTCAGTCAGGTGCAATCCGTCACGACAAAAGAGATGGCGCCTGACTGAGAAGTCCGCCCAGTGTTCCAGGAACACAAACCCCTCTTTCCTGCACCAATCCCTAAGCCACACATTTACCTCCCTAATCTCCCTCTGCCTCCCTGGACTAGCGCGTGGCACGGGTAATAATTCAGAGAATATTACCTTAGATGTCCTTGCCTTCAGTTTCTTTCCTAAGTCCCTATAGTCTTTCTTAAGGACATCCCACCTTCCGCTAACTTTGTCATTGGTGCCAACGTGCACCAAGACCGCTGGGTCTTTGCCAACCCCTCCCAACAATCTATCTACCCGGTCCGCGATGTGCCGTACCCGAGCACCCGGGAGACAACAGACTGTACGGCGATCACGGTCCCGGTAGCAGATTGCCCTATCTGCCTTCCTGATGATAGAATCCCCTACCACCACCATCTGACTAGGTACCTCTCTATCTTTTATCCCAACCGCGCCAGAGGGACCGCACCTCTGGATGCTAGAGGGAGCAGTCTCCTCCGGCACCGTCATTTCTTCACTATCATCCTCCGATTCCTCGTCCAATCGGGCAAATTTGTTCGGGTTTGATAGTTCGGAGATGTCGTGCCTCCCCCTCTTTTTCTTCCTTCTAACTGTGACCCAACTGGCTACCTGATCATCATCCTCTTCTACCAGTGACCCCTCCCGCAACTCCTCCACCGTTCTGTCTAAACTATGCTCGAGATTGTGAATCTCCCTCAGTCGCGTAACGGTTTGCTCTAGATCAGTTACCTGGGCTTCCAGGGCAACAGTTCACACACACCTCGTGCAGATGTAATCACACTGGGCCGGTAGCTCCAGGTATGCATACATCTTGCATGACATGCACTGAGTGAGGTCCTCAATCACAGCCCCTCCCATATTGTTTGTAAGGTCTAACTCCCTGTTACTCTCACAGAAAAAGCAGCAAAAATAAAAAGTAGAAGACAAGCAATCTCACTTATACAATAAATTAAGCTGGCTTATACTTATCTATCTTTGTGCGGTTCTTGGTCCTTCACTTTTATGCAGCCGTAGTACTCTCTCCTGCGGCACCTATACTCCACTTAGCAGTTGCAGTTGTTCCAGCTCACTGCACCTCCTTTTCACTCGGCTTCCAGCTCCTGCTAATAAAAAAAGAGAAAGAAAAAAAAAGGCCCTCACACACGCACAATCACAGCCCCTCTGCTACTCCAAGTAAGAGACCCTCTCACTCACTCACAAGGTCAGCCCCTTGCAGCCTCACCAGAAGTTTAATGGTACTGCAAATATGTGTGTTCCTGATTGTGTATTATAAAACTCACCTTTTTTTGTATTCTAACTCACCTTTTTGCTGTTTAAAACTCACACTTAGAAGTCCAAGCAGCACTTGGAAGAGGCAAGTCCACAGAGCAAGTGATTTCTTCGTTTTTTTAATTTTTAATACATTTGCAAAATCTAAAAAAAAAAAAATGTTCACGTTGTCATTATGGGGTATTGTGTGTAGAATTTTGAGGTGAAAAATTAATTTATTCAATTTTGGAATAAGGCTGTAACATAACAAAATGTGGAAAACGTGAAGCGCTGTGAATACTTTCCGAATGTACTCTATATTGCTGCTGCATTTATATATTGACTGTGCACAAATTAGTCAGTAAAAGAAAAGGCTGCTAGAAGAAGGACTGATTCATCTGAGATTTATAAAGTTGAAACAAATCTATACGAGAAAGTTGAGAGAGAGTTAAACAAGGAGGTTTTAAGGAATCTTCCCACTTAAAGCTAACAAAACTGTTACTGATATACAGAGGAGACTGGCACGGTTAATAGTTATACTGTGTCCATAACAAGTAACAGTAAAGAGTAGAAGACTGGATTATTCTCAGCACACAAGTTTATTTATCAACATACAGTATGATGTATACAAAGTAGTATAATTTTACTCCTAAAACTGTAAACTGTAATCTTTTACAAAAATAAACACTACAAACCAGGAAAGAGGAGTACATTGTTACTGATTGTAAATTGTAATGGTAGACTGGCCTTAGATCCAGTAAAGGAACTTTTCACCTGTTTAAATTTGGAGTACAACAGACGCTACCGCTTATTAACTTTATGGGCCCCAACTTGCGCACTTCAGGTTTAAAGATTACCCGGGTCACTCACTATGTAAGGTCGCCAATATTTTTTTGTATTGCATGCAGACGTATATGTATAGGTAATGTTTAATTGAAGGGGTATAGTGAATGTAAAACACTTATTTACTTGTGAAATGTTTTGAATGTTTTACCTAAAAAATATGGTAATATAATATTAAAGCTAACATACTTACCTACAGGGTCGGAGTGGACCACAGGAGTACAGGGGAAACCACCGGTGGGGCCCACTGCCTGGGCCCCCTCCTCCTCCTCTAGTGATCAGGTTCCAGACTGTGTTCTTGAATTATACATATGTTACCTTACACATGGTCTATGAAGTACAGGACTATGATGTATTCTCTACAGTTCATTGTCAATATTTATCTGGCACATTATCATGCACGCACTAGCAGTATTTATATATTTGTCAAGGGGCCCAGCCCATGCACTCACTAATGGTTAGCAATCCAATGTAGCGGCCGGCCACACCCCTAAACATGGCCCCTCCTGCCGCATTTCCCGGTGGGCCCTTCATGCCCCAGTCCGACACTGCTTACCTACTATGTTGTTTACATAAATGGAGGAAAAGGAAAGACAAAATAAATCCTTTTTGGGAGCACTCTTTTTGAAATTTTTTCAATATTAAATCATATTATGCAATGAGATAATGTGAATAATGAATAATTTAAAACTTAACATTTATTCTGTTCCTTAAAAAATTGACCTATACGGTCTTCTGTTCCTAGCAATATCGACCAGTTATGGTCCACAATATTTAATATCTCTATCTAAATTTCTTAAATAAGAAGATAGAAGGGTGAAAATATAAGTTAAAATAGTGAGAGTGAGCAGCATAGAGTTGCTCCACCAGTGTTGTTCAATCGAAGATATACGTGATCATCTTGGTTGATATCCACAGTGCCTGGTATTCCTGAGTAGCCCCCCTTCACAGTACTAGCCAGGTCTATCCTATCAGCTTCCGAGATTGAAGATCGGGCTACTTTCAGGATAGTACGACCTTGAATAGTGAAGATGATATATGAAGGAAGAAAGAACCCACTTCTGCTGTCTGTACTCTGCCTGTTATGTGTCACTGGAAAAATTGGCCCCAGGCTTTTCCAGATGAGAGAGTGTTGGAAGAGAGAACCAAAAGCTGTCTTTGAATGTTAGCAAATTGACTGTAGAATTTTTCTTCTCCTTTAAATGGGAGATAGAAAAAAGAAGAGAGAAAGAAACACTTCTGCTTTCTGTTGTGACAGTAAAATGTACGCTGAAGAGGGCAGAACCCTGGCCAGCACTACTGTCAACCAGATGAGAGAGTGATGAAAAGAAAAGAAAAGTAAAAGTGTAACGTATAACACATATGAAGTGTTAATTGCTGGATAGTATATAGAGCAAAAATTATTTTAAGGACTAGCTAATATTCACACACCGATTGGTTCAATTATATTCCTGGGTATTTGTCATTCAGCAGTTGACTTTTAAAGTAATCCAGTTGAATAATCAACGCAAGAATAACAGCATCTGTGTGGATAAGCAGAGTAATGTTCAAACATATGAATGGTGGATTATTAGTAAAACTCTGATCTCTCACAAAGAATGGAACAATGTTGCAAAAGAGGGCAGGTACTATTCATACATATAGATGGTGTATCATTTGTAAGACTCTACTCTCTCACAAAAAGTAAAACAATGTTACAAACAAACATCCACAGGCATTTTA
Organism: Pseudophryne corroboree; assembly: GCF_028390025.1. NCBI lineage: Eukaryota > Metazoa > Chordata > Amphibia > Anura > Myobatrachidae > Pseudophryne > Pseudophryne corroboree. Next base: position 348,116,482 of record NC_086445.1, read on the forward strand.
GTCTGTAGGGCTAGTTCATTAATCAATTATAATGGGTCTGTGTTGATTCCACAATGAATTGTCTTCCACACGTTAGGTCTGCAGGCCTGGATCATTAATTCAATGCAATTGATATGTGTAGTTTCCACAACTAAGTGTCCACTACAAACATTTTGGTCTGCAGAATTGATACATTAATCAACTACAATTAGTCTGTGTCAATTTCCACAACAGAATGTTCTCATATACATAAGTGCTTAATTAAGTTCGTTAGGTTGCATAATATAACAGTAGGTGCATCATCAGAAATAATTGATTAGATTGTTTCTAACTAAGATGTTGATCATTCAACAATTAGTGGTAGCCCAATATAATAATCAAAGAGAGAGTAAGAGTATCTATAAAGAAAAATCTGCTATTTTACACCTAAAATGTATTTGTACCAGCTCTAGTCTCTCACATAATAATAAAACAATATTGCAGAGACATCCTCAGAAACCTGGTATGCAAAGTTAATTCATTGATCAGGAATAATATATCTATGTCAATTTTCACAAAGCAATATCCACATCTGCATAAGTGTTTGTTTGAGCTTGATGCATGACACAATGTAACAGAAGGATATGTTATCAGAAATAGTTCAATTCCAAAATTAATTTGTATTCTGATAAATCAAATATAAATCTATACAAGTTTTGACACTTTGAAAATTGCTGACCGGTGTGAGGATATTTTTGTGCATGTATCCTAAATTGTATTCATGATTCACCTTATTACTAACGATATAAAATCAGAGAGCACAAGGCTAATTAATTCAAATGATTCATTCATCAATTCATGAAATAAATCTATAAGGATTCTAACAATTTTTAAGTGCTAATCTGCAGTGTAAGCACTCCTGAAGCAGATTTCTATGCACATACAATTTGCAACATATGTAACAATGAAAAGATAGAAATAGAAACACCACTAGTAATAAAGGGATATGTATGAATCAACATGAATCCCAACTGGTGATCTTAAACATAATGTGAGGTGGGAGGGAGCAGGGACATATGAAGCCGTATATGAGCGCTAAATGGTGACGGACATTTACATTACCAGACGCCGCTCCAAACACATTGGATGCCGGTGTGTGTCAGTCTCCTCCGCTACTTCGGCGTGTCCTGCTATCCACTTAACCTCTCACATCTCTCACATGCACAGAGGTGTAGCGGCTACCCGAACCGAGAAGGGGAAGGGGCGTGGCCGCACGACGTCCTCAGTGACGTCAGTCCCGACGTACGTTTCACCGCTGGGCTTGTTCACGGGAGCCTCAATCCCACAAGCCCAGCCCTGACTTTATGAAGATAGATCAAAGTGATTGACTGATGATTAAAGTCAATCCACTTAATCGAATGAGATCCTTTTAATTTATGTGTAGTTCTTAATCCAAAGTGATTCCAAAGCAATGAATAAACTGTAGTCTATACATAGAGCTTAATGTAATCTGTATATTCAATGCATAAGTCTGGAGTAAAGCAATCTTAGTTGGCAGGTAAATTAGTATGATAATTGAATTAACGATCGCATCCAAATTGATTACACCGAAGAACCAAAGAACCAAGAGAAAGGAGTGTTTCCTCTATGCGGGCAATATTTTTAACTCTAATGACTCAATAGTAGAGATCATGTATATGTATATATGCAAAAGGTGTATATGGGAGAAGATATTTAATTAGTAGCAGTACATGAACAGAACTACATATGATAAATGCCGAGATGAATTGACTGGCTCTGTAAAACTTCTGACTGAAGAAGATATCTATATCCATATGTATATATATATATACATATACACACACACACATACATATACATACATATACATATATACACATACACATGCGAACACAGATCAAAGTCTGCTGTTATAAATAAAACAATTAAATTTTCAATTTTTACTTGACTTAATTTTGAATTTAAAATTTATGAATATTTATATATAAAATATGATTAATGAGAAGGTGAAAGTTGTGAAAAAATTATTAATATTAGACTAATGAATAATAACAAGTGAAATTAAAGAAAAATTGTAAGAACGAGTATGTATCAATATATGTATGAAGAAACTAAGTGAAAAAAAGTGTAATGTTTAATGGATTGGTGATGTGAAGACTAGGGGATGAAGATAATACGGCAATTACACCGGAAAGACAAGAAGAAAGATGGAGAAAAAATAAAAAAGAGGAGGAACAAAGAAAGAACAAGAGAGTGTTGGAGAAAGTGTGAAAGGCTAATAACTGAAATTGGGCGTGACACTGTACTAAGACCTGTGTAAAATATAATATTAAAGTGAATAAAGGATAAAAGATTGATGGGGATGATCATGGTGACAGTAATGACGGTATTGCTAGTGGCATTAATAATATTGACAGTGATATGAGGATACAATAATCCATGTGACACTGCCAGATAAATCAGACAAGGGAGTGTAGACATGAATGTATCCACACACTCTATCCAACTCACCCAGCAATGTCACATAGACTCATTGGTGATAATAATCATAGTGACCATGGTAGCAATATTGCCGATGACAATAATAACATTAACGACAATATTGATAGGGATAAAATAAATCTAAGTGACACTATCAAAATAAAATAAACAAAGTATGAATATATATATAAATAATATGTGCTAAAGAAATGATATTGTATGCAGAAAATTGTTGTTCATGTGTCACTATCCGACACAATAGCAAAGAGAGATAGATAGATTATGTCCAAGTAGAGCCATGGGAATCAGAGGAGGTTTATTCGAGAAACACACTAAAATTTATGTTCTCATTTAAACCTCTTGGTATTAAAGAGTGTAACTTGAAAATCCATTCTGATTCCTTTTTCTGTAGTCTGTTCATTAAATCTCCTCCTCTTAGGCCCATTTTAAGATGTTCCAGGCCAAAGATTCTTAGGTCTTGGGTTCTACTATTGTGGGTCTGTAGAAAATGTTTTGCAACAGTAGTTAAAGTTTTAAATTTGGCTGCATCTGATCTGGCGTTGCGAACATTGCCTATATGTTCCAGTGCTCTGACCTTGAGCATGCGCGAGGTCATGCCCACATATTTCAAGTTGCAAGGACATATAATGCAATAGATTACATTTTCTGTCCAGCAATTGAAATAGTCCTTAATCTCGATGGATTGATTGTACCTATCCACAATAGTTGTTTGATTATGAATATGGGGACAAGCCTTACAATTCCCACAAGGGTGGCTACCCTGTAACAGTACACGGGATCTGGATGTTTGTGAAAAGTGACTCTTCACCAATTGATCTCTGAGATTGGGTGCCCGCCGCCAGCTCATATTGATCTTATCACCTATATGCTCACATAGGTCATCATCCATTTGGCATATATTACAAATGTATATTGTATCCTCATATCACTGTCAATATTATTAATGCCACTAGCAATACCGTCATTACTGTCACCATGATCATCACCATCAATCTTTTATCCTTTATTCACTTTAATATTATATTTTACACAGGTCTTAGTACAGTGTCACGCCCAATTTCAGTTATTAGCCTTTCACACTTTCTCCAACACTCTCTTGTTCTTTCTTTGTTCCTCCTCTTTTTTATTTTTTCTCCATCTTTCTTCTTGTCTTTCCGGTGTAATTGCCGTATTATCTTCATCCCCTAGTCTTCACATCACCAATCCATTAAACATTACACTTTTTTTCACTTAGTTTCTTCATACATATATTGATACATACTCGTTCTTACAATTTTTCTTTAATTTCACTTGTTATTATTCATTAGTCTAATATTAATAATTTTTTCACAACTTTCACCTTCTCATTAATCATATTTTATATATAAATATTCATAAATTTTAAATTCAAAATTAAGTCAAGTAAAAATTGAAAATTTAATTGTTTTATTTATAACAGCAGACTTTGATCTGTGTTCGCATGTGTATGTGTATATATGTATATGTATGTATATGTATGTGTGTGTGTGTGTATATGTATATATATATATACATATGGATATAGATATCTTCTTCAGTCAGAAGTTTTACAGAGCCAGTCAATTCATTATTTATCATATGTAGTTCTGTTCATGTACTGCTACTAATTAAATATCTTCTCCCATATACACCTTTTGCATATATACATATACATGATCTCTACTGTTGAGTCATTAGAGTTAAAAATATTGCCCGCATAGAGGAAACACTCCTTTCTCTTGGTTCTTTGGTTCTTCGGTGTAATCAATTTGGATGCGATCGTTAATTCAATTATCATAATAATTTACCTGCCAACTAAGATTGCTTTACTCCAGACTTATGCATTGAATATACAGATTACATTAAGCTCTATGTATAGACTACAGCTTATTCATTGCTTTGGAATCACTTTGGATTAAGAACTACACATAAATTAAAAGGATCTCATTCGATTAAGTGGATTGACTTTAATCATCAGTCAATCACTTTGATCTCTCTTCATAAAGTCAGGGCTGGGCTTGTGGGATTGAGGCTCCCGTGAACAAGCCCAGCGGTGAAACGTACGTCGGGACTGACGTCACTGAAGACGTCGTGCGGCCACGCCCCTTCCCCTTCTCGGTTCAGGTAGCCGCTACACCTCTGTGCATGTGAGAGATGTGAGAGGTTAAGTGGAAAGCAGGACACGCCGAAGTAGCGGAGGAGACTGACACACGCCGGCATCCAATGTGTTTGGAGCGGCGTCTGGTAATGTAAATGTCCGTCACCATTTAGCGCTCATATACGGCTTCATATGTCCCTGCTCCCTCCCACCTCACATTATGTTTAAGATCACCAGTTGGGATTCATGTTGATTCATACATATCCCTTTATTACTAGTGGTGTTTCTATTCCTATCTTTTCATTGTTACATATGTTGCAAATTGTATGTGCATAGAAATCTGCTTCAGGAGTGCTTACACTGCAGATTAGCACTTAAAAATTGATAGAATCCTTATAGATTTATTTCATGAATTGATGAATGAATCATTTGAATTAATTAGCCTTGTGCTCTCTGATTTTATATCGTTAGTAATAAGGTGTATCATGAATACAATTTAGGATACATGCACAAGAATATCCTCACACCGGTCAGCAATTTTCAAAGTGTCAAAACTTGTATAGATTTATATTTGATTTATCAGAATACAAATTAATTTTGGAATTGAACTATTTCTGATAACATATCCTTCTGTTACACTGTGTCATGCATCAAGCTCAAACAAACACTTATGAAAATGTGGATATTGCTTGGTGGAAATTGACATAGATATATTATTCCTGATCAATGAATTAACTTTGCATACCAGGTTTCTGAGGATGTCTCTGCAATATTGTTTTATTATTATGTGAGAGACTAGAGCTGGTACAAATACATTTTAGGTGTAAAATAGCAGATTTTTCTTTATAGATACTCTTACTCTCTCTTTGATTATTATATTGGGCTACCACTAATTGTTGAATGATCAACATCTTAGTTAGAAACAATCTAATCAATTATTTCTGATGATGCACCTACTGTTATATTATGCAACCTAACGAACTTAATTAAGCACTTATGTATATGAGAACATTCTGTTGTGGAAATTGACACAGACTAATTGTAGTTGATTAATGTATCAATTCTGCAGACCAAAATGTTTATAGTGGACACTTAGTTGTGGAAACTACACATATCAATTGCATTGAATTAATGATCCAGGCCTGCAGACCTAACATGTGTGGAAGACAATTCATTGTGGAATCAACACAGACCCATTATAATTGATTAATGAACTAGCCCTACAGACTAAAATGCCTGTGGATGTTTGTTTGTAACATTGTTTTACTTTTTGTGAGAGATTAGAGTCTTACAAATGATACACCATCTATATGTATGAATAGTACCTGCCCTCTTTTGCAACATTGTTCCATTCTTTGTGAGAGATCAGAGTTTTACTAATAATCCACCATTCATATGTTTGAACATTAATCTGCTTATCCACACAGATGCTGTTATTCTTGCGTTGATTATTCAACTGGATTACTTTAAAAGTCAACTGCTGAATGACAAATACCCAGGAATATAATTGAACCAATCGGTGTGTGAATATTAACTAGTCCTTAAAATAATTTTTGCTCTATATACTATCCAGCAATTAACACTTCATATGTGTTATACGTTACTTTTACTTTTCTTTTCATCACTCTCTCATCTGGTTGACAGTAGTGCTGGCCAGGGTTCTGCCCTCTTCAGCGTACATTTTACTGTCACAACAGAAAGCAGAAGTGTTTCTTTCTCTCTTCTTTTTTCTATCTCCCATTTAAAGGAGAAGAAAAATTATACAGTCAATTTGCTAACATTCAAAGACAGCTTTTGGTTCTCTCTTCCAACACTCTCTCATCTGGAAAAGCCTGGGGCCAATTTTTCCAGTGACACATAACAGGCAGAGTACAGACAGCAGAAGTGGGTTCTTCCTTCCTTCATATATCATCTTCACTATTCAAGGTCGTACTATCCTGAAAGTAGCCCGATCTTCAATCTCGGAAGCTGATAGGATAGACCTGGCTAGTACTGTGAAGGGGGACTACTCAGGAATACCAGGCACTGTGGATATCAACCAAGATGATCACGTATATCTTCGATTGAACAACACTGGTGGAGCAACTCTATGCTGCTCACTCTCACTATTTTAACTTATATTTTCACCCTTCTATCTTCTTATTTAAGAAATTTAGATAGAGATATTAAATATTGTGGACCATAACTGGTCGATATTGCTAGGAACAGAAGACCGTATAGGTCAATTTTTTAAGGAACAGAATAAATGTTAAGTTTTAAATTATTCATTATTCACATTATCTCATTGCATAATATGATTTAATATTGAAAAAATTTCAAAAAGAGTGCTCCCAAAAAGGATTTCTTTTGTCTTTCCTTTCCCTCCATTTATGTAGTTAATCTACAAAAGTATTTTGGGAGCACCACCAATAAGTAAAGTGCTGTTTACAGGTTAAATAAAAAAGCACTGTGTATATTGATATTTTCAGATTTATCAGATTTATTGATATTTAGGTGTGGCCATACAACACACGACTAGTGCGGAACTGACAAACCCTCTCTACTATGTTGTTTAACTGCCGTTCCTAGATCCTGATAAAAGAAGAACAGATATAATATAAATTGTGCAGGTATGAGTTTAACTATAGTTTGCTTACACCACTAGAATAAGGCGTACCCATGCAAGCCTTGGTATAATTTAGCATGGGTGGAGGCACATTAAAATAAGATAAATACATATGCAACCACTCAGTATTAAGTCATTTGTAGGTGAGAAACGAGGGTTAAATCAACCGGAATTGCAGGCGAGAGGCTGCACATATTGATGCCGCTACCCAGTCCCTTCACTTGCACGGAGGTTATGATGTGTGGTTTTTCAGCTGATATCAGCCATATCCGCCCCTCTAATATTTGATGGTGGGGAGGGAGGGGGGGGGGAGCGAGTTGTCCCCCCCCCCCCGTCCCCCCCGACCGACACCCCTGGACATATGCACTGCTTTAATGCTATTTTGCTCAGGGATGGTAAATAAAACCAATGTCGTTCTATAGTAAACAGCCGTCATTCTGCATGTAAAAAATAAAATTTTACTTACCGGTAAATCTATTTCTCGTAGTCCGTAGTGGATGCTGGGGACTCCGTAAGGACCATGGGGAATAGACGGGCTCCGCAGGAGACATGGGCACTTTAAGAAAGAATTTAGATTCTGGTGTGCTCTGGCTCCTCCCTCTATGTCCCTCCTCCAGACCTCAGTTAGAGAAACTGTGCCCGGAAAAGCTGACAGTACAAGGAAAGGATTTTGGAAATCCAGGGCAAGACTCATACCAGCCACACCAATCACACCGTATAACTTGTGATAAACTTACCCAGTTAACAGTATGAACAACAACAGAGCATCATATCAACCCTGATGCAACTATAACAGAACCCTTATTTAAGCAATAACTATATACAAGCATTGCAGAAGAAGTCCGCACTTGGGACGGGCGCCCAGCATCCACTACGGACTACGAGAAATAGATTTACCGGTAAGTAAAATCTTATTTTCTCTAACGTCCTAGTGGATGCTGGGGACTCCGTAAGGACCATGGGGATTATACCAAAGCTCCCTAGCGGGCGGGAGAGTGCGGATGACTCTGCAGCCCGATTGAGCAAACACAGGGTCCTCCTCAGCCAGGGTATCAAACTTGTAGAACTTTGCAAAGGTGTTTGAACCTGACCAAGTAGCCGCTCGGCAAAGCTGCAATGCCGAGACCCCTCGGGCAGCCGCCCAAGAAGAGCCCACTTTCCTTGTGGAATGGGCCTTAACTGATTTAGGCAGCGGCAATCCAGCCGCAGAATGAGCCTGCTGAATCGTGTTACAGATCCAGCGAGCAATAGTTTGCTTTGAAGCAGGCGCCCCAAGCTTGTTGGAAGCAAACAGGATAAACAAAGATTCTGTTTTCCTGACCCTAGCCGTTCTGGCTACATAAACCTTCAAAGCCCTGACCACATCAAGTAACTCGGAATCCTCCAAGTCAGTAGTAGCCACAGGCACCACAATAGGTTGGTTTATATGAAAGGATGAAACCACTTTCGGCAGAAATTGTGGGCGGGTCCGCAATTCTGCTCTATCCGCATGGATAACCAGATAAGGGCTTTTATGTGACAAAGCCGCCAATTCTGACACACGCCTAGCCGAAGCCAAGGCTAGTAGCATGACCACCTTCCACGTGAGATATTTCAATTCCACCGTTCTGAGTGGTTCAAACCAGTGTGATTTCAGGAAACTCAACACCACGTTAAGATCCCAAGGTGCCACTGGAGGCACAAAAGGGGGCTGAATATGCAGCACTCCCTTTACAAACGTCTGAACTTCAGGCAGAGAAGCCAGTTCTTTTTGAAAGAAAATGGATAGGGCCGAAATCTGGACCTTAATGGAACCCAATTTTAGGCCCAAAGTCACTCCCGACTGTAGGAAGTGAAGGAAACGGCCCAGCTGGAATTCCTCCGTAGGGGCATTCCTGGTCTCACACCAAGCAACATATTTTCGCCATATACGGTGATAATGTTGAGCCGTCACGTCCTTCCTAGCCTTTATCAGCGTAGGAATAACCTCATCCGGAATGCCTTTCTCTGCTAGGATCCGGCGTTCAACCGCCATGCCGTCAAACGCAGCCGCGGTAAGTATTGGAACAGACAGGGCCCCTGTTGCAACAAGTCCTGTCTTAGAGGCAGAGGCCACGGGTCCTCTGTGAGCATTTCTTGCAGATCCGGAATACCAAGTCCTTCTTGGCCAATCCGGAACAATGAGTATTGTTCTCACTCCTCTTTTTCTTATGATTCTCAGCACCTTGGGTATGAGAGGAAGAGGAGGAAATACATAGACCGACTGGAACACCCACGGCGTAACCAGTGCGTCCACAGCTATCGCCTGAGGGTCTCTTGACCTGGCGCAATACCTCTGTAGCTTTTTGTTGAGGCGGGATGCCATCATGTCCACCTGTGGTAGTTCCCACTGACTTGCAACCTGCGTGAAGACTTCTTGATGAAGTCCCCACTCTCCCGGGTGGAGGTCGTGCCTGCTGAGGAAGTCTGCTTCCCAGTTGTCCACTCCCGGAATGAACACTGCTGACAGTGCGCTTACGTGATTCTCCGCCCAGCGAAGAATTCTGGTGGCTTCTACCATCGCCACCCTGCTCCTTGTGCCGCCTTGGCGGTTCACATGAGCCACTGCGGTGATGTTGTCTGACTGAATCAGAACCGGTTGGTCGCGAAGTAGGGACTCCGCTTGACGTATGGCCCTTAGTTCCAGGATGTTGATTTGAAGGCAAGTCTCCTGACTTGACTACAGACCTTGGAAATTTCTTCCCTGTGTGACTGCCCCCCACCCTCGGAGGCTTGCATCCGTGGTCACCAGGATCCAGTCCTGAATGCCGAATCTGCGACCTTCGAGAAGGTGAGCACTCTGTAGCCACCACAGGAGAGACACCCTGGCCCTGGGGGATAGGGTGATTAACCGATGCATCTGAAGATGTGATCCGGACCACTTGTCCAGTAGATCCCATTGAAAGGTCCTCGCATGGAACCTGCTGAAGGGAATGGCCTCGTATGATGCCACCATCTTTCCCAGGACTCGCGTGCAGTGATGCACCGACACCTGTTTTGGTTTTAATAGGTTTCTGACCAGTGTCATGAGTTCCTGAGCCTTCTCCATTGGGAGATAAACCCTCTTCTGGTCTGTGTCCAGAATCATGCCCAGGAAAGGCAGACGAGTCGTAGGAATCAACTGCGACTTTGGAATATTTAGAATCCAGCCGTGTTGTCGTAATACTTCCAGTGAGAGTGCTACGCTGATCAGCAACTGCTCTCTTGACCTCGCTTTTATGAGGAGATCGTCCAAGTATGGGATAATTGTGAGCCCTTGCTTCCGCAGGAGTACCATCATTTCCGCCATTACCTTGGTAAATATTCTCAGGTGCCGTGGAGAGACCAAACGGCAACGTCTGGAATTGGTAATGACAATCCTGTACCACAAATCTGAGGTACGCCTGATGAGGTGGATAAATGGGGACATGAAGGTATGCATCCTTTATGTCCAGAGACACCATAAAATCCCCCCCCTCCAGGCTTGCGATGACCGCTCTGAGCAATTCCATCTTGAACTTGAACCTTTTCAGGTATATGTTCAGGGATTTTAAATTCAATATGGGTCTGACCGAACCGTCCGGTTTCGGTACCACAAACATGGTCGAATAATAACCCTTTCCTTGTTGAAGGAGGGGAACCTTGACCACCACCTGTTGAAGATACAATTTGTGAATTGCAGTTAACACTATTTCCCTCTCTAAGGGGGAAGCTGGCAGGGCCGATTTGAGGTATCGGTGAGGAGGCATCTCTTCGAATTCCAGCTTGTATCCCTGAGACACAATCTCTATTGCCCAGGGATCCAACTGGGAGTGAACCCACTTGTGGCTGAAATTTCGGAGACGCGCCCCCACCGGGCCTAGCTCCGCCTGTGGAGCCCCAGCGTCATGCGGTGGATTTAGTGGAAGCTGGGGAGGACTTCTGTTCCTGGGAACTAGCTGCGTTGTGTAGCTTCCTTCCTCTGCCCCTGCCTCTGGCAAGAAAGGACGCACCTCGGACTTTCTTGCCTTTTTGTGATCGAAAGGACTGCATTTGGTAATTCGGTGCTTTCTTAGGTTGTGAGGAAACATATGGCAAAAAATTTGACTTTCCAGCAGTAGCTGTGGAGACCAGGTCCGAGAGACCCTCCCCAAACAATTCCTCACCCTTGTAAGGTAAAACCTCCATGTGCCTTTTTGAGTCGGCATCACCTGTCCATTGCCGAGTCCACAGGACCCTTCTGGCAGAAATCGACATAGCATTTATTCTAGAGCCCAGTAGACTAATGTCTCTTTGAGCATCTCTCATATATAGGACAGCGTCTTTTATATGCCCCAGGGTCATTAATATAGTATCCTTGTCTAAGGTATCAAGTTCCTCAGATAAGGTATCCGTCCATGCTGCTACAGCACTACACACCCAGGCCGACGCAATTGCCGGCCTTAGTAAGGTACCTGAATGTGTATAAATGGACTTCAGGGTACCCTCTTGCTTTCTATCCGCAGCATCTTTTAGGGTGGCCGTATCCTGTGACGGCAGGGCTACCCTCTTGGATAAGCGTGTTAAAGCTTTGTCCACCCTAGGGGAGGATTCCCAGCGTAACCTGTCCGTTGGCGGGAAAGGATACACCATAAGCATCCGTTTGGAAATCTGCAGTTTTTTATCTGGAGATTCCCAAGCCTTTTCACATAACTCATTTAGCTCGTGTGAAGGGGGGAAGGTCACCACCTGCCTTTTTTCCCCATACATATGAATCCTCTTGTCAGGGACTGGGGTTTCCTCTGTGATGTGCAACACATCCTTAATTGCTATAATCATATAACGGATGGATTTAGCCAATTTAGGCTGTAACTTTGCATCATCGTAATCGACACTGGAGTCAGAATCCATGTCGGTATCAGTGTCAACAATTTGGGATAGTGGGCGCTTCTGAGACCCTGACGGCCTCTGCGACATAGGATCAGGCACGGGCTGAGACCATGACTGTCCTAAGGCTTCAGCTTTATCCAACCTTTTATGCAAGGAATTAACGTTATCATTTAAAACCTTCCACATATCCATCCAATCAGGTGTCGGCGCCGTCGGCGGAGACACCACATTCATTTGCTCCCGCTCTGTTTCCACATAGCCTTCCTCGTCAAACATGTCGACACAAGCGTACCGACACACCACACACACAGGGAATGCTCTTTTTGAAGACAGTTCCCCCGCAAGGCCCTTTGGAGAGACAGAGAGAGAGTATGCCTGCACACACCCCAGCGCTATATAACCCAGGAATAACACAGTAACTTAATGTTAACCCAGTAGCCGCTGTTATAATGATTTTTGCGCCTAATTATGTGCCCCCCCTCTCTTTTTACCCTCTTCTACCGTGTATCTGCAGGGGAGAGCCCGGGGAGCTTCCTCTCAGCGGAGCTGTGGAGAAAAAATGGCGCTGGTGAGTGCTGAGGAAGAAGCCCCGCCCCATCAGCGGCGGGCTTCTGTCCCGCTTTAATGTACAATATTTTGGCGGGGGCTCATACATATATACAGTGCCCAACTGTATATAAGCAAAACTTTTGCCAAGAGGTCCTAATTGCTGCCCAGGGCGCCCCCCCTGCGCCCTGCACCCTTACAGTGACCGGAGTATGTGGGTGTGTGTGGGAGCAATGGCGCACAGCTGCAGTGCTGTGCGCTACCTCAGTGAAGACTGGAGTCTTCTGCCGCCGATTTCGAAGTCTTCTTGCTTCTTATGCTCACCCAGCTTCTGTCTTCCGGCTCTGCGAGGGGGACGGCGGCGCGGCTCTGGGATCGGACGACGAGGGTGAGATCCTGTGTATGATCCCTCTGGAGCTAATGGTGTCCAGTAGCCTAAGAAGCAGGACCTATCTGCAGAGAGTAGGGCTGCTTCTCTCCCCTCAGTCCCACGATGCAGGGAGTCTGTTGCCAGCAGAGCTCCCTGAAAATAAAAAACCTAACAAAATACTTTCTTACAGCAAGCTCAGGAGAGCTCACTGAACAGCACCCAGCTCGTCCGGGCACAGATTCAAACTGAGGTTTGGAGGAGGGACATAGAGGGAGGAGCCAGAGCACACCAGAATCTAAATTCTTTCTTAAAGTGCCCATGTCTCCTGCGGAGCCAGTCTATTCCCCATGGTCCTTACGGAGTCCCCAGCATCCACTAGGACGTTAGAGAAATAGGATTTTAATTACCTACCGGTAAATCCTTTTCTCGGAGTCCGTAGAGGATACTGGGGTCCACATTATTACTATGGTGTATAGAGGAGTCCACTAGAAGCCTTGGGCACTTTAAGAAAACAATAGTGTGCACTGGCTCCTCCCTCTATGCCCCTCCTACCAGACTCAGTCTAGAAACTGCCCGAGGAGACGGACATATCCTGAGGAAGGATGTAACAGAACAGTGGTGAGATTCGAACCAGCACACACAAACAAGAGGAAAGCCATGCTAACCAAACCTTACTTAACAAAGTAACAGTGCAGGAAACACGAAGCACTGGGCGGGTGCCCAGTATCTTCTACGGACTACGAGAAAAGGATTTACCAGTAGGTAATTAAAATCCTATTTTCTCTTACGTCCTAGAGGATACTGGGGTCCACATTAGTACCATGGGGATGTATCAAAGCTCCCAAACCGGGTGGGAGAGTGCTGAGGTTCCTGCAGAACTGATTGACCAAACTGAAGGTCCTCAGAGGCCAAAGTATCAAACTTGTAGAACTTAGCAAACGTGTTCGAACCCGACTAAGTAGCTGCTCGGCAGAGCTGTAAAGCCGACACAACCCGGGCAGGCGCACAGGAAGAACTCACTGACCAGGTAGAGTGGGCCTGTACTTTAGGAACCGGCAATCCTGCCGTAGAATAAACCTGCTGGATAGTAAGCCTTATCCAGCGAGCAATAGACTGCTTTGAAGCAGGACACCCAATTTTCTTGGGATCATAGAGAACAAACAGCGAGTCAGATTTTCTGTGATGAGCTGTCCGCTTCACATAGATCTTCAAAGTCCTCACCACACCCAAGAACTTTGAAGTAGCAGAGGTGTCAGTAAGCACCGAAACCACAATCATTGGTTGATATGAAAAGCAGACAGCACCTTAGGAAGAAATTACTGACGAGTTCTGAGTTCAGCTCTATCTTCATGGAAAATCAAATAGGGGCTTTTGTAAGACAATGCCCCCAGTTCAGACACAAGCCTTGCCGAAGCTAAGGCCAACAGTCTTCCACGAAAGACACTTTACGTCAACCTTCTGTAAAGGCTCAAACCACTCTGATTGTAGAAACTGCAACACCACGTTAAGTTTACAAGGTGCCGTGGGAGACACAAATGGCGGTCGGATGTGCAGAACATCCTTCAAGAATGTCTGAACTTCAGGGAGGGAAGCCAACTGTTTCTTGAAGAAAATGGAAAAGGCCGAAATCTGGACTTTCAAGGAGGCAAAACATAGGCCCACATCCACACCTGACTGTAGAAAAAGGAGAAAACATCCCAGTTGAAATTCCACTGCAGGAAATTTCCTGTTTTCACACCACGAGACATATTTTTTCCAAATAATAGGATTTTGGTACCTACCGGTAAATCCTTTTCTCTTAGTCCGTAGAGGATGCTGGGGACTCCAAAGGGACCGTGGGGTATAGACGGATCCGCAGGAGCCTGGGCACACTATAAAGACTTAAACTGGGTGTGAACTGGCTCCTCCCTCTATGCCCCTCCTCCAGACCTCAGTTAGAAAACTGTGCCCAGGAGAGATGGACATTTCGAGGAAAGAATTAATTGTTATAAACACAGTGAGTGTCCTACCAGCTCACACCTCAAACACACCGTAGAACGTGACATTCAGTAGAATACCAGCCCACAGCATGAACAAAACACAACCACATGCTGAGAGAATCTGCAACACAAACCGTGTGTCCACATAAGCAAAAATAAGACCCCGCATGCCATGGCATGAAAAACGGTAGCAACCATCTGACAGAGAAGACACACCACCAGGGTGTAACCAAAAACACTAACTGCAGACACCGTATGCACTGGGACGGGCGCCCAGCATCCTCTACGGACTAAGAGAAAAGGATTTACCGGTAGGTACCAAAATCCTATTTTCTCATACGTCCTAGAGGATGCTGGGGACTCCAAAAGGACCATGGGGTTTATACCAAAGCTCCAAAACGGGCGGGAGAGTGCGGACGACTCTGCAGCAATAAAATGAGCAAACAAAAGGTCCCCAACAATCATGGTATCAAACTCGTAGAGCATAGCAAAAGCGTTTGATCCCGACCAATAATTCGCTCGGCAAAGTTGAACCGCCTAGACTCCTCGGGCATCCGCCCAAGAAGAGCCCGTCTTTCCATTAGAATGGGCTTCCACCGACTTTGGTCACGGCAATCCAACCATCGAACAACATGCCAAATCGTATCACTGATTTAGCGTGTAACAGACTGCATACTGCAGTCGCCCCAAGCGTGTTGGGAGCATACCGGAGAAACAGAGCCTCTGTTTCTCCAAACTGAGCCAAATTGGCGACCTAAATATTCAAATCCCCGGTAACACCGAGAGACTTTGAATCAGCTAATGCCGAAGGAACCACCGGCATCAAAAATAGACTGTTTTCTGCGAAACCCAGAAACCACTCTTTGGTAGAGCTACAATCCGAGTTCACAATTCCTCTCTGTCTACCTGGAAGATCAAACAAGGCTCTTGTGAGACAAACCCACCACGTCCGACACCCGCCTTGCGGACGCCAAAACAAATAGCATGACCACTTTCCAAGAGATAATTTATTTTTTTTTAAAGAAAATAATAAGGCCATACTGCACCGAAATGGAGCCTAACTGTAGGCCTGCATCCACAATGGCTTGTAAGTATGGATAAGAATGAACTAGCTGAAAGTCTTCCGTAGGAACCATCCTGGATTCACACCAAGACACAGAATTACGCCAACCACGGCGGTAAGGCTTTGCTATTACTTCTGTCCTAGCCTGA